>NC_080396.1:38530200-38839300 GCF_030265065.1 Corythoichthys intestinalis
TCTTCAAATCAGTCAAAGCACCCATTGCTAACCTTAAAGTGCCTATGACAGGATAAAAAAAGTTTTAAATAGCGTTATTATTTGAATTAGAATCATACTTTGAGACGATTCTACTATATACAACAATTTGGCAAAGCGCAGATGATGAGGAATTATTCTTTTAAGCTGCTGTTTAGCCCCTACTCCTGTCATTATAGCGCTCTAGCGTCCCCAACAGGAGGATGTCTGCAGTGTCATGGTTGTATCTGATAAAGAATTCAGCCCATTGTGGGGGAATTATTCTGAACGAGGAAAATGCGACGAAGAGAACCGCAAAATGTCAGTTTCAATCTCTACTCCAATATTTTTACAGGATATTCTTTTGTCGAAGTATTTTTCCCCAATTGCATCAAAAAACTGTGTGGTCATGACAAACAACAGTCTTGCGCTAAATGGAATATGAAATATTAAAAATCCATTTATTCAGTACGACATGGCAAAAATACTCCGTAATGGTCGAAACTGTCGACTTCTTGCACCTTTATGCCACCGGAGTTTGTCCAGCTTTTGTCTTTCCCTGCCCCGGCTTCGAAGCCCGTAAACAAACCAGGAGGCGTGAAAGCAAGCCGACATGCTAACCCGAACCGAGTGATGTTTCAAAGTCTTATTCTCACCTTTCGAAGCGAAAAATCACACAAAACTACCCCGAATTATGTCACACGGCGGTGGGGTTGTCGATTGTCGTCGTCGATCGGCAACCCGCCCGGCAGCGAGCAAGTTACAGCTCGTCGTTCCCCTGCTGCATGCAGAAGAGCTCGTTTGCCAGGAAAGCAGCTGGAGAAAGACTGCCAGACAAACCGGCCGACGTTGGAGGACCGCGTAGCTGCCCGAGCCCAACCCGACGATAGTAGTCTATTGCCGGGCACATGAAGAGGGCAGAGTGAACTGGAAGTCAGGACGATATGGAGAACCGCACGAGTATAAGCCGAGTATAGCGCTGTCACGCACGCGAGCACGCGAAGAAGACTGAGGGGTGTGTGCGACAAGCCGCCGGTCATCGGCTGAGTGGCCTTTTCGGTGGAGAAGGAGCATTTTCAGCCACAATATGCAAGCCACCTCCGTATTAAAACGTGTGTTATGATCCCAGTATTTGACATAATACAAAATATTCACAAAATTTACTCACTTCCTCATAAGTCCAATGGTCCCACAGTTGTTGGGACTTGTTTTGGCCATTCTCTGAGGGTGAACGGGAACTTTTTGAAACCCAAAAAGGCTCGCACGCCTCTCCCTGGTGCAGCAACAAATCCCTGCAGCACAGTTGGCTGGTGTGATGTGAAAAATAAACGAATTAATCCGCAAAATCAGCTGAATCCGCAGTCGATCTGCATGCTATAAAGCAATGCTGCATTGTGAGATACTGACCTGGGTTACTTCACATTCGCTTTCGTCCTCAATCCAGAAAGTCGGTCAACCAGAGACTGGAGCCGGAAGTTACTCATTTTCATGGCGCGGGATTCAAAAAATTGACTATATAAATCGATCGCCTCCACACACATCCAAGCGGTTCAGTTCATTCAGGAGCATAAAATACCGCGTGAAATATGAAATAAACATGCTTTTTGCTGTCTTAGGCACTTCAACCGAATATGTGACCAGGGTATGGACTACCTGCTTAACGGTACACTAACTAGAGTTATCCAGGAGCGCTTCTCTACACTATATTGTAAAATAAACTATTGCAAAGTTGGTTTGTCAGACAACTGATACAGAAACAAACAAACAAACAAAAAAACAACAGTACAGAGCAGACCTGGGTGTTCTTACTGTACACTGATGCCATCTGCTGGCATTTAAGATTAAGACAACTCTCCACCTCAGTCCTCTTTAAGATCATGAAATAAAACCAATCAGTTTCCAAAAAATGCTGTATAGATTCTTCATGTCTGATTCATTCTCTCTTTGTGCAGCATGTGGATGCAGTGTGGAGGGCTCGGTCACTCGGCTGTGTGACAAGTACACGGGGCTCTGTCAGTGTCGTCCTGGGGCGTTTGGCCAGCAGTGCGACAGGTGCCAGGCTGGTCACTGGGGCTTCCCCAACTGCCGCCCTTGCCAGTGCAACGGACACGCTGACGAGTGTGACCAGAGGACTGGTGCGTGTATTAACTGCAGGGACAGCACCGGAGGAGACAAGTGCGACAGGTGACGTCTTCCCATGAAATATGCATTACAAGACAATTTGTCTTGTAAAAATACAATCAGTAGGATTGCAAAGTAATACAAAATCTTTGGTGAAATTACAGAATGCTTCTGGTAAATTCCAGTTGAATGTAAGGTGGGGAATTAGAGAGATATTTCAAATTGTAAACTCTTTAGGAATATTGTGGGGTGAGTAATTTAATGAAAAGGTGTCTGATTCAAGCATAAATTTAGGTATTTTGTTTCAGGCCCAGATCTAGGTTTACCCACTAGAGTGGGCACTAAGAAATCTTGAGGGGGCACCCCCAATGCAGGCTTTTTTTTACCCTTTGCATTCCTCCGGGCTTGGGAGCGTTAAGGCTGCATTTATTTATTTATTTTTTTCATTCATCTATCTACTTATATCTACCTAACTATACCTACCTACCTATCATCATGTCTGTCTAAAATATCATCACATCTGTCTTTTTGCCTGCCTGTCTGTCTGTCTGTCATCATATCAATCATGTTCATGTCTCTCTGTCTGTCATCTTATTTGTATGTCTGTCATTATATCTATGATATACATCTCTCTGTCTGTCTGTCCGTCCTTCACTTCAGTTTCACTCCTGTATCATGTCAATGACATTCCATCACACCATCTGTCAATCACATTATGTCAATCATTTTCTATCAATTACACCTCTATCATGTATCTGTCTCTCACATAAGTTTCTGTCGATCACACATCTGTCTTCTCCAACATCATCCTTTTGTTTACCATCTATAGGAGAAGCACATGAAGCAGAGGCCGATGCAGTAGCAGGCTTGTTTGCAGGCTTAAAATAGCGAAGCAGGGACATCTTGCCGAGTTCACTAAAGCTAGGTCCATACTACAGGTCTTAATGCACAAATCCGATTTTTTCCCATATCCGTTTTGGCGTGCCCATTCAGACTGCCTTTGTCCATTGAGTCCGTTCAAGTATCACGAATGCGCACTAATTCGCAGTCCGAGATGCGCTCAGCAAAGAGACCCGCGTGCGCAGAAGCATCAAAACAATAAATTACACATGCTAGCTGTATGTCATTCCTGAGTGATCATATTTTGATTTCCAAAAAGAGGACACAATTAACAGACATTAATAACCCCCGTTTAGTCTTTTATTCAAAGTTTATGTGGACTGATAGAATGCATACACATGAGCCTTGACGTGTGCGCGTGAAACGACGTGTATGCGTCAGTTTGCCCCGACTCAGGCTTGTGTGCAATAATGAAATATTGCTCATTCAGCGCACAGAATAAAAATCGAAAATTGTAAGGCTTATTCTTTCCTTTGTTTTATTTTTTTTTATGACTGTGGTCAAGCCCGCTTCGTGCTTAAAAGCAGAGTTTAAGCTAGGCGCTAATTCCTACATGGCTGCCGTCCTCCGTCCCTCTTGCCCTTTGCTGACGTAATTGCTGCATGAATTCCAATTTGGGAGTCTTGACAGTTCAGACCGCCAGTCACGTTCTGAAGAAATGTGGCCCAGATCGGATTTGAGCCACATACGAAAGTGACTCAGATCGGATTTGAAATGGTTCACTTCTGTGCGACTTGTCCAGTTCAGACCATCAAGTTAATGCCTGACTTGAGTCGAGAAAAAAAAAGAAAAAATCGGATTCGTGCATTAAGACCTGTAGTATGAACCTAGCCTCGAGTGTCTGTGTGGCTGAGTGTAGAGAAGCGTGTGTCTATGGTCTGTCTGAGTAAACTTTTATTCTTCGCTAATTCGTTTTATAGAAACATCACCGCTTGATATGCAGTTTCTGTCTGCTGTCTGTGTCTCGCTGATGATTCGTGGATACGTTTTTGTGTAGGGTTTTTTTTTTGTTCCAGAAAAACTTCCACAGCCAACCGCTTTCATTCATTTTTAAGTACATTCAAAACAATAAAATAATTGTCCAAAATACCCATTATTCAATAAGAAACAGCAAGAGTTTGTAAAAAAAAAAAAAAAATGGAAGCAAAAAAGCGCCTTTTTAATATACTCCAAATTTAAAAATTGATCTCATGTGTGACGTGAGGACAAAATTTGTCGCAGCCAGTCACGTAAATCTTCAGTTATCAGTGTCCACATGATGGAGCCACAAACGCAGAATTCGCAAATCTTCACCTTCCCCGTCGTTTTTGAGAACCCTGGTTTAAATCTGCGTGCGCGTGTGGATGATAGGTCAAACCGTAGAAAAATATATTTTTTTGCCAAATACCCTGCTACGTGTGGACATGGCCTCAGTAGAAAAATGCTTTTCTTTATTAAATGCTTCATTGAGTGAGTCCACTCAAATCTGCTCAAGCTGCTCACTTACGCGAAGAGTTGCCACAGCAACTGTTTAACAAGTTAAACGATGATTAGCGCATGCGGCGCTTTGAAGTTTCGGCTTCAATGAATGTCATCCCCTACTAACATCATCATGCTTGCAGGTGTGCCAATGGTTACTATGGGAACCCAATTCTGGCAACAGCATCTGGCAGCTGGTGTCGTCCATGCCCTTGTCCAGATGGCCCCACAAGTGGACGCCATTTTGCAGCATCTTGTTACCAAGACAACCGTAACCGGCAAATTGTCTGCAACTGTAACCAGGGATACACAGGTAAACATACAATGTACAGTATGACAATCAATATGTAATAGCTTTGACATTAAAAAAAAAAAAATACAGGTTCTTACAGTGTCTAACACTAATTCTAAGCGAGGCAACAGACCTATTCCCTGAATTTGAATGCTGGGAATAAACAATAAAGGTTTTAACAATTTACACTTAAGGTTACATTTTCTCTTTACAACAACGCCAAATAAAGGCCAATTAGAATACAGTACTTTCAATATCTAACCCTTTTGTTGTTTCCTTCTTTCCCTGTATTACTGGTACAGGGATTGTTAAACGCTCCAGGCTGACCATTTGTAAGCGTGAGTAAACATTGAGTTGACTCCCCTAGCACCACCAACACCACCACCACAAGTCTTTCTTTCCCACCAGTTCTACCCACGCATGTATTGGCTTCAGCACCTTGTGGTCCAAGGTCCTCAGATGTGCCTCCACAAATGTTTCTTTGTCATTGGCTGTGTTAAGTGCTCCGTAGAAGCTCGAACACTGACGTTAAGAATTGATTTACCACTTTTTGACCTTTCTAGTTGTGCTTTAATGTACCGGTATGTTTTCTTTTTCTTTTCATCCCACTGAGATATTGATTTTTTTTTTTAATTGAAAGAGTCATGATCAATTAATTTACCATCTTCCCGTCACTTCAATGAATTTTTTTCTCAATTAGTGTATTGGGATAGCGGAGGATCACTGCTAGCCCTTTCATTTCAATTCGATTGGATGTCTGTTGCCCTCAGTGGCACTGGAGCATGATCATTCACTTCTATTCTTCCCAGTCCAAGTGGATCGCAGTCAATGACATTCGATGGCTGAATTTTAGTGAATATTTGATAACTCCTCCAAAACATACAATGAGCTGATACGCCTTTTTTTTTAACACTTGGAGTTAGGGTTAACTCTCATATTTTCTCCTCTAATTCTTGTTGAAACTGAGCTCTCGTTCATCTTTCCGCACCTTTCCATTGCCTTCTTTTGTAATTTCCCTTTGTACTCCTTCGCACCAGGCTCAAATATGCCAGGTATTTTTTTCAGTCAAGCAGTACCGTGTGCCACACAATTGAGGTGCAAAGCAGGAGCCTAGTGAGAGTACTGGCATTGAAACAGTTTTTTTGTGTGTTATATAGAACAGTTTCTCATTACATGTGTTGTTCTTGCCCTACTTGTTTCGGCCAAGATTCAAGGGCAGTTTTTTCATTCTATTTCAGGATACAACTGCATTATGTCAACTCTAATTAAATCATTGTCTAGTGTAGTAGTATAATTCAAATACATGTACTGCGTTCCCCCTAAGACAACTTTCATTCCGAGGAAGTCCATTCTCAACAAATTTAAAACAAGTTTAAAAACTATTCTCATCAGTTTTTTATTAGCTTCACTAGGTGTTTTTATTTTTAATTTTTTTCTTTTTTTCTTTATTTCATTAGCACTGACTTTAATTCCTTGTCACCTTTTTTTTGTTTTTTTCTTTGTTTCATTAGCACTGACTTTAATTCCTTTTTTGTTTTTTAAATATGATTTAGCCAAAAGTAAAATCCCAGCAGTTGTCCACCTCTTTTTTGTAGTTGGGGTTGCTATATTTATGTTCACTTTTCTCTGCTAAAGGATGCAGCCCTTATGGTTCATATTAGAATTTACTGGGATATGTAGCATATCTGTTTGGCTATATCCGGCTATATCAGTATATGTGGAGATATATTGAATTGCATGGTCTTTAATGTTAGTAGCTTATATTTTTTAACTGATTGATCAAGAAATGGTCTCAAAATGGCTATAAATATGATATGTTAAATTCAGACACAAATAAATGTTTCTGCTACTAACACCACTATCAGCGCAAGAACCAACAGCTCACCATTTATCCAAAAAAAAATCGCTAAAAATATGATGGGTTGCTAAGGAAAATGAACAGCCTCATAGACTTAATAATAATGATATCATTATGAAGTTTATGACAGCGTATTATCATTTATTTATTTATTTATTATTTGTTATTTAGAGCATGTGTGTACAGATATACCCTCTCTCTTTCTAGTCCTTTTAACATGCTTCCTTGATACTAAATCACGACTTACCTATTGGTAAGGGCTTTAGTTCCACCCTGTGGATATCGTAGGCTAGGCTGTTATTAAAAAAAAAAAAAAAAAAAAAAAAAAAGAAAGAGCATAACAACAGAGAATAGGTAACATTTTTCAGCAAAAAGGATGGATTCTCAAGGAAACTAAAGTGAAATTGTGAAAAGTCAGTGGTTCACTTCATTGTATATTTTTTCCCCCAGAATGTAGACATTAATAAAACTTTGCAACATTATGAAGTATATTTGTCAATATTAGTATTGTAATTATCAGAGATACTTCCTTCAGGCTGACTGATCTGTGTTTTCTCTCAATTTAGGTACCCGATGTGAGGAATGTGCCCCGGGTTACTACGGCAACCCCTCACAGCCAGGCGGGCGCTGCCAGCCGTGTCAGTGCAACAACAACATAGACATGTCTGACAATGAAGCATGCGACCGGCGGATCGGGGTGTGCAAGAAATGTCTTTACAACACAGAAGGACCCGACTGTGGCATCTGCAGAAGCGGCTACTTTGGAGATGCTTCAAGACGTAACTGCAGGAGTAAGTGACATTTTGACTAAAATGTACAGTGTATCACAAAAGTGAGTACACCCCTCGCATTTCTGTAGATATTTACATATACAGTGGGGAGAACAAGTATTTGATACACTATAATACAGTTAATGTATTTTCCCCTCAAAATAACTCAAAATATAGCCATTAATATCTAAACCCCTGGCAACAAAAGTGAGTACACCCCTTAGAAAATACGTACACCCCTAATTGTCCAAATTGAGTACTGCCTGTCATTTTCCCTCCAAAATGTCATGTGACTCATTACAGGAGTGCTGTTAGCATTGCTGCAGAGATTGAAGAGGTGGGGGTCAGCCTGTTAGTGCTCAGACCATATGCCGCACTCTCCATCAAATTGGTGTGCATGGCCGTCAACCCAGGAGGAAGCGTCTTCTGAAGACGGTTCACAAGAAACCCCGCAAACAGTATGCTGAAGACATGTCAACAAAGCACATGGATTACTGGAACCATGTCCTATGGTCTGATGAGACGGACAGGCATTCTTGTGTACCGTCTTCAGAAGAGGCTTCCTCCTGGGGTGACAGCCATGAACACCAATTTGATGTAGAGTGCGGTGTATGGTCTGTGCACTAACAGGCTGACCCCCCAACTCTTCAATCTCTGCAGCAATGCTGACAGCACTCCTGTAACGAGTCACATGACATTTTGGAGGGAAAATGACAACCAGTACTCAATTTGGACATTTTGGGATGTACGTTTTTTCAAAGGGGTGTACTCACTTTTGTTGCCAGGGGTTTAGACAGGGGCGTTACCGGGGGGGGGCAATGCCCAACCACGGACACGCTCTGCCCACCCAAAGAAAACTGGATTTAGTACTAACGGCAGTCTGGGCACCGCGTATAGTATCCCATTCATATAGTACTGATGTGTTCTAAGTTTTAACCTTTGCGTTGTTAACTCCTCTTTCACCTTTAAAAAAAAAAAAAATGAAATGTTGGTTTTGTTCCTAGGGGGCGCTACACACATTTACGCATATTTTGATTCTTTTTTTTTTTTTTTTTTTTTTTTTTTTTTTTACATTTTATCAAAGTTTTCATCAGTGTTCACCTGGCTCTTGAGTTTGGTGAGTTTTGAAGCATTTTGAGGGGGTCAAAGTAGGGCTCAAAGCGTCGGTGGGTCAAAGAATGACTGCTAGGGGGCGCTACATAGTGTATTTGGAATTTGTCTTTACATGGTATCAAAGATTGCACCTGCCTGCCGATTTTGGTGAATATTGAAGCTTTCTAAAGGGGTCAGACTGAGCTCAAAGGGGCTGCGGAACAAAGAATAACTATAATAATAATAATAATAATGATGATAATGATGATAATAATAAATCCACCTGCATGTCCATACTGTTCAGTTATGGATGTGTTCTAAATCAAATAAAATCCAATCAGCTTTTAATTGTTTAGACCAAATCACAACAACAGTTATCTCAAGGAGAAAATAAAATGTTTTAAGGTGCAGTAGCCCTACGCTGGATTTCGACCTACTTGGGCATTGTAGCTTTTTTTTTGACGACCCCCCCCCCCCCCCCCCCCAAGGTAAGACTAATGCCCACCCAAACCTGCCTGGCACCACTGGGTTTAGATATTAATGGCTATATTTTGAGTCATTTTGAGGGGAAAATAAATTAACTCTATTATATAAGCTGCACACAGACTACTTTTCATTGTGTCATACTGTCATTTTGTCAGTGTTGTCCCATGAAAATATATACTTAAATATCTTCAGAAATGCGAGGGGTGTACGGTACTCACTTTTGTGATACACTGTAGACTTACCTCTTCCCTAACAGTGCTGGGAAATAAAAAGTGAAATACCTGTGTCCCCCCGTGCTCACTTTATAGAGTGTGTATGTAATTTCCTGGGTACGGAGCGTAGCCAGTGTATTGATCGGGAGGACTGCGTATGCCAGCGGAATACAGGACAGTGCCAATGTTTATCAAATGTAATCGGTCTGACGTGTGACCACTGCTCCCCTGGACACTGGAACCTGGCCAGTGGCAAAGGCTGTGAACCCTGCGATTGTGACCCCCACAACTCAGTCACCTCATCATGTAACGAGGTACACACAGTACAGATTGAAAACAAACAACGCTTTTAACTTCAACGCACGCACGCTAGTAGCCAAAAAGCCAAACAGGTGTAGGATACAAAATATGAAACTACTTGTGAATTTGTATACTCCCGTTTAAAAGTCATTAAACTACTGTTCCTTTAATTCACTTTTGTGTTGCAAAGTTTTCTGGACAGTGCCAGTGCCGTGATGGATTCGGTGGACAGAACTGCAGAGACTGTCAAGAGAACTACTGGGGAGACCCCCGGACGCAGTGCAGAGGTTAGGACAATAAGCAGAAGTAATAAAATTCTTTTGTTAATAATTATTGTAACAAGCACACTCATTTGCATTAGGCTAAAGGCTTCATAAATTATCAACCAGTGTGGTGTGACATTGTCCACAACATTCACATCATATTTATTTGTTGAAGAGTTTGGTCAGGGCTGTCACCCAGACAAGTTTGTGTTTCCTTTGACACGTCACACTTTTATTTATCAAACGAGTTGCAAAATCAATAGCCATGCACTGCGCAACTCCTTCAAGCAGGAGGCCGCCCACATCGAGAGGAGCTACTCACAAACACATGCACACAGGGAACTAATGGTGGATTTCGGTTCAAAAAGTACGAAAGCTGTACTACATACATACAGAAAGGATTGTCTCCAGAGCAGTGTTGGGCACGTTACTTTAAAAAAGTAATTAGTTATAGTTACCCACTACTTCTTCCGAAAAGTAACTGAGTTAGTAGCTGAACTACTCTATAGTAAAAGTAACTAGTTACCAGGGAAAGTAACTATTTCCGTTACTTTAAAAAGAAGTTGTTGTATGTCAAAGAATTTGACATTTTCTGAGCAGTATTTGAGTCAGTTGAATAGAGAAGAACAGACAGGTAGTTGTGTTATAGAACCTTGTAATATTTATTGCACCTCACCAGCAACAGATTTATCCTACACTTGAAGTGCAACAAAAATAAACAGATTTGAATTGCTTACCACAGATGTCGACAAAAGCTTTGCCCCGAGACATAAATTACACTTTACTTGCACGTTCTTTCCTTTAATTTCGGCCAACTTGAAATAGTGTTTATATCTCCACCTCGTAAAAGACAAATTTTCCTCTGAATGCAATGCCATCATATCCCTCTGCATCTGTTTTGCGTGTGTGTGTTTGCCGCACGCACTGTTCCGGTTTGTATGTGAAAACACCGGCTCTGAAGTACGTGTGCTATTAGGCTCGAGCATTTAAGTCACAGAATGGGGGAATCACTTGATATTTGACAACAACGCAGCCATATTGGAAGCAGGTCTGGCTCGCGGAACATTAAACTTTAACTTGCCAGTTCGATAAAGAGACAAACTCGTTACTAAGGCGAAGAACAGATATGTGATAAAACTTAAGGATGTGAACAATGTTGACCCTTACGAGCAAGCCGAAGACAAATGGAGTAAAGATGTCGACGGGCTTCCACAATTACACGAAATGGACATTCTGCTGTATTTATTGTTTGGTGTATGTTACTAAACTCATCAGCGATTCCGAAATTACAAATCGCTACAAAACTATGAACAGTTTTGCTGCGGATGGGTGCAGGACCTGCACATTATGACCGTATCAAACGGCAACTCCATCGTTCTTGCAAAGGTAGGCTATGTGTATTTAGTATTTTCATTGCCATTAACCTGAGTGCACCCAAGTCTTGGATGACAAATAAACAGAGCAGAGTAGACTCACTACGGCTGGTAGTTTCTTCAATTTATTCAAAGTAAGTAACGCACCGCTTTTGACCGTCGGTAACGGTAACGGCGTTGTAACGGCGGAAAAAATAATTAGTTACCCCGTTACTGAAAGAATAACGCCGTTATGTAACGGCATTACTTATAACGGCGTTATTCCCAACACTGCTCAGGAGTGATTTGTTTGAGGATTCAAGGTAATTATTATATTTTTTGTACGAATCATGCGTTGTGAAACCTTGTGAAAAAAATTGAGAAATTAGCTGTTAAGGCATTGGCATCATAGTTGGCAATATTTACGTAAAATAAATGCTACCTGCACGTTTTTTTTTTTTGCTTTTAACCAAGAATCGAGACTGTTTTACGTCTGTATCTTTAAAGAATTCCGGGATTTAAGCATTTATTCACAACAATTTTCAACGAAAAAAGCTCTTTGTCTGTGATTCCACTCGGTCAACTTTGACGGCCTCTCCAACAATGCAGGCCCCCTATTTATCGGCCCCGTGTCCCGTCAATTATATTATGAAGTCTATGTCAAGACATTGACAAATAATAATTTTTTGGGGTTATTATTTGGGGTTGTAATTTTCTTCGTCAACTGTGCTTTTCGCAAAGAATGCTCCATTTGCAGTATTTTGAGCTTTGCAGACCTTTGACATTCTAGCTAGTTTGTTGAGATCCTCTGGAGAAAGTTTAGACCACGCTTCTACAATCCTCTCCCATAAGGTTGATTGACTTAAAGGCAATTTCCTGCTAACCATACGGTAAAGATGCTCCAACAATATAGCTCAACAGGATTAAGAACTGGTGATTACTATGTAAATTAAAAATAATTATTTCTTACCTTGTCAATGTCTTGACTGTATTTTCTATTCATTTTGGAAATAATTAGATGAATAAAAGTTTTGATTTTTCATGGAAAACACCTAATTGTCTGAGTGACCCCAAACATTTGAGGGGGAGTGTATACTGTACATAGAAAAAAGGTTTATTTATTCATTTATGGACATTTTATGGTTTGGTAATAATGCTTGAGATTTCAAGAGAATAATTTACACCACCTTTTGGATAAATGCCTGTAAATTCCTCAAGATAACAGCAAAACCTAGCTTTTGCTTAAATGGGGTTCCTCCACTCACTAAAACTTACCTTTGTCCTTTCCTTTTCAAGTATTTAACATACTAATATTCCACTTGATCAAATTAGAATAATCGCACAGTAAAATAGAATGGAAAGAATTCAACTATTTGTTCATCATTATTTAATATTGCAATCAATTTCAATCTTCCTTCTTTTGTGCCGGCTTTGCTCACTAGGAGGCAGTATAATATTATGCAGTCATCCATACACAAAACAAATCAGAAGAGACTACTACTGCTTTGATTCCGTAAAATAACCTGTTTTGTCTTTTTTCCTACGGGATAACAAATGTATTGTATGCCACCTTGACCGTTTTCTTTAACCTTTATTCATATAGGAAACACCTCAATGAGACTAATAACTTATAGAGGTGTGCATCGGCACTGCCCTCACGATTCAATTCGATTACGATTCGATTCAGTTGGCAGAAAAAACGAAAGTTTTCTTAATGTTTAAATAGTCTATATATTTTTATGATCATTATAAAAGCATTTACACAACGAAATAACGCTGGGAAAGTTTAATATAAAAAAAAAAAAAAAACGGTTTTGCAGTCGCACAGAGGAGAAGATTCAAAAGGATCACATTTGTGTTGTCTTTGTGTGCATAAATAAAAGTGTCTTTCGTAATGAATCGCAAGCGCCACAGCGGGAGGAGAAGAAGAAAAAGCGGGCGGCGCCACGGCGTTCATGTGCATGCACAAGCAAATGCACAATACAGAGAGCCTGCTCTCGGATTTATCCCTTTTTTTTTTTTTTTTAACAATTTATTGGTCGGCATGGCGGCCCGACCCGACCCGAACGTGAATGCTTAACATTTCGGGTTCGGGCACAAGATCTAACCTCTAAGAGATAGGACATAACAATGGCTGAAGCAGAGAAAGAGGGAGCGAGAAAGATTATTGATGCACCTAAGACATTGAAAGCAAAATCTGGAGACATTTTGGCTTCTACAAGGTTGGTGGGAAACTTGACCAGAGTTATGCGTGTGTAAAAAATGAAACATGAAAAGAATAATACAAATGGGGAAACCAAATCCGTTGCATCACCGGAATTGCGCAGGGAAGATTTTTGAACCTACTTATATATTTAAAATGCGCTGAATCGATTCGGCTTGTTGCCCGCATCAAATCGAATCATCCATGCCCCGCATCAGGATGCATCGCAGCATCGATTATTGTTGACACCACTAATAACTTATGTTTTAAGGTGGCATACTGCATGTTAATTTACACGTCAATTGCATTTCACATGCTATGTTGTTTTAAATACACAACATGTAATACCATTTATTTTATTTTTAGTATGACAAAAATAACGTAATGTACCTTTTAACAGTCCATTGTAGTTCCAGGTGTCTACTATAAAATATTTACTTCCTTTCCTATCTCCTGTTCCTCTCTTCCAGCTTGTGACTGTGACTGGCGAGGCATTGAGACGTCTCAGTGCAACCGCGTCACAGGTCACTGTGTATGCCAACAGGGCGTGTCAGGTGTCCGCTGTGACCAGTGTGCCCGAGGATTCTCTGGTCTCTTCCCCAACTGCCAACCCTGCCATCAGTGCTTTGGAGACTGGGACCGTATTGTCCAGGTAGAGATCAGATAGAGAGGTTTACAATCAGGCCAATGTAGATGAAATGTAAACTGGAGCAAAAATGTCTCCATCTCCCACATCAGGACTTGGCGGTGCGCACCAGAGCTTTGGCAGAGCGTGCCCATGAGATTCAGACCACTGGCCTCACCGGAGTTTATGAGAAGGCTTTCAGGGATCTGGAAGGGAAACTGGACCAAGCTCAGAGCATAGTCAACTCACGCAACGCCACTGCTGCTGCCATTACCACATTGATGGACCTTATTAAGCAGCTTAGGTAGGTACATTTTCTTTGTTGATTGTTTTGTATGTGCTTATAAATATGTCCCAGAAGCAATGGCACACTACATGTTGCACACAGTCTGCCTTGGTTGTTGCTGATTTTCAGCATTTCTCCTCTTTTGACAGAATCTTGATAAATTCAAATCCAGTTTGATGTATAATGCCAAAATGACACTATCATTTTTCTAATATTTCTTGACCTAGCCTTAGGCATATGGGAGAAAACACTCCGGTGAATACAAGTTCTGTTCCGAGAATTTGGCCCAATTTCAAAATTGTCCTATATGCATGTGTGATACATCATTGGAAAGCTTAAAATGTCCATTTTCTGAGGGAAAAAGTTTTGAACAGGAGGGCATTTTTGACACCTTAAAAGTTGGTCAAATCAGGTGAGTGAAAAATAGACGTTTTTGAGACCTTTGAAATTTTTTTAAGTTTCTCATTTAAAAAAAGGTTTTGGACACCCATCCTGGTACATAGTAAATAACGAATACTTCAAGATGATTGACCCTTTGTCTATTCAAGTCTTTGATAATCAATTTGCATGCACTAAGACATATGGGTGGATGTACAATAATAAAGAAAATTGGTGTGTGAGTAAATGTAGATTTAATTTAGCTCTGTGTTTTATTTTGTATATAAACATGGCTAAACAAGGAGTTAGCTGTATCGTTAATGATAACTTTACTGCATACATTCTTTAAAATTTTAATCTGTGCAAAGAAATAACATCCCCAGGGGAAATTTTAGGGTTAAATTACCAATACTATAATATTTTAATTTTTACAGTGGGCTTTTAAAATATTTTTTCAGTTATCATTAAAGTGCGTACGACAGGATTTTAAAAAAAGTCTTAAATTATTGCGGGATAAAAACATATAATATATAAAACGATCGCTTCCACACACATCCAAGCGATCCATTTCATTCAAGAGCATAAAACACCGTGTGAAATATGAAATAAACATGCTTTTTGGTCTCATACACACTTTAAAGAATGTGAATGCTTGACTGCTTTGACCGAGAATAAAAGGCTCCATATGCATAAAGGGAACATATAAATGTGAGTACATAACACTCTACACTCACCGGCCACTTTATTAGGTACACCATGCTAGTAACGGGTTGGACCCCCTTTTGCCTTCAGGACTGCCTCAATTCTTCGTGGCATAGATTCAACAAGGTGCTGGAAGCATTCCTCAGAGAGTTTGGTCCAGATTGACATGATGGCATCACACAGTTGGTGCAGATTTGTCAGCTGCACATCCATGATGCGAATCTCCCGTTCCACCACATCCCAAAGAGGCTCTATTGGATTTAGCTCTGGTGACTGTGGAGGCCATTTGAGTACAGTGAACTCATTGTCATGTTCAAGAAACCAGTCTGAGATGATTCCAGCTTTATGGCATGGCGCATTATCCTGCTGAAAGTAGCCATCAGAAGTTGGGTACATTGTGGTCATAAAGGGATGGACATGGTCAGCAACAATACTCAGGTAGGCTGTGGCATTCCAACGATGCTTAATTGGTACCAAGGGGCCCAAAGAGTGCCAAGAAAATATTACCCACACCATTACACCACCACCACCAGCCTGAACCGTTGATACAAGGCAGGATGGATCCTAGCTTTCATGTTGTTGACGCCAAATTCTGACCCTACCATCCGAATGTCGCAGCAGGAATCGAGACTCATCAGACCAGGCAACGTTTTTCCAATCTTTTATTGTCCAATTTCGATGAGCTTGTGCAAACTGTAGCCTCAGTATCCTTCCTGTTCTTAGCTGAAAGATGTGGCAGCCGGCGTGGTCTTCTGCTGCTGTATCCCATTTGCCTCAAAGTTCGACGTACTGTGCATTCAGAGATGCTCTTCTTCCTACCTTGGTTGTAACGGGTGGTTATTTGAGTCACTGTTGCCTTTCTATCAGCTCGAACCAGTCTGGCCATTCTCCTCTGACCTCTGGCATCAACAAGGCATTTCCACCCACAGAACTGCCGCTCACTGGATATTTTTTCTTTTTCGGACCATTCTCTGTAAACCCTAGAGATGGTTGTGCGTGAAAATCCCAGTAGATCAGCAGTTTCTGAAATACTCAGACCAGTCCTTCTGGCACCAACAACCATGCCACGTTCAAAGTCACTCAAATCACCTTTCTTCCCCATACTGATGCTCGGTTTGAACTGCGGGAGATTATCTTAAACCATGTCTACATGCCTAAATGCACTTAGTTGCCGCCATGTGATTGGCTGATTAGAAATTAAGTGTTAACGAGCAGTTGGACAGGTGTACCTAATAAAGTGGCCGGTTAGTGTATATTTACTGTATTTAGCCATGAAGCCTTGGACCTAGGTTTTATGATTTAAGAATCTAATACATCGATATCATCCCATACTAAGCAATCCAAACGGCAACAAGGGTGGAAAAGATAATGGCTAGCACGCTAGTCAGTTATCCGGCTGTGGCCATAATTCTCTCGTTAGCGTTCGACTGCACTGTACGTCTTTTTGTGGCTTTCCGGTAACTCAAGATGTGAGCGTGAGCGAGCATCACTAAAGACACGCTGATTTTAACGAGATATTATCACGTACTTACCTTCTTTCGATCCAAAACCTCTTTGTAGCATGTATCACTGAGTGTCAAGACACAGCTGTGAATGGCCACAGATGGATTCTGGGGGGATTTTATGGGTGAAACATGGTAATATAACAAGGGTCGCGATGCAGAAATTGCAGACATCAAGGAGTGGTCGAGATTTTCTTTTTTCATATATTTACCCTTGTTTGTTTGTTGTTCGTTTGTTTTTCAGTTTTTCTTTGTTTGGATTGATTATTTATCATTTGAAATATTGGGGAAAATGCAACAGTAACAAAAAAAATACAATTAAGAGTTAGTAGGATTTTATGGATATAACACCGTGATATAAACGTTTTAAACGTTTTTTTTTCTCTTTCCTTTGTTTGGATTATTTATTCATCATCTAAAATATCAGGGAAAATAAGACGTTAACAAAACAAATTGAATAGAACGCCTTTAATAGTTAGGAGGTAGATATCCATGACCTATTTACAGACACTATTTTTTTCATTGTGATGTAATTTGTTTAAAAGTTTAAAATATGCGAGTTAATAATTTTTAAGTCGTTTTTTTTGTTTTGTTTTTGTTTTAAACCTAATATTAGACATCAATTAATGATTCTAAGCTAAAAAATAATAGACATTTTGAATAATTAATATAATTACTTCTTTTTATAGCTGGGTTGAAACAAAAGCGGTTATGCCGTTTCTGTAAACAGGGGTCTCCAGGGTAAAACGGACAAATTAAAAATAGTCCAGTGGCATAGTGCGCCATGAAACTGCTTTGGCAGCATATATTGTTCTATCAAATACAACAATTCATTTGGATTAAAATACAGCAGTTTATTTTAAAGAGGGGTGTAAGAGAAGAAACTGATTTTTCAGCCTAGTGTGTGTTTTCTGCCATATGCATATATATTGTAAAATTTTAAATGGCAACTTCTCATTCACAACTATGTGTTTTTCTTTAGATCTCAGATTGGTGAGACCACTGACACACTGAACCATCTGGAAGGAGATCTGACTGTTGTCCAGGACAGCAACTCTGAAGCAAGCAAGGAGCTAAGTGCTTTAGAGCGAGAGGCCAGGGAGCTGAACCTTACTTCAGAGCAACTCCATCAGCAGCTCGATATCCTGAAAAACTCCAATTTCCTAGGTGAGCAAGCGAAAGGACTGAGTATTGATTTTTTTTTGTCTTCCTTCAAATGCCTCACTATTGAACCTTTCTTGTGAAATTGTTCATGCATTTTATCTAACAAATTGGTTGCGTATTCACTTAAAATGTTATATGCTAAATGGCAGGTAAACTATGCTCTCTGTTTGTGGTTTTGTATTTCAAATATTTTCACAAAACTAAATATGTAAATCACCTAGACAAGAACAACATTGGCATTTCTGCATTTCTGATATCTGCTAGACACATCAACATACGTGTAGAATAATGTAATTTATTAATTTACAATATAATTAAAAATCCCATAGGGAAACACGATTAATTGCTGTGGTCAAAATGTATTTAAATAATACTCCTTCAACATTATTTTAGCTAAAATAATCATCAAGTGAAACTCCAGATATATTGCTACATACATTTGTAAATAATAATCTTATCGACAATAGGCCAACGCAATTCGCTCATATTAATTTCACAGGTAGGCTTTTTTAGTCACTATAATTCAGTTTAATTTGATGAAAAAGTTAAATCTCCTCCTCCATATCCTTTTCTGCCAGGCGCATACGACAGCATTCGTACCTCCTACAACAAGTCTTGGGATGCTGAGCGCCGTGCAAATGAATCAACAGTGAACAAACCCAGCACAGTCAGCCAGTCAGCGGACACCCGCCGTCGCACTGAACGCCTCATCTCCGCAAAGAAAGAAGACTTTAACCGCAAAAATGCTGCCAACAAGCGCTCGTTGGCAGAACTCAAGACCAAAGTCCAGGATCTGGATATGCAAAAGATCAATGAGAAGGTCTGATCTCATGCATGTCATCAATTTTATATATATATGTACAATAGTTGAAAACATTTGATGGCTTATACTACTGACAGCTGGTTCTTTTTCAAGCAATTACATGAGTTAATGGCACATGAATGGCTGCCTCACCAACCAAATGATAATAGTAATTACATTTATAACTAGAATATGATCGACCAGTGGTCACTTCCTATTAATTTTGGGGCATTTTCAGGCCAGTTCTTTGATAACTCATTGGTTGCTATTGACGGCGCTGAAAATTCAATGAATTTGGAATGGAAAGGATGAATGAACATTTGTTCGTTAACCCCCATCCCCCCCACACACAAAAATTCCAAATGGATTGGAAGGCATATAGGTCACGTCCTATTGATTTTGGGGCACTTACGGGTCACTTATTGGTTGATTTGGGGTCATTTTCTGATGATTTTGAGGTATTCCTTGGGTAACCTCCTGTTAATGTAGTTTTTTTTTTTTTTCTTTTTTCTTTTTTCTTCAAAAATAATAGCCACTAATGAAAATTACAGTGCAGGTTCATGTTGAAAATCAATAGGAGTGAATGGAAACGTTTTTGTGGTTGTTGAATGTTGCAAAAATGGAGCCAATGAAAATGTATGGGTAGGTTTTTGCCACATTTTAGCAGAATTGTATTTTTTTAGCCAAATACTGGCTGATAGTTCTTGTGAATCTTGGTGTTGCGAATGTTTAGAATTTTCAACTATTTTTTCCAGTCTGATTTCAGCTTCTTTATATTGTCATACAGGCCAAAATACAGGTCCTTCTCAAAAAATTAGCATATTGTGATAAAGTTAATTATTTTACAGATAAACATTAAACTTTCATATATTTTAGATTCATTACACACAACTGAAGTAGTTCAAGCCTTTTACTGTCATAATACTGATGATTTTGGCAAAAAAAAGTCAAGAAAAAACAAAAATCACGATCTCAAAAAATTAGCTTATCATGAAAAGGTACTCTAAAGAAGCTACTAACCTAATCATCTGAATCAACGAACTAACTCAAAACACCGAAAGATTCCTGAGGCTTTTAAAAAAAAACAGCCTGGTTCATTACTCAAAACCGCAATCATGAGCAAGACTGCCGACCTGACTGCTGTTCAGAAGGCCATCATTGACACCAACAAGAAAGAGAAACAAAGAAATTTCTGAGCGAATAGACTGTTCCTAGAGTGCTGTATCAAGGCATCTCAGTGGGAAGTCTGTGGGAAGGAAAAAGTGTGACAGGAAACGCTGCACAACCAGAAGAGGTGACCGCACCCTGAGAAAGATTGTGGAGAAGGGCCAATTCCAGACCTTGGGGGACCTGCAGAAACAGTGGACTGAGTCTTAAGTCGAAACATTCATAGGCACTGTGCACAGGTGTGTGCTAGAAAATGAGCTACAGGTGCCGCATTCCCCAGATCAAGCCACTTTTGAACCTGAAACAGCAGCAGAATCGCCTGACCTGGGCTACAGAGAAGAAGCACTGGACTGTTGTTCAGCGTTCCAAAGTACTTTTTTCAGATGAAAGCAAATTTTGCACATCATTCAGAAATCAAGGTGCCAGAGTTTGGAGAAAGAGGAGAAGGAAATGCCAAAATGCCTGAAGTCCAGTGTCAAGTACCCACAATCAGTGATGGTCTGGGGGGCCATGTCAGCTGCTTTTGTTTGTCTACTGTGTTTTATCAAGGGCAGAGTCAATGCAGGAGATTTTGGAACACTACACGCTTGCATCTGCTGGAAAGCTTTATGGAGATGAAGATTTCATTTTTCAGCACGATCTGGCACCTGCTCACAGTGCCAAAACCACTGGTAAACGGTTTACTGACCATTGCATTACTGTGCTTAATTGGCCTGCCAACTCTCCTGACCTAAACCCCATAGAGAATCTGTGGGATATTGTGAAGAGTAAGTTGAGACACCAGACCCAACAGTGTGGATGAGCTTGAGGCCGCTATCGAAGCATCCTGGGCCTCCATAAGAACACCTCAGCAGTGCCACAGGCTGATTGTCTCCATGCCATGTCGCATTGAAGCAGTCATTTCTGCAAAAGTATTCCCGACCAAGTATTGAGTGCATAACTGATGGGAGGTTGACTTTTTTTGTATTAAAAAAGTCTTTTTTTTTTTTTTTTTTGTATTGGTTGGCTGAAATATGCTAACTTTTTTATATATATCTATATATATATATATATATATATATATATATATATATTTTTTTTTTTCTTTTTTTTTTTTTCTGCCAAAAGCATCAATATCAAAACAATAAAAGGCTTGAACTACTTCAGTTGTGTGTAATGAATCTAAAATATATGAAAGTCTAATGTTTATCAGTACATTACAGAAAATAATTAACTTTATCACAATATGCTAATTTTTTTTAGAAGGACCTGGAATGTCAATAATATTTATCTTTCCTCTGATTTGTCAGTCAGAGCAAACCATCATCAAGGAAAACACATATGTACAAAACTGTCAACATCATTACTGTACATTAATCCAATTTTTTGGTTTCCTTTTTCCAAAAGAACTTTGATAAATGAAGGACTAAGTGGAAGATAATGGATGGAATTTTACAGATAATGCTTCTTGCATAGCTGTGTGTTAGATTGCATTTTTGAATAGCATTGATGGTTGCTTATTACAAGGGCCCATATACCAAATGTATTGTGCACTGAATAGTTGTAGTAACAGTAGTAGTATTCCCTCATTATATTTCCCACTAAAGCATACTTTTTGTAATCACTAAAGCAAGCGTCAACTTCATAATAGGTCTAATATTCCCCAAAAATATTCCAATGATTAGTTAATGTTCATGCTTAAGGATCTAATGTGCTAGTAAAGATGAAAAATGACAAGTAAACCTAATCCTGCCCCACGGCAGGTTTGTGGTGCATCAGGCGAGGCTCCCTGTGCGGAAAGTCCTTGTGGAGGCGCGGGTTGCCGTGACGATGAGGGTAACCGTCATTGTGGAGGTCTGAACTGTGACGGTGCTGTAGCAGCAGCTGATAATGCTTTGGAAAGGGCCAAGCATGCCGAGAAACAGCTCAACAAAGCCATGGGAGAAGTGGAGGGACTCGTCACCAAGGTACGAAAGCACTATGATTAGTTGTAGTTGTCAGTATACATTAGCCACACATTTGTTGCCTCCAAATGCAAAGCGGGAAATTGAATATTTGGTAATGGATGTAATGTGTGCAATGAAATAATGTTTCCTCAAGATGAGAATGATTCAATGAAAGTACGAACAGGATGGAAACTGTCAAATACTGTTTTTTGAACTCTGTCTAAACGACTTTTTTCCAGTATTTACCTTATCTACCAAAAGACTAACCAAGAATCCACTTGCTTTATTTGAGTTATATTTAGCTGAGATTGTTGTGCTCAAAAGCTGTTTTTTCTTACTATAGTTTTCATGTCTATGATGATCTTTAAAGTTTTTACCAAATGCCCTCTAACATCTGTGGGTTCCCAATTGCATTTAATAAGCAAGAGCTGCATATTCAAATCTTTATACATATTTCGCACTGCTGCCCACATTGGTAAAGGCTCTTTTTAGCCACAGGCCTTACTTTTAATTGAGTCTTTTATAAGAATGATTAAATAAACAATCTAATAGAATTGAACATTGGTAGCAATCGTGCATTTGTGTTGACCTTGCCTTTGGTAATAGAAGGTTAACTTTCAGGTAAAATTGCAGACAAATGCAGAAATGGCAAGTAATTGTGAAATTAGAAAAACATTAATATCATTCTCCATTATCAAATGAAGATGAATGATTAAGTAAGTTGAAGGCAAATTTCAATGATTGTGTGATTTTGTTTAGGTGGCGGAGGCTAAGAACAAGGCGGAGGAGGCCAAGGGTAAAGCCCAAGCAGCTCTCGACAAAGCCAAAGCCACCAAGACCAAAGTAGAGCGTTCCAACAATGACCTGCGAGATCTAATTAAACATATCAGAGACTTCCTCATGCGTGAGTCTGCAAGGTTGATGACGTAATGGTTAGAACTTTTTCATTTTAATGTATCACCTGTCTTTCTCTCAGAGGAAGGGGCAGACCCTGACCACATCGAGACCGTTGCCAACCGTGTGCTTGAACTGTCCATCCCCGCTTCTCCTCTCCAAATCAGACACCTCGCAGATGAAATTAAGGAACGCGTTCGCAGCCTGTCCAACGTAGACGCCATCCTGGCTCAAACGCAAGACGATGTCCGTAAAGCAGAAAAACTACTGCTAGATGCTAAGAGAGCAAGGTATTTGATTTATCTTACTTTCCAAACAGTGATACTTAGTTTAAGAAAATAAGCAGAACTTAAACAAAACAATACCGATAAATTTGATTCATATACTGTAAAAGACAGTTAACCCAACTATTAAAGAATACAAATTGAATAATAATGATAATAAAAAATCATGTTAAAACACAAAAATTGACAGCATATGGGCACACACATTAATAGATTCAAGCACTGGTGCATGTGATGATGGGGATTAATGACATAATGTAAAGCAGAAGGGCGGGTATTTTGGAATACCTAAGTACATATGATAGGCTAATAAAGTACCAGAATTGATCAAATGTCTCAGTCTTCAGTAGTGATCCCTCGCTACTTTGCGCTTCAAATTTTATGCCCTTAGCCATCGCAGATTTTTTTTTTTCTTTTTCAATTTGAAAAAGAAAAAATACAGATTAGCTGTTCCAAGCCGATCGCGTTGTCTCACTCTTGCTCCCTCCCTCTCCCTGCTCTCTGTTGGTCAAGCAGTGAGTGCACTGGAGTTGCTTATTATAGTTCACGATCATTGACAGACGTTTCATGTTTGAACTAGCCAGAGAAGCGGACTTCAAAGCGCCGCATTCGTCAATCATCGTTTAACTTGTTAAACAGTTGCTGGGGCAACTAACTGTGTGTAAGTAAGCAGCTTGAGCGGATATAAGTGGACTCACTCAATGAAGCATTTAATAAAGCCAAGCATTTTTCAGCTTTATACTTGTTTAAAAATAATTTGGTGGGACAGTAACAAGTTAAATACTTATGATAAAATATTACATTTAAAGTCCTTAAAAAACATTTGTTAAAATATGTATATACATAAAAGTAAAGTAAAGTTTTTTGAGTAAAGTTTTTTTAAATTATACTGATCCCCATTAGCTGCGAAAAATGAAGGATCACTGTATTACACATCAGAAAAATGTAATTCTGTATTTTTTCAATGAATTAAACAAAATATTTTCCACTGGGATGGACATGATGTCCTCTTTCCCTTTAAACACGGAAAAAAGAACAGCTCTCCCGAATTATAAAATACTGGAGGTTGGTTAAACCTAATTTGAACACGGTAGATTACAACAGATATGTTATTATTCAATTAGCGGAGAAATTGGCGGAGAAGCTGGACTAAAAATAATAAGTTGGACAAAAACAGATGACTGCCGTGGTTACTGTTTATTACTTACTAATCTATGCTTCAGAAAACACAATAACAGGGAGAAGACCACTCCCTACAGTAAATAAAAACAGATTTTCAAGGATTGTCCCATAGACTTCATAAACTATTGACGTGACAAGGGAAATGGGGCTGATTCGAAGGGGGTTTATTTTCAAAAACTTCAAATTCAGATATTTACAAAACCAAAGCTGCTACGGACCTAAAACCAAAACAGGCACCTACCTTAGCCATATACGAGTCTCCATGAGCAGCGGCATCAAAAAATTCAAAGTCGTTCCCTTATAGAATCCCGTTTAATTATTTTTTATATAAGTATAACACAACTTAAAATGGCTATAAAAGTGTCAGATTATACACTAAATGCACAAAAAACACCAAATGCAGAGATATTCAATTTCAGGATCAATAGCAATATTTAACATATCATATAAGTTTTTGACCAAATAGCAACTTTTTTTTTTTTTTTTTTTACTGCAAGTTTTCAACAGCTAATAAATCACTCAATTTGACATCAGAAACTTAATACTTGAGGAAAACATGCAGAATCAATTATAAATAATATGTAAATAGATTATTAATAAATTCTATATACAATCACAACTTATTATAGAATAGAACAGCATTTTATAATCATTATACACTATATACAGTTAACAAATGAGACTAGTGGCCGCCTGGCGTAACAGGAGCTTTTCTGGCAAAAACTCTTGTGAATAAATGCTTAAATCCCCGAATTCTTCATAGATATGGACGTAAAACAGTCTCGATTCTTGGTTAAAAGCAAATAAACCGTGCAGTTAGCGTTTATTTTACTTATATTGACGAAGTACAATTCGACTATGTTAGCGAAGAGGCTAGCGTCCGCCTGGCATAAAAGGAGCTTTTCTGGTGAAAATTCTTCTGAATAAATGCTTAAATCCCCGAATTCTTCTTAGATATGGACATAAAACAGTCTCAATTCTTGGTTAAAAGCAAAGAAACCGTACAGTTAGTGTTTATTTTACGTATATTGACGAAGTACAATGCTTCTATGTTAGCGAATGAGGCTAGTGGCCGCCTGCCGTAAACAGCTTTTGTGGCGAAAATTCTTGTGAATAAATGCTTAAATCCCTGAATTCTTTATAGATATGGATATAAAAGAGTCTCGATTCTTAGTTAAAAGTAAACTATGAGGCTAGTCAGTTACGAAAAGTAGCCCCCTCTATGTGTAAACAAAGAAGAAAATTCCTGCAAATAAATGCTTCAATTACGCATGCATGGTACGAAAAATATATTTACCTTGAATCCTCGAACAAATCATTCCTGAGACAATCCATCCTGTTTGTATGCGGTACAACTTTCGTCGTTAAATCCAATCGAAAGCAAATCCAAGCTTAAATCCGACATGAGCTGGTGCCGTCTTCGGCTATTACTAAATGAAGCTCGGCCCCCTCTGATAAGGCGTCGAGCAAAGAATGACGAAGTAACACGTCAATAGTGATGATGTCTATGATTGTCCATATTAATAATCTAAGCTGTAAATATTGTATTGTCATTAACGCTCATGCCAAAGCAATCTAATATTCTATAAAATTCATCTCTCAAAATTAATAGCAAAAAAGCAAATGGCTACCAGATGAATCGAAATAATGAAATGTGCATGCAAAATGTTTTACACTTTTCTGTTTAGGCATCATGCTGAAGGTGTGAAGACCACCACAGAGACAGTGAAGCAGGCCTTGGTGGATGCTAAGACAGCTCAGACATCTGCAGAAAAGGCCATCGCCAGAGCCAGAGCTGACATAGATGACACAGAGAACCGCCTGGCACAGGTGAACAAAAGTGCCCAAACCTTTACTTTTAGCACAATTTTTTTAGTGCAACGTAACACTGAGGAACCTCAAAATTGGAGGACAAGCTCTGACACTGATTGAGTTTTTACTAGGGTTGTTCCGATCATGTTTTTTTGTTCCCGATCCGATCCCGATCGTTTTAGTTTGAGTATTTGCCGATCCCGATGTTTACCGATCCGATTGCTTTTTTTTTTGCTCCCGATTCAATTCCAATCATTCCCGATAATTTTTCCCGATCATATACATTTTGGCAATGCATTAAGAAAAAAATGAATAAAACTCGGACGAATATATACATTCAACATACAGTACATAAGTACTGTGTTTGTTTATTATGACAATAAATCCTCAAGATGGCATTTACATTATTAACATTCTTTCTGTGAGAGGGATCCACGAATAGAAAGACTTGTAATTCTTAAAGGATAAATGTGACTTTGTATATTGTGACTAAATATTGCCATCTAGTGTATTTGTTGAGCTTTCAGTAAATGATACTGTAGCCATTTAACTGTTCTGCCCAAATGCATGATAGGAAGTGCAACCATGACTGTGCGTAGTGGCACCAATTGATATATTTTCTCTGCGTTGGGAAATAACATAGGGTGTTAAGAAAAAGATCAACTACTACCTTTCTTCCCCACGTTGCGTCTCACGATATTTCTAATTGTTGAGAGAGGGATTGTAAGTGTTTAGCCAATTAAAGAAAGGCTCCAAAGATTGCCAAAATGCACTCTACTCATTTTATGCTGCCTTTTAGCTCTAAATACAGGTAAAACGGCGCCATTATAGATTCAACGCGACAATGCGTGAGTGGGTCGTGCAGCGCGTGCATTGATTACATTAAATATTGTAACGTGATTAATTTTTTAAAAATTAATTACTGCCTTTAACGACATAAATTTGATAGCCCTACTTTAAGCCAAAACTAAAGACTCTGGATGAGTGTAAGACATTTTGTCTGTAACGTTAAATACAATTAGAAAACGATTTAATTAAAAAATATATATATATTAAGTAAAGGCATGTCCGATATTTTTTCCGATCGATCAGGGCATCTTTAGTTTTTACGAATTCCAAAAGTTTTCACATGGGAACATGAATTATTAATTTTTTTTTTTTTTTAATTATCAATCTCATACGATTTACTGAAATCCCTGTAAAGTGAATTTGGATGTTTTTGTAGAAAAATATCATTTGTTTGTCAATAAACAGTATAAAAAGAAATGTAGTGTTTATAAGTGCTATTTTCCTGACTTCGATGATTGTTCTTCATAGTCTTGTTTTAGTTTTAAAATTGTAAAGCCATCGTAACACTTGCTGGCGACAGGCAGAAAATGCCAATGTCTAAATATAGTCAAACTTTTTACATTACTTGTGAACTCCACAGATCGAGTCAGAGACATCGAATGGTGAAAGGCAACTCAGTGAGGCTATGGACCGGCTCGGCACGCTGGGACGACAAATTAATGCGCTGAAGACCAAACGTGCTAACAACAGTATGGCAGCAGCCCGGGCTGAAGAGACGGCTACAATGGCACGAGACAAAGCAAATGAAGCCAAACAGGTCTTTACGTGTTTACCTGTTCGGTCAAATGTTGGGGCATCACTGACACATACTGTACACTCTAATCTGCTGATGCGCAGATTCTAGACGGACAGCTGACCGATAAGTACCATGAGGTGAAGCTGCGTGTTGGCACCAAGGCCAAAGCTGTACAAGATGCCAAAACGAAGGCAGAGAGCCTCAGGGATGAAGCGAAACAACTATTACAAGATGCCCAGAACAAGTTGCAGAGACTAGCAGGTAGAGTTTCTGTGTTAGAGGGGATGAAAAATAACTAAAATAAATAAATAAGTCATATTTACTTAAGAAACGAGAATGTTTTTTATATATCACACCAAATAAAATTGGATAGGTTGGCCCAACATCACTCCAACTAAAATTGAAAAAAAAAAAAAAAAAAAAAAAATTTGCATGTTAGGTTAATTGAAGGTTTTGAGTTAATGTTAATTTGAGTTTGACCGGTTGTTCTTTCTTACCGATGATCCTAATGAAGACGAACGCTGGAGAAAATTGATTGAATTTTACTGTAAAAAGACTAAGTATGTCTATCATTACTGGCTTTTGTTACCACAGAACTGGAGAAAAATTACGAGGAGAACGAGAGAAAGTTGGAAGGAAAAGCTCGTCAACTGGATGGTTTGGAAGACAAGATGAGATCCATCCTCAATGACATCAACAAACAGATACAAATATATAACACGTGTCAGTAGGAGACTCCGCCCTACTGTTAGGCACACTGCATGTGATGGCTGGAACATTTTTAGTAATTTAAAGAAAAAATATGCTTGTAAATGTAAATTCAGTACACATACTGAATATTTCAAAAATGCGTGTATGTATAATTTAAATCACAGATGTCAAACGATATGGGAAAAAATGTTATACTAACTACTGAGTATTTTTTGTACCTATTTAGAAGGATCATGTAAATTTAAGTGGATGCTTGATATAATCTGAACTCAACCTTTCTAACCTGCTTGAATTCCTACAAAAACAGATGGTGTTTTGAACATATAATATATAAACCTCATGTTTAAGCCACTTTTATTCTTGGGGATTTTAAAAGGAACCGAAGGAAAGTCTCTTGATTTTCTGTAATAAACTCTTCCATCCTCAAGTTGGACATTAAGAGCTGGTGATTATGTACAAAACTAGGCAGTATTTATTCCAAAGCATTGAGCATAACAGTGTGTAACTTTGCTTATTATATTCCTCTCCCATAGTACAGCACAGAAAAAAACGTATATAATATTACGACTACAGGATCTCACTTTAAGGCATCATATCATATAAATTCGCTTAAATTTTTGCTAATACAAAATGTGAGAAACCAAAGATGACAAAAAGAATTACCGAAAAATGTACTGTAATTGTATTACAGTGCCTTCATTTTGTGAATAAAGGTTGGAAATGTGTTTTTATTTATTCATTTATTTTGGCTTGTGAATATTTATTCCTACATTTCAGTCAGTTTACATATGCCCAGATGAAGCTACCTCAATTTGATTCTCAAAGTGCTTGAAATTTGAATTTCTAGAGAGTCCTAGTGCTAGTCCTAGTGACCTTTACCAATATCATATAACACTGCATGGTCTACAAGCTGTTAGGTTTTGTGTTTGTTTTCTTCTAGTGTGACTTGTCCCTGTGATTGCCCATTGATTTCACCTGATGTGCCTTCTCCTAGTCCTATCCTCCTGTGCTCACCTGTTCCTTGTTGTCTCGTTAACCCCCTATCCTCCTGTGCTCACCTGTTCCTTGTTGTCTCGTTAACCCTTGTCCACGTGTGTGTATATAAGCTCCCATTTTCTGGTCACTCCTTGTTGCGTCATTGTCAATGCCCATGTGCTCGTCAATGTCTGTGTCGGTGTCTAAGTCAAGCCCTGTCCAAGTCCTCGTGTATCAGTCCCTCCGATTTAAGTAAGTTTTGTTTGAATCTTGCCCTCTTGATCCCCAGTGCTTTTGGTTGTACTTTGTGTTTTTGTTAGATCTCATTAAAACGTTTTTTGAGTCCACCACCACCTGCCTTGCCGCTTTTTGTTTCCCTGCAATTGGGTCCACACAACCTGCCTGCCTGCCTGCGTCCCTGACACAAGCAAAATCCTTCTTCAATGAAAGTAGTGATACTTAACTAAAATCGGGTCACTAAAAATGGAAAATGAGGTCAAAAATGTCAATTGGCTATAGTTATTGAATTTAGTTTTAAATATCTTGAATACTTAAGCCAGACATGTCCAAAGTCCGGACCGGGGGCCAAATGCGGCCCGTGGTCAAATTTCATCCGGCCCCCAGCCTCTGTCATAAAATCAATAACGTCTGGCCCGAACACAGACTTAATGAATTGGTCAGCAGTACTGCAACCAGCATATGAAGTAGCTTACAAACAAAATGGTGCCCCTCATTTACCCACTAAAAGGCAGCAGCACTTTAACCTTTTATTGCCAAATGTATCACATTTGATACAACTAAAATTTCATGATTTTAGGACTAATTTAGAATTTTGACATTTCTTTTTGGAAAAAAAAAAGTGATGGATGCAAGTCAACTAGTGCATCTGCAGGTTCCATGAGAAAAAACACATGATTTAGCATGAGTTATAGATATAGAGCGCTTATTACACATATTCATTTTGACTTTTCTTTTTACAAATTTGGAAAAAAGGTTTCATTAGGACCTTATTTTTCAAATTTAGGCATTCTCTGATAATTGCTTCATGTTGGAGGTATTTAAGGGCTAAGCAACATTACTCCGTGTGACCCATTACTTCCATTTTCTAAAATGGTGGCAATCAACAACAAAAAAAGAAAGTTGACTGTGACGCCCAACGCTTCAAGGATAGGTGGAAATTAGGGCCCAAGTACACCGCATGCGTGATCGTTGCGGTTCCGGTCCGGTTCAGTGTTGACTGCGTGCAACGCAGTCCGTCAAAAACAGGCAAATCATACCGGCTGCTGCACGGCTGCGGTCCGCCAACTCCGTCCCCTCGTGAGCTCTCGCGTGATCGCGCGCGATAATGTGCCATTTAAATCAACGACAAACACACGGAGTCTGTAGTATGTACTCATCAGAGAAGCAGAGAGAGAGCACATTATTTTCCTTGCATATTGATAATGTAACGTTTGCTAAGCGGAAGTTTGGCAGCGAAAACAACACACGAGCTTCAACGCCTTTTTCCTCTTTTTCTTTATTAACTTCCCGCCACCTCACCAATGCAAAAACAACAACTGCAGTGGGGAGAACAAGTATTTGATACACTGCCAATGGCCATTGTCAGTGTATCAAATACTTGTTCTCCCCACTGTATTTACACCGACGCTATCTAGTCCACCAATCGGAGCGTCGCGCTGGTGCACCAGCACACCAATGACAGCCCCGCGTTGGTGCATAAATTAACCCACCGATGACAGCCCCGGTCGGCACAACACCGGCGACGCTACAATATTTTAGTTGTGTCTGTCTCTTAATTCCAGACTGACTGCATCATGTTGAGATCAGGGCTCCGTGTGTGAAGGGAAGGGGGGCTATTATGCCCTTGGTTGTGTCAGTGCGTTTATATCTTTGTGCACATTTAAAATTTATGGCACATAACATCTCATAGGGCTGTTATAAACAACTGATAAATAATCTGTCATATTTATAAAATGGATAGCGAATTATATACGACACGAACTAAAAAAACAGCGTATTTGGGATTGGTGTCTCAACATTGCAGATTCATGTGCCCAGCGCAAACTGTTGTTTTTTCTATTAAGAGTCAAGTTAAATGTAAGAAAGAAAGAGAAACGTCTTGAATAGACCACCAGGTCGAAAGTTGTGGGTGTCTCTTTTTTCCTCTTTCGTCTCTTTTTTTCTCTTTCCTACTTTCCCCCCCGACTCTGTTGGTAAATGGTAAATGGTGTTGGTAAATGGTGTTATATACAAACCGAGATTGTTTGTGCGCGGGGCACGAGAATTTCTGCAGTGGAACCACTTCCAGATACGCTGCTTTTTTTCTTTTTTTTTCTTTTTTTTTTTTTTTTTTTTTTTTTTTTGCTTAGCACGTCGTGTGTTTCATATCATTGCCAGAAAAACACACATAATAGGACACTTTGCAGTTTCGCTTTTAATTGTGTCCTTATAGTAACGATCTGCTGCATGTATATCACATTGTGACTTTCCACCTCCATGAAGAAGCGCTCATCATCCATTTTCGCTCGTGTTTAAACCGTGATTAGGCACCTGGCCTTTTGACGTCAGGCCCAGCTCCGCCCATTTTGTCGGATGCGTGTCCGGCAGAAATAGAAAATAGCCTATACCATCCGGCGGGCATGCGGCACGCAGGAGGTGGTTCGCAGTCAATCCGGAGCACTGACGCGGCCGGTATGCGTTGAACAATAGGATATAATGGGAACGGATTGGCTCCGGCGCTATTTTTTACCGGAGTCGGACCGGAAACGCAACAATCACGCATGCGGTGTACTTGGGCCCTTAGACTATTTCTTCACTAAAATACGCAAAAACTGTCTGCCCTTTTTTGCAAAGAGACGTCGCTGTTTTTAAAGATTTCAATGTGAGGCGATATTACCAAACGAGACACGCTGACATGTACGACAAGATTACAGGGAGGATACGCAGCGAGAAATTGAAGCAACTTGAAGCTAGTTTAATGTCACAGCAGCAGTATTTCGCAAGAGTCCGAGAGTCGAAAGAGAAAAAAAAAATTAAGCAAATGTGACACAGTGAATGGCTTGTTAAAATTTGCTTAAATATTGTTGAGAGAAATGGTGGAGGAAATGTTTTGTATTCATAAATGTGCCCTCAGTTGATGTTGAAATAATGTTCCTATTGCTTGTTATGATTGACATATTATCTTTTCGCCACAAGATGGCAGGATGGGACTTAATTGTCTAAAGTGCTACATTTATTACTTCTTTGTGTTTGACTTTGACGACTTTGATTTGTGGGATTGCCTGTGAAGACAGCAATGAGAGAGGATGTATCCGCATGTCAATGTCAATGGTGGACACGGGAGCGACATCTCATATCATCACTGACGTGACCAAGTTCAAAAGCTTCCAGGAGACGTTCAAACCAGAGAACCACAGCGTCGAGTTGGCACATGATACCCGGTGCAGTGGGGTCGCACTTAAAAGAGGAGATGCGGAGTGCTACCTGATTGACAACGGATGACATGATAGCTGATATCATGACAAAAACCTGTAACAAAGTTAAAATTGAAGAAGTTTGACAGTGTTATTTTTGGAATTTGAAATGTAAAAGTTAATTTGGTTGTTAAAAAAGGCATCAACATGAGAACAAGTGGGGGTGTTGAGAGAAATGGTGGAGGAAATGTTTTGTATTCATAAATGTGTCCTCAGTTGATGTTGAAATAATGTTCCTATTGCTTGTTATGATTGACATATTATCTTTTCGCCACAAGCTGGCAGGATGGGACTTAATTGTCTAAAGTGCTACATTTATTACTTCTTTGTGTTTGACTTTGATGACTTTGATTTGTGGGATTGCCTGTGAAGACAGCAATGAGAGAGGATGTATCCGCATGTCAATGGAAATTAAATGTGCCGAGTTTTGGCTAAAAGACAACTTATTCTCCGTCAATTCTTCCTACGAATGCAACGTTGAGCTGCAACCACCTCAACAAATATATTATTCTACGTAAAGGACGTCAGCCAAGGTCGGCCCCCCACATTTTTACCGCACCAAATCTGGCCCCCTTTGCAAAAAGTTTGGACACCCCTGACTTAAGCCAACCAGCACTAAACTCTTAGTTTCCAATCCATCAAGTACAGTTCAGCCATTTTTTTGTTTTGTTTTAAATCTCTGAAGCAGATATTCCTCAAAATTTTGTAGACCAGTGCAATACAAAAACGTTGGATACTTGGGTCAAATTGGATGGGATGTGGACAATTAGAAAAAATAACTTGTTAGGCAGCAATTACAGGAATAACATGTAACATTTCTAAGATACAGATCGATCACCAAAAGATCTATAAGCGCCTTACAGACAAACAGGTAACATTAAAATAAATATTGAGTTTAATTAACATCAATAATCTGCTTTTTTCTGGGAAAAAATAAGATAACGCTGGGGATGTTGGACATGATTAAGAAAGACTCTGCCAAGATAATTTTTGTAAATAATTTTTCATTTTAATGTTCACCATCACATTCTGAACTCATTGGTTGCGTTTGACAGTGATAGATCAGAGTTGCTCTAAAAAGAAAGTTTTTACCTTGACTATACAGTAACTTTTGCATATTACCACTTGAAATACTGAAAAAAATCCGATCAACTTTCTTACTGTTTCATCTGTTTCAGTTGTATCTTAAACAACTCATTGGCGGCCATATACAGTGCCTTGCAAAAGTATTCGGCCCCCTTGAATCTTGCAACCTTTCGCCACATTTCAGGCTTCAAACATAAAGATATGAAATTTAATTTTTTTGTCAAGAATCAACAACAAGTGGGACACAATCGTGAAGTGGAACAAAATTTATTGGATAATTTAAACTTTTTTAACAAATAAAAAACTGAAAAGTGGGGCGTGCAATATTATTCGGCCCCTTTACTTTCAGTGCAGCAAACTCACTCCAGAAGTTCAGTGAGGATCTCTGAATGATCCAATGTTGTCCTAAATGACCGATGATGATAAATAGAATCCACCTATGTGTAATCAAGTCTCCGTATAAATGCACCTGCTCTGTTATAGTCTCAGGGTTCTGTTTAAAGTGCAGAGAGCATTATGAAAACCAAGGAACACACCAGGCAGGTCCGACATACTGTTGTGGAGAAGTTTAAAGCCGGATTTGGATACAGAAAGATTTCCCAAGCTTTAAACATCTCAAGGAGCACTGTGCAAGCCATCATATTGAAATGGAAGGAGCATCAGACCACTGCAAATCTACCAAGACTCGGCCGTCCTTCCAAACTTTCTTCTCAAACAAGGAGAAAACTGATCAGAGATGCAGCCAAGAGGCCCATGATCACTCTGGATGAACTGCAGAGATCTACAGCTGAGGTGGGAGAGTCTGTCCATAGGACAACAATCAGTTGTACACTGCACAAATCTGGCCTTTATGGAAGAGTGGCAAGAAGAAAGCCATTTCTCAAAGATATCCATAAAAAGTCTCGTTTAAAGTTTGCCACAAGCCACCTGGGAGACACACCAAACATGTGGAAGAAGGTGCACTGGTCAGATGAAACCAAAATTGAACTTTTTGGCCACAATGCAAAACGATATGTTTGGCGTAAAAGCAACACAGCTCATCACCCTGAACACACCATCCCCACTGTCAAAAATGGTGCTGGCAGCATCATGGTTTGGGCCTGCTTTTCTTCAGCACGGACAGGGGAGATGGTTAAATTTGACGAGAAGATGGATGCAGCCAAGTACAGGAACATTCTGGAAGAAAACCTGTTGGTATCTGCACAAGACCTGAGACTGGGACGGAGATTTATCTTCCAACAGGACAATGATCCAAAACATAAAGCCAAATCTACAATGGAATGGTTCAAAAATAAATGTATCCAGGTGTTAGAATGGCCAAGTCAAAGTCCAGACCTGAATCCAATCGAGAATCTGTGGAAAGAGCTGAAGACTGCTGTTCACAAACACTCTCCATCCAACCTCACTGAGCTCGAGCTGTTTTGCAAGGAAGAAGGGGGAAGAATGTCAGTCTCTCGATGTGCAAAACTGATAGAAACATACCCCAAGCGACTTGCAGCTGTAATTGGAGCAAAAGGTGGCGCTACAAAGTATTAACGCAAGGGGGCCGAATAATATTGCACGCCCCACTTTTCAGTTTTTTATTTGTTAAAAAAGTTTAAATTATCCAATAAATTTTGTTCCACTTCACGATTGTGTCCCACTTGTTGTTGATTCTTGACAAAAAATTAAAATTTTATATCTTTATGTTTGAAGCCTGAAATGTGGCGAAAGGTTGCAAGGTTCAAGGGGGCCGAATACTTTTGCAAGGCACTGTAAGTCCAATTTTGACTGGGAGCAGAGGTGGGTAGTAAATGCCTTACAATTACTCCGTTACAATTGAGTAACTTTTTGAGAAAAATGTATCTCAAAGAGTAGTTTTCAAAGCCATACTTTTTACTTCAGTAGATTTGTGAAGAAACGCTACTCTTACTCCACTACTTTTGTGCTACACTAGGTTGGTACACTAGGTACTTGGACTACATTTTTCCTCTTTATTCTAAACATTAAGATTTTTACTTTATTTCTTGCCGGAGACGTCAACAGTGACTCTACCAGCTTCATCAATGAGACGTCGCAACAATAATCACATGACCCAATTATACAAACCAGACTCAAGCTTGCTGTTCTTTGATCACTCCGGCCTGTTGAATCACATGGCATCTTCAAAGCACTGTAAAAAAAAAAAAATATATATATATATATATATATTTGACACAAAGAGCGCCGCCGTCAACATGACTCGAAAGCGTTTGATCTCTCCCGATTGACCACGGAAAACCGGAGATATGATCCCTTTAGTGTTATAAGAGGAAATATGTTTTCTCCGCGAGAGGGCACTCATGCTCTTTGGACGAATAATGCTTCATTTCTGTTGATTTTTTTTCTCTCACCAGAATTCATTCATTTTTTAAATTTATTTTTTTATATTTCTTTGGCTTCAAGAGGATATGTAATACGGTAGGTTATATTACAGTATAATAACAGTTCATAGAGACAGGTTTCCTGAGCGAAACATGGGGACCGCCATCTTTGATCATTTCTGGTAAAAAAATTCTGGTTTAGGCAGAAGAACATGAAGTGCGATTGAAGTTAGCAGTGTGTTGACAAAGTTAAAACTGCAAAATCAAACCAGAGGAACCCACTGAATCTCCAAAAATGGATTCAGCGCGGCCTAGATGAGACTGCGACTTTCTGTGGCGTGTGTGTGAACTCCTGGAAGCGCCTATATATATGGTTGGAAGTGGAATGTTAAGAACAGCACCCAGCATCAAAGCGCCAGTGTGGATCTACCTCGCCATACGCCTTAAATCCAAACCAGCTTCAGAAAATAAGGATGTGCTTTAAACCGCAGGATCTTCATAAGATTGTATGTTTTGTTAATCACTTCGTAGATCATTCATGGAAAAAAATATAACAACCTGTCAGCCTGTGTTGACGTGAGATGTAGATTGATCCGCCGGGCACTTCAGAGACCAAAATGAGATGAAATTACAAATGATATGACAGTTGCCGAATGCAGAAGGGCTGACACATATTTTGTTGTTACAAGGTAATACTACAAGGTATGTACATATAAACATAAATAGCATGTAATTCTTTGTTATTGCAGATATTGATCGCAATAGAACATTTGGACAACATGATTCCATTTGTTTTATTTTAAACGATTGGTGCTTTGAAAAACAGGTTTATTATTAGTAGTATTAGAAAAATATTAATGAAGGTGGAGCAGAAGTCAAGCCTTTCATCATCAAAGTAGAACGCACATAGTCTCTCTATATGTCCATCGACGCACAGTTAATGTGGTTGTGAGGCACATCAATTTGTCTTCCCTTGCCTAACAGGGTTTTCCTCCTGTAAACAAACAAACGAACAAAAAACTTGCACCTACGCGTTTACATAATTGTGCGATCCTACACGTACATATTAGCAACATACTATCAGCAGATAGCATGTGTTGCAGCCACCGCAGTACAGTAGTTGTAGTATATAATATTAAACATCATCATAATTACAATCATCATTGTAATAACAATATCAAAGACAACAAGTCCTATCATGCGCAACATTTTAGCTTTTTGTATTTTTTTGCGCACTGGACACATGAAAATGCAGGGAGAGGAAGAACATACCTTCCATAACACCAGCGGCAACATAGCTACATAAACACCCGGTTTTTGTGGTGGTAGGGGCTTGGGTCCACATCTGCCTTCATGAAGATGCTGTCCTCCCATGTCGTGATGATGGCAGTGGTATTTCCAAATTGTCTTTTTTGAGGGATTTTGATGAGTAATGTTACTCCAGCTCCATTGTTGTAATGGATGGAGAAACGGAAATCGCAAGCAGAAATGCTGACGTAAAGCAGAAGTACCTCGGTAACTTGTATTTTTTTTCTCAGCACAAAGTTACCATTGTTAAAAAAAAAAAAAAATCAAACAGCGTTAGCAGTTACAATGTTACTCATTACTTGAGTATTCTTCTGACTAAATACTTTTTTGGAAGACTACTTTTACTTGAGTAATATTATTCTGACGTAACGATACTCTTACTTGAGTAAAGGTTTTGCCTACTCTACCCACCTCTGACTGGGAGGGACTGGTGCAGCCCTTGACGGTGATCGACATCAAATCCATTTTGATTGGGGGGCGGTGCTGGGCTAAACCTCCCAGTTGAAATGGATTGGCCAACCATTGCCATAAATGGCACTGAAACATGATCATTTAATGCCAGGTATCCCAGTTAGAATGGATTTGCTATATATCGCTGTCAGTGAATGAATGAATATCCAACTCATAAAAGCATTTCAAGAAAAAGTTAAATATGACATGAGGATGGCGGAAAACACAGACAAGACTGAAAAAGCTATTTCTGCTCTTGCACCACTCTTAACATAGCATAAACTGCTGTATTTTAAGCCAAAAGAACTGTTGTGTTTACTAGAACGATATGTCTATATGCTGCCATAGCTGATTCATGGCGCATTAAGCCCCAGAACTATTTTTAATCTGTCCATTTTACCCTGGAGACCCCCGTTTACATACATTGCGCAACTGCTTTTGTTTCAACCAAGCCATAAATAGAAGGTAAGTAATTATATTTATTATTCAAAATGTAATTTTTAGTTTAGAATCATTAATTGGTCTAATATTTAGTTTAAAAAACGCCTTTAAAAAATTAATCACTAGCATATTTTAAAATTTTAAACAAATTACGTCACAATGAAAAAAATAGTGTCTGTAAATAAGTCACGGATATCTGCCTCATAACTATCGCTTAATTGTATTTTTTGTTTTGTTTTGTTACTGTTGCGTTTTCCCCAATATTTTATATGATAAGTAATCAATCCAAACAAAGAAAAAAAAACAAAACACATTTACAAGGGTAAATATATGAAAAAGAAAATCTCAACCACTCCTTTATGTCTGCGATTTCTGCATTGTGACCCTTGTCATATTACCATGTTTCACCCATAAAATCCCCCCAAAATCCAGCTGTGGCTATTCACATCTGTGTCTTGACACTCAGTCATACATGCTACATTGAGTTTTTGGATCGAAAAGAGGTAAGTATATCGTTAAAATAACGGCATCTTTAATTAATTATGCTCATGCTCTCACCTCCAGTTAGGGTTTTGCTGTTAAAAAAAAAAAAAAACTTTAAAATGCCCTCCCTTTCCAAATGTGTCTTCCCCCAGAAAATTGAGATTTTAAGCTTTCAAATGATGTATCACACATGCATATAGGACAATTTTGAAATTTGGTCAAATTGGGGGTCTCAAAGCAGAACTTCAAGACATCTGATTGTTATCCGCCGTATGGACAGTACATTTAAAGGCTAAAACGTCAACCTTATTTCCCACAAACTTATTCGTTCCATCCAACCTGTGTTGTTCATGTGTGTGTGTCATAGGCGGAGTTTGACTTTTGGGGCGGGGGGGCACAACATGTTGATGACCCCAAAACCCAGTGTCAGCAATAAAATTAACTTACAAGAATATTAATAAGATGAAAATGAGTGTTTTTTTAATTTTCCAATTCCCATTATTTTGTAGGGGAATTTTTAAATCAGGCTGCTTGGGACCGCTATACTTTTCGCCAAGATCGCCATCCACTGAATATGGTAAGCCCGCTGGTGTCTTGCCAATGTAGTTACCCTTGTCAAAAATTATATCCCCTGGCTGGAGCCACTGCGCTGTGCTGATTTGCACGATTTTTGGTGATGTAGTTATGTACGAAGTTTTAAAACATGGCCCATCCATTAAAAAAAAAAAAATCTGTTGTATAATGTAACATAGGTATTGAATGTAAAAAAGGCCATGTTTTACTCGTAGGATGACTTATAACTAGGGTTGTTCCAATCATGTTTTTTTGCTCCCGATCCGATCCCGATCGTTTTAGTTTGAGTATCTGCTGATCCCGATATTTCCCGATCCAATTGCTTTTTTTTTGCTGCCGATTCAATTCCAATCATTCCCGTTAATTTTTCCCGATCATATACATTTTGGCAATGCATTAAGAAAAAAATGAATAAAACGAATATATACATTCAACATACAGTACATAAGTACTGTATTTGTTTATTATGACAATAAATCCTCAAGATGGCATTTACATTGTTACCATTCTTTCTCTGAGAGGCATCGACGGATAGAAAGACTTGTAATTCTTAAAGGATAAATTTTGTATATTGTGACTAAATATTGCCATCTAGTGTATTTGTTGAGCTTTCAGTAAATGATACTGTGGCCATCCCAAATGCATGATGGGAAGTGGAACCATGACTGCGTAGTGCTACCAATTGATATATCTTCTCTGCGTTGGGAAATAACATAAGGTGTTAAGACAAAGATCAATTGCCACCTTGCTTCCCCACATTGCTTCCCATGATATTTCTAATCATAGGGAGAGGGATTGCAAGGCTTTAGCCAATTAAAAAAAGGCTCCAAAGGCTTCCAAAATTCACTCAACTCATTATGCACTCACTGCCTTTTATCTCTCTATATAGGTAAAACAACGTCATTACAGATTGAGCGCGACAATGAGTGAGAGGGTCATGCAGCTCATGCATTAATTGCGTTAAATATTTTAGCGTGACACATTTTTTTTTTAATTAATTGCCGCCGTTATCGGGATAAATTTCATAACCTTACTTTAAGCCTAAACTAAAGACTCTGGATGAGTGTAACATATTATGTCTGTAACGTTAAATACAATTACAAAACGATTTAATATATATATATATATTTTTAAAAAAGCATGGCCGATATTTTTTTGCCGATTCCGATACTTTGAAATTGAAGTGATCGGACCCGATCGATCGGGATGCCGATCGGGACAACTCTACTTATAACTGTTATTACTCTAATTCAAAATTCAAGTCCTCTATGGAGTTTACAATTTTTGACGGGGAATAACTAAATTGGCAAGACACCGGTGGTGGCTCTGTTGAACAATTAGTGGTGCAAATTGGAACGCCGCTCACCATTTTGGCAGTGCTCTCTGGATTTTCTTGGTCCACAGTTTCAATGCTTGGTTCATGCTCAGTCGTTGTTGTCGCTTTTGAAAGCCTATTGAAAAAATTACGTATATCCATCTTGCCTCTTCTGTCCTCAGGTGGTTTGGCTAAGCAAAGCAAATGACTATCTAAGGTGCTAGTCACATGATGTGTTCGAAAAATAATTTTGACCAATTAAAGAAATGGCGGAAAACACTTTGGTGACTTGAGTTCTGCTCTGAGACCCCCAATTTGGCCAAATTTCAAAACTGTCCGATTTGCACGTGTGATACATCATTGGAAAGCTTAAAATGTCAATTTTCTGACGAAAGAAAAATTTTGACCAGGAGAGCATTTAAAAAAAATAAATATATTTTAAACCGCAAAACCATAACTGGAGAGCACGCGAGAGCAGAATTAAAGACGCCATGATTATAACGAGATATTATCGCGCCCTTACCTTGTTTCGATCCAAAAACTCCATATAGCATGTATCATCGAGTGTCAAGACACAGATGTGAATGGCCACACCTGGATTTTTTCGGGATTTTATGGGTGAAAGATGGTAATATGACAAGGGTCGCGATGCAGAAATTGCATACGTCAAGGAGTAATCGAGATTTTCATTTTCATATAGTTACACTTTAAAAAAATTTTTTTTTCAATTTTTGTTTGTTTGGATCGATTATTTATCATCTAAAATATTGGGGAAAATGCGACAGTAACGAAAAAAATACGATTAAGTTATAGTTATGAGGAAGATATCCGTGACTTTTTTTACAGAGGCCAATTTTTTTACTGTGACGTAATTTGTTTAAAACTTTAAATATGCGAGTAAATAATTTTTTAAAGTATTTTTTTAAACAAAATATTAGACAGCAATTAATGATTCTAAGCTAAAAATGACAGACATTTTGAATAATAAATATAATTCTTTTTATGGCTGGGTTGAAAGAAAAGCGGCTGCACGACGTCTGTAAGCGGGGGTTTTCAGGGTAAAACGGACAAATTAAAAATAGTTCGGGGACTTAATGCGCCGTGAATCTGCTATGGCAGCATATAGACATATTGTTCTATCAGACACAACAGTTATTTTGGTTTAAAATACAGCGGTTTATTTTATAGAGGGGTGCGAGAGCAGAAACTGCTTTTTCAGCCTTGTCTGTGTTTTCCGCCAAATATTTTTTATTTTTATTTTATTTTATTTTTTCATTTCATTCATTTTTGTTGTTTGTTTTATTGCTTTACAACTTTTATAAACAACATTTTACCGGAAAACTCTTAATTTTAAAATCATATATAGGAAAGTCAATTACATGCAATGACACTTGTCGGCCACCGGGGGGGCAGCCGCCCGTAAATCCCGCGTATGTGTGGCACTTATTAATATACACTCACCGGCCACTTTATTAGGTACACCATGCTAGTAACGGGTTGGACCCCATTTTGCCTTCAGAACTGCCTCAGTTCTTCGTGGCATAGATTCAACAAGGTGCTGGAAGCATTCCTCAGAGAGTTTGGTCCATATTGACATGATGGCATCACACATTTGGTGATTTGAGTGACTTTGAACGTGTCATGGTTGTTGGTGCCAGAAGGGCTGGTCTGAGTATTTCAGAAACTGCTGATCTACTGGGATTTTCACGCACAACCATCTCTAGGGTTTACAGAGAATGGTCCGAAAAAGAAAAAATATCCAGTGAGCGGCAGTTCTGTGGGCGGAAATGCCTTGTTGATGCCAGAGGTCAGAGGAGAATGGCCAGACTGGCTCGAGCTGATAGAAAGGCAACAGTGACTCAAATAACCACCTGTTACAACCAAGGTAGGCAGAAGAGCGTCTCTGAACGCACAGTACGTCGAACTTTGAGGCAGATGGGCTACAGCAGCAGAAGACTACGTCGGGTGCCACTCCTTTCAGCTAAGAACAAGAAACTGAGGCTATAATTTGCACAAGCTCATCAAAATTGGACAATAGAAGATTGGAAAAACGTTGCCTGGTCTGATGAGTCTCTATATCTGCTGCGACATTCGGATGGTAGGGTCAGAATTTGGCATCAACAACATGAAAGCATGGATCCATCCTGCCTTCAATGGTATCAACGGTTCAGGATGGTGGTGGTGGTGTAATGGTGTGGGGAATATTTTCTTGGCACTATTTGGGCTCTTGGTACCAATTGAGCATCGTTGGAACACCACAGCCTGCCTGAGTATTGTTGCTGACCATGTCCATCCCTTTATGACCACAATGTACCCAACTTCTGATGGCTACTTTCAGCAGGATAATGCGCCATGTCATAAAGCTGGAATCATCTCAGACTGGTTTCTTGAACATGACAATGAGTTCACTGTACTCAAATGGCCTCCACAGTCACCAGATCTCAATCCAATAGAGCATCTTTGGGATGTGGTGGAACGGGAGATTCGCATCATGTGCAGCCGACAAATCTGCACCAACTGTGTGATGCCATCATGTCAATATGCACCAAACTCTCTGAAGAATGCTTCCAGCACCTTGATGAATCTATGCCACGAAGAATTGAGGCAGTTCTGAAGGCAAAAGGGGGTCCAACCTGTTACTAGCATGGTGTACCTAATAAAGTGGCCGGTGAGTGTAAATATCATTTTATCATAGAAGTACGCGCCGCACGTCACCTCTTTACGCCTTTGAAACCGTTGAAGATCAGTTGTCATTATTATTATTATTTTTGCACATCAAAACCTTTCGACGAAATGTGTCAGATCAAACGATGTGTCTTATTTCGACTGTTCCACGTAAGGTCACGCAAATATTTGGGCGCACATGTGCGCGACCGAAAAGGGAGGGTTTCAGATCACGTGGTCCCGCCATCCAGGAAGTGACTCGCTTTCATTAGGTTTGGCCGAGGCCGGGCAGGATGTTGTCTTAAACAAAGTAAGCCTAAACAGCCGATTGGTCACCTACCAATTGGCACCATTGGGCTGACCGTCTTTCGGCTATTGTGTTTTGGACCAAGCTCAATACTCAGGTACTTGTTGAAATTTGTTCGAAATGGCTCCAGGATAAAAAAAGAAGATTCCAGAAGCACCGTCGCGGGCTTGCGAGCACGTCCAGAAGGAGCTGAGCGGCCTTCTGTCGCTAAGAAGCGAAGAAAGCTTAGCAGCCGCACAACGAGTCGCCGGCTGCTGTGTAGAAACACGAAAAAATTACACTCGTCCTTAATTCGACACTTGGTGAGTTGGATGCATTCACTTCGTATCAAGACAGTCCCTTGTCCTTAAATGACCGCAAAGCCTTGCCCATTTGTGCTACTCTAAAATTGAGGCTAGCATTAGCTTTAGCGCCAGCTAATGACATTAAGCGATTGCTTGTTTTGCTCCTGCTGCAGAAGTCAGGCGTTGGCATTCTAATGAAAACATCTAAATGAACAATAGGGACTATTACCTATTAGTAACACGTTTAGACAGGTTAAATTTAATGCGACATAGTTGCATGTTGTGTCGATGTTTTATAATGACGCCATGCTCTGTTTACCGGTGACCGCAAAATCGTTGGCGGACTGTAAACATGATCTCGACAAAGACTTGACAATAATTACAGGTCAATGCAAAGAGTGGTGTGCTTAAAAGATGTTTAAAGCTACACGGCTACCTTCATCAGTCAATTCGGTAGTAGTGCGTTGTCCAGCCATAACAACAAAAACAAGGACTGTTGCCATTGTTTGAGAACGTTTTCCCTGCCAGTACATCTATTTGTTACATCCGAAAAGTCTCGCTGAACACTCAAATACAATAAAAGCATATATATTTGAATATATGATGTATATACAATTATATTTAAGAAAAATAGAATATTTGGGGAAATTTGTCAGTCATTTCAGAAATTTTGATGGTGAAGCATTAACTCATTCGCTGCCATTGACGTGAGTTTCGTTGTCTAACAGATATTGAAAAGTGACAAACCTACATTACGGTTTGTCACAAATGTTTTTACACAGTAGGAATAAAATGCTGCACACTTAAATACAGTAAAAACATACATTTGTATTAGGGGTGTGACAAAATATCGAAATGGTGATATATCGTGATTTGATCGCTTCGACACCCGATCTTTTCAACACCCGATGTAAAATTTGACTCGCTATTTGTTTCTCCATCCGATGACATGCTCGAAATACTAAGATTTATGACTGTGCTGTAGTTTCTTTTTCTCACAAGACGGGCACATTTTTGTGAGAGAAATCAACATTTCCAAGAATGTTAGTGCAGGTGGTGAAAAAAGGAAAAAGATGAGGCTTACCATTGAAATGAAGATGGAAATGATAGAAAAATATGAGCGTGGTGTGCACGCCCGTGAACTGGCTCGACAATACGGCCCTAGAATGTCTACGATCTCAACGGTCCTCATTTGACCTCCGTTTGCCAGTCTGTACAAGTTAAGGTTGCAATTATTATTGGGGTAACATCGCCAAAAAATCGCCAGCTTCGTCAGGTTTTTAATCATTTATTTCAGAACTTGTGCAACGCAACATGCCTACTGTCCGCCGCAGCAGAACAAAGTGAAAGTAAAAAGTCCTCCCTCACTCTGTTAAGTCAGCCACGCGGTACGTTCAGTTACACCACGCAATAACATCCGCCACATTAAAACCCGATTCGTTACATTATTACAGGTATTATCATGTTTTTTTGCTCCCGATCCGATCCCGATCATTTTAGTTTGAGTATCTGCCAAACCCGATATTTCCCAATCTGTTCGCTTTTTTTTTTTTTTTTTTTGCTCCCGATTCAATTCCAATCATTCCCGATAATTTTCCCAGATCATCTACATTTTGGCAATGCATTAAGAAAAAAATGAATAAAACTCGGACGAATATATACATTCAACATACAGTACATAAGTACTGTATTTGTTTATTATGACAATAAATCCTCAAGATGGCATTTACAGTACATTATTAACATTCTTTCTGTTAGAGGGATCCATGGATAGAAAGACTTGTAATCCTTAAAGGATAAATGTGACTTTGTATATTGTGACTAAATATTGCCATCTAGTGTATTTGTTGAGCTTTCTGTAAATGATACTGTAGCCATTTAACTTCTGCCCAAATGCATGATGGGAAGTGCAACCATGACTGTCCGTCGTGGTACCAATTGATATATCTTCTCTGCGTTGGGAAATAACATAGGGTGTTAAGAAAAAGATCAACTACTACCATTCTTCTCCACATTGCTTACCACGATTTCTCTAATCGTTGGGAGAGGAATTGTAAGGCTTTAGCCATTTAAAAAAAGGCTTCAAAGGCTGCCAAAATTCACTCTACTCATTTTACGCCGCCTTTTAGCTCTATATACTGTATGGGTAAAACGGCACCATTATAATTTAAACGCGAGAATGCGTGAGTGGGTCGTGTAACGCACGCGTTAAATATTGTAATGTGATAAATGTAAAAAATATTCTCTCCATTAACGCGATAAATTTGATAACCCTACCTTAAGCTTAAACTAAAGACTCTGGAAGAGTGTAACACACCATGTCTGTAACATTAAATACAATTAGAAAACGATTTAATATGTCCGATATTTTTTTGCCGATTCCGATACTTTGCAAATGATATGATCGGACCCGATCGATCGGGATGCCGATCGACCGGGACATCTCTAATTATTATTATTACTAATATTGTTATTCGGATTTTTATTCATAATTTAATTTGCTTTGCTCTGTGTAACAGCAGCATTTATTAAGGATTTAGTGTAGGTTTTTAGGCTGGTGAACGGATTGCATCTGCTCGACATCCGACCATTTCGACAAATGGAACGGATTAACTTCGTATGTAGAGGTACCGCTGTACAGCACTTTAAAAACAAGCCATGACAATGCAACTCTAGGTAAAGAAACCACCAAGCAGTAAAATTGAATTTGAAGCTTTTTTTCTAATTGAATTGGTACTTGATTTAATTGAATAATAGTTGTAGCACTACTTGCAGTTAAAAAATAAACTTTGTTTTTTTTGTTATCTGGTGTTTGTCGTTTTTCAGGAGCACCATTTATGTGCTGTTTTTAGCATTTTGGCCCAGTAATTGAAGGAAACTATCGGGTGGTTATATTGATTGTGTGTTTTTTGTGTGTCTCTACTCTCTATCTATTGCATTAGCTTCCCTTCCCTGTTACCCTTCCTGATTCTGTTCTGAGAGAGGTCAGACCAGTATCATCGCCAAGATAGCTGGGCCAGGCAGGAAGCGGCACACCTCAGATCCAGACCCCAGCAGCAGCGGTAGTGAGTCTGGCGACAGGCGGCCCCTTGGCACCAAGCATCTGAAGATGTCCAGCAGCAGTGGTAATGGGGCCACAGGCCGACGCAGCGGGGCTGCGAATCAGCAGAGGGGAGGAGGCGACCATGGGTCCGAGCTGTCCTCGAGCGCCAGTAAGAAGAAGCAGAAGGACAAAGCTAACCAAGAATCCAGAGAGGCCAAAAGAGTTGCTGCTGCTGCAGGGGTGGATGGAGTCCTTGCAGAGGTCAAAAAAGGTTAGAGGGGCAAATAATGGGGCGGGGGGGGGGCACCTTTATGTGAATTCAGAATGTAGTTGTCTTCTTTTAATATTTGTAAATAGTAATGTCCCGTTCAAGTATTCTGGTTTTGTTTTTGGCTTCTTAAAATCATTTCCTCGTGTGTATGTGCAAGTTCCTTGTATTACTTGCAGAAAGTGTGTGACCGGTGTTATTTTGCCCTCCCACACACATTGTGCGACCCCTGGCAAAAATGATTGAATCACTGGTCCCTCTGGATGTTCACTCAGTTGTTTCTGTAGAAAAAAAAAATAATTATAAACAAGAGTCAGGACAGGTAGCTTTAGTCATTTCAAATGGCACCTTTATGTTTTTAGGAAACACTAAAGTAGAAAAATATTCTTGTATATAATAACTAAAGGTTATAGATTTTATGACCAATGAGAGGGGAAAATATGGACTCACTCAATTCTGAAGAAAAATGATAAATCACCCTGAAAAATTTAATTCTGAAATCTGATATCTGTATCACATTTGTTCAGTTTGTTTGCAGGTAAAGAGTGATATTACTTCAGTGAACTGTTGCTCTTTACTGGCCTGTATTATGGCTTCAACACAAAAGATGTCAGTTGAAACAATCAAAACAATGAAGGGATTATCTATTTCATTTAAAGAAGGTAAATCACATGGTGTTGCAAAACAGAGCCGGCGCTAGCTATTTTGGTGCCCTAGGCATAAATACTTTGTGGTGGCTAATAAACCGATCATAACCCGATTTCTGGAGTTACCAGATTATTCAAGTGGTCGTGTAAAGAGCACGATCCGCTATCCTTTATCTGATAAACACCGCTATTTTACATCTCTGAGCATGTGTACAAATGGAAAAACGGATGTCGCTAGAGAGGCCTTAGGGACGCCAAACTGATTCGCTTTCTATGGGCCTACTCTGCAGTTAGCGAGCTTGTGTAACGCAATCGCCACACTCGCATTTGAAGAGGTTCAGTGGGACAACTTCAAGCAAGCATTTTTGGTAGACATGGAGGAAGGCCTATGCTGAGACCAAGAGTTTTACGTCATGTACTTGGAAAGAAATCGAACTATTGACTTAACATGTAAACCAGTTTTTTCCTGATTATCACATCACTGAAGTGCACGTAAATGCGTCAAATCTCATTATTGTCATTACCTGGTTATTCCCAGTTATCAGATTATTGTAGTCATGTAAACGTAGCTGATAATAAATGTTTTAAAAAAAAACAACAACAACATTCTTACCTGCAAGTGATTCGCGGGCATCATCTCGCTCCTTTTTCCTCTTCCTTTTTTCCGCCCCCGACTCTTGTTGTCTTTCCGATGACATTTCCTTTCAAGAATAAACTTCTGCCAAATTTGCGACTGAAGCATAATGGAGCAAACCACTAGGGAATGGGGTGGGGGCACCAAAGATAGACTGACGAGAGGGCCGTTGCCTGGCACGGCCAGACTGTTCTCCATGTATTTTTCAAACACTGAGACACGAGTCATTGACAACAGTCTGTCTCGCGCTAGCCATGTTAAATAAACTCCGCTCTCCTCGTATGTTTCCTTTCGCGCGCAAAGTCGTCCTGCCCTCGTCGTTTTACTAACGTCACGTCTGCCCGTCGCTGATTGGTCCACTCCGCTGTCTGTTTGCTGTGGCTTGCTCCACCCTGGAAATTGTATCCGCTGAGTGGTGGCCAGACTCAACCGCTCTGGTGTACCAGGCAAAGAGGGCCGCACAGGAGATTCTTTTTGTGTGTAAATAATGAGCCTATGTTACTTATATTTGTATTACTTGCATTTATCAGTTATAAGTTTTATTTTAAATACTATATATTGTTGTCATTATTACAGTTACTATATTTTAGGATTTTTTACAAACTTAATTTTTTTTTTGTGCCCCTTCAGGCAGAGTTGGTGCCCTACGCGCAGTGCGTGTTATGCGTATGCGGAGCGCTGTGTCTGTTGCAGAATATATGAAAGTTGTTAAGTTAACGGTGTCTAAATACTGATTCAAGCACAAACTACAGTAAACATAACACCACAGGCTAACATACCTTGTCATGACAAAATATAAAGTTCTATGTTTGAAATGTTTTGAAAACTGACTGAGCTACAAAAAATAAAACAACAAAAATGCAAGGAAACTGGAGTTAAATATATGTGACCAAACTTGCCTAAATGTGATTTGTATAAAGAAAAAAACAAGAGAAAGCCATCTTGAACAAAATTATCATTGTCTAATAAGGAGAAGTTTTCATGTACTGTTGTTGGCACCTCTGTAAAGTTGGCCCCCTGTCATTTATAGGAAAACTTTGTCATTTGTTTTTGCTAGGTTTGTGCTGCTATCGTTTTTGAGATATTGAGATATTAATTTCAAGTGATGACGTCAATCGCATCACCTCGATCGCCGCTGACAAAGCGTACCAACTCACTCAATAACAGTGGGATTTCCCAACAACAAGCGCAAAAGCAGCAGGAGGGAGAGTGAGAGGCTGTACAAGCATGAAACAGAAAAACATATATATTTTTAATTACCGTATTGGCCCGAATATAAGACGGCCCTGATTATAAGACGCCCCCCTCTTTTTCAAGACTCAAGTTTGAAAAAAGACTTTTTGAACACCAAATTAATTTTTATACAGAAAATAATTACTGTACATCTGAAACAAATGATTATAACAATATATTTGAGAGAAAAAGCATGTTATTTTGCCTCATTCAAATCTTAATATCTGAACATTTAAATATGTAAACTAAGTACAATCATGTGATTGTACTTAGTAAATTCGTAAATGAATGGCTTCTGGTTTTTGAAATGTAAATAAACCAATCTATTGTCATAAAACAACAAAATTGCAATAACTGCATTAACCATCAAAGTGAAGTCTAACTGTAACTGTAGTCTTGAAACAAATCTGAATAAGGAAAAACATTGCAATAAAATAATGCAAACTGGTTAAACTAGTAGCTGAGAGCTGTCATGAGAGAACATCGCTTCAATGATATCTGGCGTCATCTAGCGTCGTGAATGGGGAAAGTAGCTGAGATCTGTCATTAAAGAACATCGCTTCAATGATATCTGGTGTCATCTAGCGTCATGAATGGGTATAATGTCTTGACCGCGAATATAAGACGACCCCCTCTTTTTTAATCTTACTTCAATGCAAAAAACACTGTCTTATATTCGGGCCAATACAGTAAAAACCCGATCCTTTTCACCCGATTAAAATCCTCTGAAAAATGGCCCGATTTCCAGTCACGTGATTGGATCGGGACATTCCTACGGGGTACGGACATTTCCTCACACTTGTAGCCTTCCCAAGCGCTAGGTGTTAGCTAAGCTTTAGCATTACATGGAAACTTGTCTTGGGGGGCAGAGTAGAGGATGAGCAATAGGGTGTCCCAGGCCCCCTATATAAAATCACATATTAACAGATTCGGACTTGCACACCCCTTCATTGTATTCCACTTGCTAAATGAACCGAGCACACGAAATTTCACTCCCATAGCTTGTTGCTAAGGCTTCCCTCATTGACATTCCTACTGGACTGGCAGTGGTTAACGTGTCGGTCTCGCACAATTCTGACTAATGATCGCCTCTCTCCCAGACTGATTGTCTACCTTGCATAATTCACATTGGACAAGGTGTTACATGCACTGTTGCAATGCAACTGAAGTGCAATACAACTAGATAGAAGCAATGCAACTGAAGACAGGGAAGTGACAGCTGCACTACTGGAAGCTGGCCTTGTCAGCCGTGGGGAATTGGTGACGGTGATGTTCGACGACCTGAAAGATGAGCTGCCGCTCGTCTTCGTCCTTCGTCAGGCACTGGTTGAAGTCGGTCGCCAGCTTCACCGCTCGCTCGGCAACATCATTCACCGACTTCAGCTCGGAAACGACAACTGGAACTTCCCACAGATCCGCGACTGTAGCTGGAAGAGGCAGCTTCAGGCAGTGCAACAGGTTCTGCGACCTCCGGGTGATGAAGTCGCCCAGGTCAGCCCTCTTGAGTGTAAGGGTCCTCCTTCCTTCCAGCCGCCGCAGTTCCTTCCCTTTCTCCTGAGCCTCGTAGAGGTTGTGCAGCATCTTGGCCTTCTCCTCTTCCTCGATCTTCGTTGAAAACATCGCCAGGGGGGCCAAGTCCTCGCTCAAGTACCAGAGATGCCCACGGAACTTCTTGAGAGCAGCCAAGCCGACTTCACTGTCAACAGCTGTGTATCTGTCCAGCTCCTCGCACATCTCTAGGTCGTTGACAGGTGCATCGACGGTCACTGGAGCTTCGAACCACCGCTTGAGGTAGACCGTCACTGCGAACACGTTGATCTTGTGCAGAGCTCTTGCTTCATGTGGAGTGAATTGGAACTGCTTCCGGAAGATGTAGATTTTCAGTGAGTAGATGCCTTTGGCCATCCATCGAGCCCGGTGGTACGCCCCAGGCCGGTTGAAGCGGACAACTTCTGTCCCGGGGCCCGTAAGGAAGAAGCGGGCGAGGAGGATGACCTTGCGGTAGTCGTCCCTGTGGTGGGTGGTCTCCAGCTGGCTTTCGATAAACCCGACAACTTCGTCCTTCTTGAGACGCACCCACTCAGAGAGGTTGTCGTTCGGATCGTCATCAAAGGGAGATGCCTTCGAGTGGTCCAGTAAATTCCATTCTGCTTTGAAGCGGATGAACAGGGAAATATCAGGGCCAGAGGATCAGAAGAAGAGGTTGAAGACAGCCGCGATGACCAGTTCCATGCTATGATCGCTGGAAAGTGCGATTTTCTCGAAGTAAAATCACATTCGATCAGAAAAAGACTTGCTTAAACCACCTCCCACGTGGTAAGCTTCCCAAATCCGATGAGTTTTTCAAAATCTGTGATATTTTGGGGGGGAACCCCCCCCCCCTTCGGGTTTCAGATAGCTTTCTGGATCGGCCACTGTCAACACCAGGTCAAGGCACCACCGCATACGTTCATATGAGTGCAAATGGACAGTTGAAAACAGATCAGGATGACGCCCCTACCCGGCTGGCCCCTGTATACGGCATTGCCAACATTACATGTGCCGTGAGGGAACCCTAAATATTAAGTGATCATTGTGATTTTTTTCTCACAGTACTTTGGCAACAAGTTGAATGCATTGAGAGGGTGTGCGTGATTAGTTTCCTGGATTTACTTTTTTGGGACACCCTAATGAGCAAGGTGGAAAAGGAGAAGATCAGTACCACAGAGTGCTTCAGCAGCCCCACCGGCAGACAGGAGACATTTGACAATTTCTCAGACACAGGTGAATGGTTTAGAAAACCGACCCCACTGTGCTTTTAACCAGGAATGACCTTATAGAATGATTAAAAGCTCATAAAAGGGAAATATCATTCGGAAGTGTTGTTGGATTTTACCTGCGACCCTCCCTTCCCCAGTTATTTCCACTTAACGCATGGGCTTTGATGTGCTTGTGGACTCCAATGTGCGCGCTGCACTTTTGGGCTCCTCATTCAAAACCTGTACACTATTCGGTGAGGGGAGGAGTTTTCCAGAACTGTCTTTCTAAGCCGAACATGCTGAAAGCTGTCTTAAGTCTCTGTTACTCTCGAGTAATAGAGTTCTCGAGTTATTCCCGCTTGCGTCATGGGTATAAAACTGCTTGGAATGACAATTTTGCCCTGTACTTTTGCGCCCCTAATGGTTTCCCGGAGCCATTTTTCTACGCTGGTACTGATCCCGAGTCTCTACGACCTTCTTAGCCAAAGTTATGTCCGAAAAACCGAATAAAATGGCCGAAAACCTCGAAAATCTGTGAATAACTGAAACTGCAAATTTCGAAGCATGAAGTGGCGAGGGATATCTGTTCTGTATTACAGCCAAAACGTGTTTCGAAGTTTGTTCCCCTTAAAGCATACAGTTGTCCTTTGTATTTTATGGCTATATATGATATGACTATTATACAGTGTTGTTTGGTCATTGGCACCCACAGTGGATTATTATTTTTTTTTACTTGACCTGTGCATTTACCTTTTCTCTATTTTGTACATGTGCATGTGTGTATTGTATGACAGAATAATGACCCAGAAAGGCTCGGGTGTTCTTCCTGACATTTAGAGGGAGAGAGAAAGTGAGGGGGTGAGTGAAAGTCAAGGCGCTTAAATTGTGTTGCAGACTAAACATGAAACGGAGCACACTTGAAACTGGCACTTTGGAGATAATGTTCAGTTTGAATCAGTTCTGTGGCTTTATCATAGGGTAAACGGTATACAACCTTTCTTATTTTTTAAAATTCTGAGGTTTCAGTTTCACATAATGTAAAATACTAACTTTTTGAAAAAATATGTGCATGGTTTGTTTACCTGGCATAAAATTTGTGTGGTACAGGCTTTTGATGTTATTTTGCTTTCTTGACTGCATGCTGTCAGTGTGCTGATATGACAGCGTGTCAAGATTGCACATGTGAGTGGAATGGCAGGGCCTGAATGAGTGTGAGCAGGTGCACCTCATGACGGCTGGGTAGTTTATTTGTATCCAGTCTGATTCTGGTTGTCTGGTCCTACCAATTTTATGAGTAAAGCTTCTTCTAATGAGCATCTCACTTAGAAAAATGTATCAATTATTCTCATATTTTGATAGCTGATTTAAAAAAAAACCAAAAGTCATTCAGCTGCTTCGACAAAGTTAGAGCCGCTGTCGGTGTTGATGGCGACTTTATGTTCCACGCAGAGAGCATTTGTTTCCGGGTCTGAGCAATCATTTCAACCATGTGGTCGTCCGAGAAATAGGCTGTATCAAGCAGCTGAGACTTGTTTTCTTTTAAATGGGCCGTGAAACTGATGTAGGTCTCCATGGTTCGTTGTCCTTCTCGAATCAAAATACAACCGACGTCGAGTTCATTCTTGGCCCCAACACCACACCATGAGCGTCGACTACTGCTATACTCGAAATGCCTTTGGCCTGGCTACTGTTAACCATTTCACTATTATCTCACTCCATCATGTTCACTTGTAGCGTTAGCAGACCGGTTGATAGCAACATTGTTCTGTTTGTTTTTCCTGATAGCCACGTGACTTCACATGTAAGAACACAGGCTGAACTTTCTTAAAGGGGAATGAGCACAGCTGAACAACACAGTCATAGCGGGCTGAAAAGACTAATATTTTCGTTTCATTAAAAGGCCCAGTTTACCGACATGGTCAAACGTATATCGGTCATCTTGAACTATCTTGGTAACTGTAAATTTTCAGTAAACAGCCTGGCTCTACATAATAACATAATGCAGTAAACACAAATTTATTGTGATTTTGTTTTGTGTTTTAGATGTGTTTGTGGATTGGAAACAAAATGCCAATGAAGTGATCATCAAGTTGCGATGTGGAGAAAGTGTTCAGAAGATTGAAGATGTCAACACAACCTTCACCGATACACACTGTTATGTGCACTTTTCAGGTGAGGTCATCTTTATGCCACATGAATATATGAGTTGATTTTGATGAATAAGACATTTCCATGAAATATTAAATACTGTATTCAATTTGTTAAGGTTTTGCACCTATCAAAAAAAACATTTTAAGTCTGTAAATAAAAATATATCTGAAAAAATGATTTTCAAGACCAACTAAATTGTAGGTTGGCAATTTGTCGATCACTTTTTACTTGAAGACTTGAGTTTCTTCTGTATCATGTTAGTTGATTAATAATTCAATAGATCTATTAATTGACTGAAGACTTAACATTACCTTTGTACATAACATGAAACTCTTTGAGCTGAAGTGTCCCCCTGTTGTTTTGGATATTAGAATTACTTCTAGAACCTTCTAGATAATCAGCATACAGAGAAATTATTTCAATGCAAGTTTAATTAGTAAATCTAATCATGCTTTAATCTGTATCTCTATCCTAATTGGCATATTATATTTGTACTTTTAAACATTTGTGTTAAAAGTTTAAATTTATACAATCCGTTTCCTGCATCAGATGGTCGTGAGTGGTCCTGCCAATTACAGGAGGAAATAGAGGCTTCTTGTAGTAGAGTACAGTACAAAGAAAAGGGTGGGTTTCTTCTGCTAATCCTGCACAAGAAGATTCCAATTCACATTTGGCCTTCACTGAAAGTACGTTGAAAACAAATTTAACTTTTAAGTTGGTATGATATGTCTTCTAATTTTTACATTTGCTGTGTTTAAGTCCAACAAGAAAGAGAAAGAGGTGGGACCCACAGAGACAAAAAATGTCAAGGTTCCAGAACCAAGGTCTGTAGCCTCAGAGTCGTCGGACCATCTGAAGTTGTCCTCCCTGCTGGCACAGCATCAATCTCAGGGTCCTCCCTCCCCCTCATGCACTGCATTGAGATGCAGTGGAAACAAAACTGAGCGTGGTGTCAAACGCCATTTAAAAAACAAACAACCATCCGACAAGAACTCAACAGACTGTGTGGTGAACACATTCGGAGGTCGGGATGCAGCAGCCGCTTCTTTTATGCCAGTTCCCACTAAGAACAGCAACTTGCATCCCCAAGAACCCAGTGCAAAGCGTACCATTGCCAATCTTTCCCGGAACACCAAGGACGTAAAGTCTCCTACTTTAGGTCACATGGACTCAGACCAGATCGGAACGTCGCATGTACGCGTGCCTGCTGCAGAGCCCTGTCAAACACTGCACAGAAATGGAGACAGGAATACAGAACAATTAGTTAGTGAACATGGGAGCACTGTTTCCAACATGATTCAGGTTAGTACTGAAATTTTGTTTTATATATATTATATTTTTGTTTTTTTGGGGGTTCAACAACTTTGTTTTAGGTTAACATGTTTTGCATTAAAGGCATTATTTATGAAAAGCACTTAAAGCTGCAATGCTGCTTAAATTTGAATCAAGTCGAGTACATGCAAGCGAGTTCTGATGTTTTTTTTCTATTTATTTTTAGGAGGCAGGTGAGCAATATAACACCTCAGACACAAAGGATAAATGCTCTGAAACTGGTGATAGTGAAAACATACCACGGATTCCTGTGAGCATAAGTGGCTCCCTGAAAACTTTGGACTTAAAAAAACATGTTGACTCCTTCTCTATAGACAGGAGTAGAGACAAAACTAAAACTGAGACAGAGAAAAAGGCTCCATTTCATGAATCGGTACAGGATACACAAACCCACCAGCAGGTTGTTTCGAGAGGTGCTGCCTCAGTGTCAGATGTGTCTGCCATACAAGAGCCATCATCAGTGTCTTTGACCCAGATTCAAGGCAACTATGAAGGAGAGGAGAAGCGTGACCAATCCAAAGAGGAACCACCCCTCACCAAAATACAGGAAGGTTAGTCTTGGCAATTTTGAGTCATTTTGAGCTGTTTGTTTTTTTCCACTTTTATCACTAAATTTAATGATGAAAATTACTTCACCATAGCACCAGAGCCAATGGTAAACCTGCAATCTGTGAAGAATGACTCGTACGAGAAAGGCACAGACTTAATGGTGGTGAATGTCTACATGAAGGGCATCTGTAGGAACACATCCAGGGTCATTTTCAGGGAGCAGGATTTTACTCTCATCTTCCAGACAAGGTACTTTCTGGATGGTAATCAACCAAAATACCCCCCCCCCCCCACACACACACACACTTTTCAGCTAAATCAAAATCTATGGTCCAACCAGTGACAAAGCTTTTTTACGTTTGTGTTTTTTCCCCTTTAAATAGTGACGCCAACTTTCTTCGGCTTCACCCGGACTGTGGCCCAAACACAGTCTTCAAGTGGCAGGTCAAACTCAGGTAACCATATTCACTCTTGAAATGACAGAACAAGAGTTTTGCATTAAAAAAAAAAAAATCTTTTCAATGCAGTGTTGTTTTCGTCAACAATGACGATAACAAAAATACGGAGTTATTGTAGGAGGTTATTGAGTGCTGACGTGAAAATTGTCGTAATAATTATATTTATTTATTTATTTGCCTTTCATTAGTAATGACAACCACTTGACCCTTCTGCCGCTTAATCTGGCATGTCCTTGAATGTATGCCCATACCTGTTACAGGAATCTGATACAACCTGACCAGTGCTCCTACTCCTTCACTGTATCACGGGTCGACATTAACCTGAAGAAGAGACACAGCCAACGCTGGGAGGGTCTAGAGGCCCCCGCCACACAAGGTCTGATGGCAAGCTTCTACTTGACAGATATTTGACCCCTCGCATGTGGTTTAATACATAGAAATGGGCAAAATAGATAGGCGTATCAATTCGCCATGGCAGGTTCGTGTAATTGGTGAGTGTCCAAACCTTGGTTGAACTTTCTAAGGAGCCAGTGAGGGTTTATTTACAGGTAAAATTCATCATCAATAACTAGCTTTCCCTCGTTGCAGCAGATATGCTGAAAATAGTGAACTAATTTTTGGGCTATGAGGAACATTCATTCATTCATTTTCCATGCCACTTTTCCTCACATCTGACACCAAACTTTTCAAGAAAAGTATTTTTTCACTCTGAACACAATGTATACACGTATACATTGTATAATGGGATACTTACACCAATAGACATGCAGTTCATTGCCCTGTAAAAAAAAAAAACAACAACATAAATTAACCATAAACTGTAAAGGTGGATTGTAGTGTTTTTTAGTAAGAAAATGACAGTATTTAAACAAAGCTCTTTAAAACAGATGTAGAAAGGATTAGGGCTGGGTGAGTTTCAAGATCAAAGATGGGGAAAAAATATGTCTCGGTGATCAGCCATGTCAGATTACTATTACTATATAATTACCTATATTACTACGTGTCATATTATTACTATCTTTGGCCAGATTGCCCTGCCCTAGTCTGAACATTTTTTCAAATGATCTAAAGAAAGTGATTTCTTAAAGTGTAGTATAAGAGTTAGTTTTATTATTCATTATTTTTACATTAGCATCACAATCACCTCCTCCTCTAACCACAAGGTCCATTCTCCTCTGTTTAAGGTGCAGTGGGTGGTGCCAAAGTGGCTGTGCCCTCGAGTCCCGCCTGCACTGAAAAGAGCCAACCAGGCAGCAGCCAGCACAGTTTGCCCACCAAGGAAGAGCCTCCCAGGGTCGGTGAGGAAAAACCAAAGGCTCCCAAAACGCCATCCAGGGTGGAGGATAGTGGTTTGGAAACTGTGGCTCCTCGTACAGTCTCTGACCATGTAGCCATCACCAAGTCAGAACCCACTGTTATGACTGTGAGTTATCGAATGCTGATTTTTTTTCTTCCACAGAATGATGAATTATTTTCCAAGTTTGGTAAAACTTAAATTTTTCATTTTGTAATCTGTTTTATTCACATTGCAGCCCAAGCCAACCTGCATGGTGCAACCCATGACCCATGCACTCCCTGCTAGTAATGAGCACCATGAGGAGGAGGAGGAAAAGAAGGTCTGCCATCCTGGTTTCACAGGATTGGTCAACCTCGGAAACACCTGCTTTATGAATAGTGTCATACAATCCCTGTCCAACACCAGAGAACTCAGGGATTACTTTCATGGTACAGGAAGATATATGAGTTATAAGTTAACAGTAATTTTCCCTATCATCTCAATTACATTGAAGGGCATCCTGCCACAACATTGATTTCCATCCTGATTCCTGATCTCCTTTAGATCGAGCATTTGAATCAGAAATCAACTGCAATAATCCACTTGGCACAGGAGGCCGGCTAGCTATTGGCTTTGCAGTGTTGCTCAGGGCCCTTTGGAAAGGAACGCACCATGCGTTTCAGCCCTCAAAGCTAAAGGTATGCATGACAATTATGCGTTTTAAAATGTGTTTAACTTGAGAAAATCCATAGGATCATCCCCTTCATTATGCTTTTGATTTAACCTTGCAGGCAATTGTAGCAAGTAAAGCCAATCAGTTTACAGGGTATGCCCAGCATGATGCCCAGGAATTCATGGCGTTTTTGCTTGATGGCCTCCATGAGGACTTGAACCGCATTCAGAATAAGCCATACACTGAGACAGTGGACTCGGATGGCCGCTTAGATGAGGTTGGTGTAAAGGAGAGGGCTGCATGCCCTCTGATAGTTGGGGTTCATGGACTACTCTTCAGATAAAAGTCTTTAATAGAACACTTATTTGCAGAGACGTGGAACAGAATGAAATGACAATCATTTTATCAGGACACTGATTACTGACTTTGATGAAACAGTAGTTTAACTTGGTACTTTGTCACAGGTGGTCGCAGAGGAAGCATGGCAGAGGCACAAGATGAGAAATGACTCATTCATAGTGGACCTCTTCCAAGGCCAGTTCAAGTCCAAGCTTGTCTGTCCTACCTGCTCCAAGGTAATTTTTTTTTTTTTACATTCAGATTTAAATTACTAGTCACTCCTCATTTATTAGTCTCTTCTCTCCCTTTTAGGTATCCATAACATTTGACCCTTTCCTTTATTTGCCTGTCCCGTTGCCACAAAAACAAAAGGTGCTCTCAGTTTTTTATTTTGCCAAGGAACCGCATAGAAAACCCATTAAGGTGAGTTTGACAAAAATGCCAGTCATTTTAAAATTTTCGTTATGAAGTTTTTAATTTTTTTTTTATATTCATGTGCCAGTTTTTGGTGAGTGTAAGCAAGGAGAACTCCAGCACTGCAGAAGTCCTTGAGTCCATCAGCAGGAGTGTTAGGGTCAAACCTGAAAACCTCAGACTTGCTGAGGTTGGATTCCTTTTGGAATTCAAGTTTCATATTTTTGCCACATGTCTCTTGTTTGATCATACTGAGCTTGTTTCATTTGACTTAGGTGGGGAAAAACTGCTTCCAACAAATGTTTTTGCCTTCCCATTCCCTGGACACTGTGTCTTCCTCGGACATGTTGTTCTGCTTCGAGGTGCTTTCCAAAGATCTAGCAAAGGAGAGAGTGGTATTGCTCAGAGTTCAGCAGGTAACAAAAACAGCTTTTCTTTAAAACTTATTTGCACAATAAGTGTTTTGTGCCTTTACAAAACAATAAAACGTATTTACGCAATAAGTGTTTTGGTCCTTCACAAAACAATACAATCTACTTTGTTTTCTTTACAGAGACTACAGGTTCCAAATATCCCCATCTCAAAGTGTGCCTCCTGCCTGAAGCCTCCGATCTCTGAGGATGACAAGCTGAAGCGTTGTACTCGCTGTTATAGTGTTGGCTACTGCAATCAGTGAGTTCTCATATAGTGGCACATCATGTATTAAATGTTCCTGTCACGTCGCAATCATGATCATTTCATTGTTGTGCTTTCCTTATCTTGGCAGAGTGTGTCAAAAGATCCATTGGCCTAGCCACAAGGGCCATTGTCGACCCAACACTGAAAATGTGGGTTTGCCGTTCCTAGTTAGTGTACCCGAGTCCCGACTGTCGTACAGCCGCCTTACTCAGCTCCTACACGGTTACTCCAGGTACAAAGTCATGCTTTTGGCATGCCAACATGCAAAATGCACCCATTCCTACACATTTGTACTTCAGATCTACTGGAAACCCTTCCACACTGGGTAAAGCAATTGGAGTTTAAGACATGCAATTACATACTATAATATAATTTGCTTGACAGTTAGATACTATGTGGATGTCTACTGCGATGAGCATAGTCATACATGATAATTAAAACAATTGTAAAGAGTTGCACCCCACTGTTTGTTCCATTATTATGTCATCCCTAATTTCTTTCTGCAGATTTTCAGTCAATGTGTTCCAGCCACCTTTCCAGTCAGGGAGGACATCCCCAGAAATATCTCCTTTACTTGCAATGCAACCAGCAGCTTCTCTAGGCGGACCAAGCTCCGGAGATGAAGCCATGGGTGGAAGCAGTATTGTAGAAATAAATGACTGTGGACCTGAAAAAAGCACTTTAATGCTTAACTCCCCGAAACAACAGAACTGGACACCAGCCCTTGACTCTGGTGATACTGTTTCCCTTACTCCCTACCAGACATCTCTCTCCACCACACAGACTTCAGACTCTGGGTTCTCAGAGTCAATCTCCTCTACTTCCTGCTGCTCTCTTGACACCCATTTGGAAAAAGAAACATCTTGTGAGAAGGCAGTACGACCAGAAGGTGTGCCCCCCCCCCCACATCTATATTTTTTTGGGCCTAATCTTATTTGTCTTTCCTGTTTCGTATTTTGCAGCTGCAGTAGCAGGCTACCAGCAACCTAATGAACCATCTTCAGGGCATGCGAGTCAGTTCTACATTGTTCTGCTGGATTCTAACAACAAGGAGCAAAGACTGGATGAGAAAGGTAGGAGCAATATTGCGGATTTTCTGTTAGCCTGATCAAACCGCTTTTATGCAGCCCAAAAAAATTCTACTTAAATTTTCCCTGCAAATCTGTCCGACAATTATAAGAAAAGGATACAGACTCCCGATTTTAATTGTATTGAAACCCATTTTTCAGAAGACTTACTGGGCGAGCTCTCTGATGATGCGACCGTAGAACTTGTGTGGAAAAACAACGAGCGTCTAAAGGAGTATGTTCTGGTGAGCTCCAAGGAACTGGAGTATGAGGAGGATCCTAGTTCTTTGAGTGAGACAGCCAGAGCAGGGCATTTCACCCTGGAGCAGTGCCTCAACCTCTTCACCAAGCCAGAGGTGCTAGCACCAGAAGAGGCATGGTAAGGTTCTTCAAATCACCACTATTTACTGAAGGCGTGAATTGTCACATTTCACCATGACTAGATCATAGTTTTTTTTAATGTTATGTTTTTATTTTATAGCCAAAATAGCCAAAAACATGATGATAATAATTTTGAGCCCTTGGATTAAATATTTAGTAATATGAAAAGTCATTTTTATAAATCATCTATTTCTGGAAATTCCAACATAATCAGACATAGAGACATCTAGACATTAGAGCAGGGCGGTAAACCGAAAATTTACCGTCACCGAAATTCTTCACAATGGCCGACGTAATTTTGACCATGTCAGCAAATTCGGTAATTTAATAAAACAAGAAAACAGTCTTTTCATCCCGCTTTGACTCTGTGTTGTTCGGCTTATGTTCATTCCCCATTAAGAAAGCAGACAGTGTGCTTACGTATGGAGTCACGTGGTTTTCAGGAAGCCAAACAAACAGAAGCCTGGAAGGCTAACGCCAGCGGCTAACGCTACAAGTAAACGGGATGGAGTCGGGCTTAAGTTAGCTTCGCCAAACTTTAGCTTCGCCAAACTTTCACCCGACATTAAGTAAACTCTTGCCGGGTTCCAGACGGGCCTTCACCCGCTGTCCTCCCTGGTTCTCACGATTTCAGGAGAGGATGCTTTCAGTGCTTTCTTCTGATAGCCAAGCCACAGGCTAACGCTAGCGGCTAACAGCGGCTACAAATGAACGTGAAAGAGTCGGATAGCGGCTCTAACCTTGTCGAAACGGCTGAAATTAATGATTGGACTGGGCACGGACTTCATGTAGCAATCATTATGTCGTGTTATTTGGCATCTCTGTGTGATTTCTCTGAAAGCTTTCATGATGGTAAAGCACTCAGCATAAAGTATAATCCAACAGTGAAGCCTATATATAAAATGACAGTTTAATGGTCACAGCTATTTTTCTGTATGTGTTTGCTTTATTCTGCCATCATAAAACCTTAAATGCTTCATTGGCATCAGAGCAATACATCTTTAATCTGGTTGTGTCTGTGTGAGGGGGGTGCATGTATTAAAAAATGTTTCGGGAAAAAAAAAAAAACCTGAAATCTTGACGTAAACACTTGTGTTGAATAATTATGTCACAGTAGCCATTACCAATAAGTTGTCTGAAGTGTACTGTTAAAGCTGCTAGTCATTTTTATTAGAATGACATGTTTGCACAGTCGTCATATTGATTTTTATAATGTTGTACATTTTTCAAGTCTTACAAGCTGTTATAAATGTTTACACTAGAATTCTTATTGTTTACAAGATTTTTTTTAAATACTTAATGTTTAGACTGCATGTGCAATTGTTAAATTGAAAGCTGGTAAATAAATTTTAGGAGAAATGGTTAATTTGTAATCCATGCATTGATTCAAATTTTCAAATTATATAACTGTCCGCTTGGGCGAATTTATCGTCATTTATCGTTATCGAGGTAAATCTGCTCACTTTATCGTGATACGTACTTAAGGCCATATCGCCCAGCCCTAATAGACATAGCGGTTTACTGAAAATTTACCGTTGCAGAAATGGTTCAGGATGACCGACGTAATTTTGACAATGTCGGTAAATTCAGTATTTTAATGAAACAAAAAAATAAAGACTTTTCAGCTTGCTTTGACTGTGTTGTTTGGATATGTTAATTCCGTAAGTTCAGTCAGTGTGTTTAGGCAAGGCATATTTATTTATAGAGCACAATTCAACACATGGCAATTCAAAGTGCCATTAAGATCATAAAAATCACATTTAAATCAATACAACGTAAAAACCAAGACAATCAAAATCGGAAATAAAATTATACATAAAAATCGCATTTAATAACAAATAGAATAAAAATAAATAAATCAAAATAGAACAAAAACTACTACTTTTACGTTTACGTATGAAGTCACGTGGTTATCAGAAAATTATAAAAAAAAACAGAAGCCAGGTACGCTAACGCTACAAGGGAACGTGATGGAGTCTGATAATGGTGAAAGTACTGGTAGCCATGCTACAGGCATTTCGAGTATAGATGCTCATAGTGTGGTGCCATCGCCACCTGTGACAGCGGCTCTAACCTTGTCGCAACGGCTGAACTTAATGAGTGGATTGGACACGGACTGCATCTAGCAATCGGTATGTCGCGTTATTTTGTATCTGTGTGTGATTTCTCCGATAGCTTTTATGATGCTAAAGCATTCAGCAGAAAGTATAATCCAACAGAGTAGTGACAGTAGTCACTGTAGAACAGACATGTCCAAAGTCTGGCCCGGGGGCCAAATGCAGCCCGTGATCAAATTAGATCCGGCCCCCAGCCTCTGTCATGAAATCAATAACGTCTGGCCCGCACACTGACTTAATAAATTGGTCAGCAGTACTGCTAGCAGCATATGAAGTAGCTTACACACTAAATGCTGCTCCTCATTTACCCACTAAAAGGCATCAGCACTCTAAGCAACATTACCCCGTGTGACCCTTTACTCCCAATTTTCTAAAATGGCGAGAATCAACAAAAAAAAAAAGTTGACTGCAACGGGGTGACGCTTCAAGGATAGGTGGAAATTGGATTATTTCTTCACTAAAATACGCAACAAATGTGTCTGCCTCATTTCCAAAGAGACTGTCGCTGTTTTTAAAGAGTTCAATGTGAGGCAATATTACCAAACAAGACACGCCGACATGTACGACAAAATTACAGGGAAGATACGTAGCGAGAAATCGAAGCAACTTGAAGGTAGTTTAATTTTACAGCAGCAGTATTTCGCAAGAGCCCGAGAGTCGAAAGAAAACGCCACAAAGGCTAATTGCGAGTTTGTTGAAATTATTAATTAAAAAAATAATAATAATAATGACGCCAACATGACACACAGAATGGCTTGCTAAAACTGCTTAACTATATTATTCAACGTAAATGGAGGTCAGCCACGGTCGCCCCCTCACATTTTTACCACACAAAATCTGACCCCCTTTGTAAAAAGTTTGGACACCCGTGCTGTAGACTGTTTAATGTCCATAACTATTTTTCTGTATGTGCTTGCTTTATTCTGTGTCATTACTTCCATCATAAAATCTTAAATGTTTCATTGGCATAAGAGCAGAATATCTTAATGTGTGGGAGCGTTTGTTTATGTGGGTGTGTGCGGGGTGCATGTGTGCGTGCATGTATTTTAAAAAAAATGCTCTGGAAAAAACAAACAAACCTTGATGTTAACACTTGTGTTGAGTAATAATGTCACAGCAGCCATTAACAATAAGTTTGAAGTGTACTCTTCAAGCTGTAACTGTAAGTCATTTGTGTTACACTGATATTTTTCCACAGTGGTCATATTGATATTTATAATGTACATTGTTCAAGTCTTACAAGCTGTTATAAATGTTCATACTTAAATCATTGAATGCTTATTGTTTACAAGATATTTTTATATACTCAATGTTTACACTGCATGTACAATTGTTAAATATGTTAAATAGAAAGCTGGTAAATAAATCAACGAGAAATTGTTAATTTGTATTTCATGAATTGATTCAGATTTTCAAATTATAGAACACTCCGCTTTGGCGGATTTATCGTCATTTATCATTATCAAGGTAAATCTGCTCAATTTTACGTGATTCGTACTTAAGCCATATCACCCGCCCTAATCTGACAACAGTTTTCAAAATCAAGCTTTAGTCTTGGAAACTATTGATTTAAAAGGTTTTGTCTTTAGAAGGATTGTAATCTGTTTATGCCATATTTTACCCCTAAAGGTACTGTCCAAAGTGCCAGCAGCACCGTGAGGCCTCCAAACAACTGCTGCTTTGGAGACTTCCTAACATTTTGATCATCCAACTCAAGCGCTTCAGCTTTAGGAGTTTTATCTGGAGAGACAAGATTAATGACATGGTTGACTTTCCTGTCAGGTGAATGAATGTCTATTGAGTAAAGTTGTCTGCCTTTGCAGTGTTTGTCCAATTCTAAAACATTTTATCTTCTAGAAATCTGGATCTGAGTAAGTTCTGTATTGGCCAGAAGGACGAGATGCAGCATCCGCCTATCTATGACTTGTATGCAGTCATCAACCACTATGGGGGAATGATCGGTGGCCACTATACCGCCTATGCTCGCCTGCCAAGTGACAAAAACAGCCAACGCAGTGATGTTGGTGGGTTAATTTATTACTATGACATTAATTCAGGTTTATTTTTTCTGTTCCTCATTCCCAAGCTAATGTTTCATTTAACACAGGCTGGCGTCTATTTGATGATAGCACTGTAACAACAGTGGAAGAGAGCCAGGTGGTGACACGCTATGCCTATGTCCTTTTCTACCGACGCCGAAATTCACCTGTGGAGAGGCCGCCACGCTTCCTCATGCCAGTTGGGGCGGACTCTCCACCTGCAATGGGAGCTACTGCCAGTCAGGTGAGGGCACTGCAGTAAGCTATAGACCCTACCCACGTGACGTCACAACTCCGTCCTCCTGACTGGTACCGCCCAATTGTCCGTCAACACATCGTGTTTACCTGTTACGGCTACGTACATTCCTCCTATTTACGGCGTGTTTTTCTGCTCGCTAACATTAATAATCAAAATGGTGAAGGCGTGTGTGGTGGTCGGTTGCAATAACAGAGAAGATAGACTGAGAGACTTGAAGTTCTACCGGATTCCGAGAGACCCGGAGAGGAGAGAGCGAGATGTGCTGCTGCAATTCGACGAGGAGACTGGGCTCCAAACGATTACCACAGATTATGTAGTAGTCATTTTATATCTGGTAAGATGCATTTAATATATATTTAGAGGGTTTTGGGCTGACAACCACAATTAAGATCATTGCTAGGCTAATCGCCGACATCATACACGTATGTATGTAGTGAGTGTGCTATCGCTAAACCATATAAACATTAAAAGCCCTGGCTCCATTGACAAATGACATGAAATACATTAGACTTGACAGTGGATGTTAGCAAGAACAAAAGATTTTGAATTGAAAATTTCGTAACTCACCTTTCCAAGCACAAGATAGATTCCTGCCGAATTTTCGTGGACGAGGACCTGTTTCACCCAACCACCAACGAAGTATTTATAAGCCTCCAAGCTCTTAAAGTTTTTCAAACTTTCGTGAGAATAGGCTGATTTTGTGTGGACAAGATAGTTGTACATATCAGGGTAGCTAGCAGATGTCAGGCAAATACGGCGGAGACAGCGGGTCGAAAAACATCGATTTAGGCATCAAATATGGATCTGGCGAATGGATAAACTGAAGCTTTTCCACATAACGCCTTTTATGCAACGCATCAAGTGAGTTTACGGCATCCGAAAGCACCGGGTCTTCCATGAAATGCATTATAAGTTGCTCGATCAATTGAGACCATTGATAATACAGACACAAAATGATGGACAAGGGGGCGGAACAATACAGCGATCACGTGATTTTGTGACGTCGGTGGGTAGGGTCTATTGTGTATTATGTGTTATCATAGTACAGGACATTCTTGTAAATTGCGTGTGTGCCATTTAAACTGAAAGTTGATGTGCAGTGAAGGATTGTAGACTTTCTTCTTCAGTGTTGTTTTAGCAGCCCTTTTAATTTTTGTTTTAGTCAGTGTTTTGGATGAAAATACTTATTAGTCTTAGTCATATTTTAGTCATTTCAAAATGTGTTATTCTTTGTCTATTGTAGTCGACAGTCAAAATTTTTTCGTCTGTAAAATTCAAAAGTTTCAGTCCAAAAATAACTGAAGGTTTCCAACAATTTCGAAAGAACATAGACAAGCATATATTGTAGCGTCTACAAAGACAACGACACAACAAACAGAAACATAGGGCTATAATCTATCTGTTCTACCAGTGTTCCTGCGGGTCCTTAAAAAGTCTCAAAATCTCTTAAATTCAAAATCCGTATAATCAAGGTCTTTAATTGTCTTAAATTTAATGGAAAATTGCAGTAGGTAGATTTCCAGACGATGCGTTTAATGCCAATGAAATCACTGTAGTACGCCGTAGAACTAATAGTGTTCATTTGTTTTATTAGTAGTTGTGGTGTGGTCCGCAAATGTGGAAAACAAGATTGGACCCAAAAGCAGTGAACAACAAGGGATGCGTTCAAAAGGTTTATTAAATGCAACAAAAACACGCGATCGCAAAAGAAGGGTCCGTGACAACAGTTCGGCGGGGATCACAAAACTAATCAGAGGGTAAACTAAGGTGGTTGGCAAATAAGCCAACAAGGTAACAAAACAAACTAACACAAAACCTCTCAAATACCTGCACAAGGTGGAGGATACCAAAACAAAGCGGTAGACGAATAAACCCAGGTAAGAGTGAAACTGGCTAGGTGCAGATCACAGGCTCAAGATTTGAAAACATTCAATGGCGACCAGCAAGGCAATATCTTGGCAACCCTCCCTTGGGTCGCCTGCGTTTAAATATACCGCTGATGAGATTGGGCGTAGGTGCGACCGTGGGAAAGCTGCCAACACTCTGAAATGAACACAATCTGACCATCAGCCAAAATATGACAAGTTGTGCACTAAATACGAGAGGTTTGGGAATAATATATGTTATACGGTACGCTGTCCACAACATCAGTGTACATCAGCGCCATTTCGTGATTATTCGTGATTGTAAATGTGATCGGGAATATGCAGAAAAGGGGAAGTGTAAATTTAATCAAAAATTGATGGAAGATGGTTGGTGGGTCCGTGTATCTTTCGGCAATTCGTTTCTCCTTCTAATTTTGGAAAACTGAAAACGAACCCAATTCCGTTTTTTGTATTTATGAGGTTCACAAAAAACGAGAAATGAATTGTCTCCCAGATCCGTGTCTCTTTTGGTAATTAGATATTACGTTTTGAAACGGGTTTGAAAAACAGGAAAAACGGCTGGTTATTTGGTTTTAGTTTTAAAACGGAAAAATCAAAATTGAAATACAGCTTGATTTTCTTGTTTCTTATCCGGAACGAGTAAAGAAAAGTCCCAAAACAGTTTGATTTTTTAATTTTAAATTCTTTAACCAAAATAGAATTTAACACAAGACAATAATCGAAAAATGGTCCGTATATTTGTTTTTTGTTACCGGAAGTTGCCACCGGCAAGAATATGTTCTCATACTGACCGGGAGCTGGCGACAGCCTGACGCCTACACGTATGCCTGCCATCCAAAAACACGGTAGAGACGAAGAGTGTGCAATTAATAGGCATAGATGCGCCTCTCTGACATGGAGAGGCTCTGCGCGGCTCCTGTTCGCAATTCCCGTCCAGCGCCTACTCTGTTTAATCCAAATTATTTATTTTTTAACAAGTATTCTTTAGTTTAACATCCATACATTGTTTTAGTTTACATATATAATTATCAGGGCTGTCAAAATTATCGCATTAACGGGCAGTAATTACATTTTTTAATTAATCACGTCGAAATATTTAACGCAATTAACACACATGCCCTTGCCTGGTACACCAGACTCACCGCTGTTCCAGCTATTGAGTCTGGCCACCATTCTCGCGGATACAATTTCCAGGGCGGAGCAAGCCACAGCAAACAGACAGCGGAGTGGACCAATCAGCGACGGGCAGACGTGACGTTAGTAAAATGACGAGGGAAGGACGAGGGACTTGCGCGCGGAAGTAAACATACGAAGAGAGCGGAGTTTATTCAACATGGCTAGCGCGAGACAGACTGTTGTCAATGACTTGTGTCGATGTGTTTTTGGTGATTTAAAACTGATTTTACCGTGGATTGGAACATATTCTCGGCTCTCCCGTTCACCATCTGTGTTGTTGTGGAGACGACTTTCAACGCGCAAGAGTGACGTTGCTCGTTAAGAACACGTCACGCAAATAAACGAATCTGATTTGTCGATTGAATTTGTACCTGCTCGAGAGGCCGTTAATGGGCTGGTTCCCAGACTATACTCTCAGTGTTTGAAAAATACAGGGAGAATAGTCTGGCAGAGCCAGGCAACACATGCCCCGCTCAGATTAAAATGACAGCACAGTGTCATGTCCACTTGTTACTTGTGTTTTTTGTCTCCCTCTGCTGGCGCTTGGGTGCGACTGATTTTATGGGTTTAAGCGCCATGAGAATTGTGTAATTATTGACATCAACAATGGCGAGCTAATTTATTTTTTGATTGAAAATTTTACAAATTTTATTAAAACGAAAACATTAAGAGGGGTTTTAATATAAAATTTCTATAACTTGTACGAAAATTGATCTTTTAAGAACTACAAGTCTTTCTATTCATGGGTCGCTTTAACAGAATGTTAATGTTAATGCCATCTTGTTGATTTATTGTTATAATAAACAAATACCGGACTTATGTACAGTATGTTGAATGTATATATCTGTCTTGTGTCTTATCTTTCCATTCCAACAATAATTTACAGAAAAATATGGCATATTTTATAGATGGTTTGAATTGCGATTAATTACGATTAATTAATTTTTAAGCTGTGATTAACTCGATTAAAAATTTTAATCGTTTGACAGCCCTAATAATTAGTTATTTTTTTAACAAAAAATTTACAATAAAGTTAGCGAGAGAGAAGCCCTGCCCGGCCCGAACGTAATCATTGACATTTTAGGCCCGACCCTGCCTGAAATTTGGGTCGGGCTTAAGATCTTACCTCTAATGCGCGCACACACACGTCTGCCGGGCTATGGCTCATTTTACAAGCGAACGTGGTGGAATACAAATATTGGGAGTAATTTGTTTTTCAATTTCTGTTCAAAAACTAATATTGGAAAACCGGATCAAGGCTCGTTTTCCGAGTATTGAATAACCAATTTATAATCAAGAAAATGGAAACGATTAATTTCTCATTTATTGTTAACACATATATAAACAAAAAATGGAATTCGGCTCGTCTTCCGTTTTTTTGTTTTCCAAAACTAGAAGGAAAAATGAATGGGCAAAAGGTATACAGACCTTGGTGCCCGGTGCAAAGTCTTGCAAAAAGACTTTTTCGTTAGGAACAACGGGGGTCAAAGCCATCGGGTTGCACATGAGAGGAGAAAAATACCAGCGGTCTGTGGCAGTAGTTCTCTGTTTACAGTGAAATAAAATTAGCTTTTTTTTTTCATCAGAAATTGTTGTGGCATGTTTTGGTCCTAAATAATATTTTACAACTTTAAAAATGTTAAGAGCATTAAATTTGACTTTTTAAATTGTGCAAGAACCCTGTCTACAGTTTTCACCTTTTTATTTTGATTTAAGATTTAAAAAAAACAGCACTAGATCATCAGTCAATAAGAATTTACCTCATTCGGTTTGGGGTCCTCATTGATGTACTTAATATTCTTAATATCTGGGGTTTCTAGTGTTGATTTTCACAATGGCAATCCCTGTATTTTGACAAATTTGATTTCGCGTATTTGTTCCCCCCCCCAAATTATTATTATTATTTTAGGTTTTTCCATGTTAAACATGTTATCATGTTGAATTGTTCACACTGCACAATAAATCCTATTATGCTGACCATCAAAGCTAGCACTAGTCAGTCGCTTTGGTCGAGCGTTTAAAACGACTGGCCGACCTGAAGTCGTTACGTTCGCTGGAAAGTTTGACATGATGAACTTTGCCAAGGTCATTGACATCTCAATGCACTTTTGTGTGAAAATAATCTACAAACAGCATTTCACTGTCCACGTTCTCCGTGAAACTATTAAAACCCTTTTTACGGTTTTTATGATTAAAATGAGAATTGTCGAGGCATTCTTGTGCAACAATAAAAAATAAATTCAATCGTGCTTGGGACCAGAGTAAATGGTCTTGCCCGGGGCGCCGCTGTTTACTTCCTGGCCTTGGCCACGCAATCATCATGGGGGCTACTTCTTTTTTCTGTTGTCCTCCACTTTGCTGCGAAACCCTTTTACACTGGGCTGCCTCTCCTATAAAACAATCTTGAAAAGGCCTTAAGCCACGTGATGGTCTAAAGCCAGCGGCATCAGTCGTGTGGCTTCAAAACGTTTCGTCAGTAGCACAACCTACTGTAGTCGAGCAACCAAGACTACTATAGTGTGTTTCTGCCTTAATAAACCATTGTGCACCAAGTTGAAAGCATCATTTGCTCAGTGTGACACGGTTTTGGTCTTGTGGCACTGATCAGGAACATAAATTTTGTTGTTATGAGTAATTTGCTTTCGCTATTATATTAATCATGAATTTCTTAGTACAAACTATCTGCAATGGAACTCAGGCTAAAATTAAGCGTACCTTTAGTGTGGGGTTGAAATTTTGTGCGATGTTTTGACACGATATTGTAGATACTTACAACAATCTTGATCTTCTAATTGAGACATGAGTAACGGCGTCTTTCTCGCCGCTCATTTGAATTTATGTTTAAAAAAAAAAAAAATTCCATGAGGCTAGTATTTGTCAACAAGATTCAGTGAGCTGGAGATCAGCACGGTGTTACAGATGGCTTGTGAGTTTGAAATTGATAAGGGCTAGCACAATTCCAAAGGCTTTATTGCCTTTCCATTTCCATTCTCTCCATCATAGCTACAGTATTTCCGTTTTAATTTAATTCTTGTGATCAATAGCCGACTAAAGTATTTGCTGCCATTGACAATAGCAATCAATTGAACAATGATTTCTGTGACTCTATGAAAAATTGCCCATGTCAAATCCTAATGATTTGTTAGACCACACCTTTTCCCAGAAGTTGATACCAGTTTCCGCCAATCGCAGGCCTCTCAAATATGGCGGGAACTGGAAGAAGAGGAGGACGGTCTTGACGAAGGCCGCCGCGAAGATTTCTTCTCTGGCCTACGACGCCGACAAACCCAGAGAGGAAGAGATGAGGAAGATGAGGACAGAGCAGAAAGGCATCGTCAACGCATGGCAAGGACGTCAGATTGTCATGACGACGATCGTGTGCGATACTTTGTTCTGGGAACCCTTGCGGCCGTCTTTGCACTTCTGGTCAATTTGGTCTACCCTCTTCTTTCCAAATCCAACTGGGTTTAAGTTGCAGCTCATTGATGAATTCCTCAGGAGTTGAAAACTGAAGATAAATGTTTAACGTGGAAGGAAGCCATATCAGTTGTAACCATTACTTTGGACCATCCAAAATAATGTACTAAAATAATGAAATGGGGGGGATCAAGAGTTTATAGAACTTTATAAGTGGTTGAAACGAGAACTCTACAACGCATTGGCTGATCTTCCTTGCTTTTAATTTTTTTTTTTTTTTTTTAATTTATTTTCGATTGAAAGGCGTGCCATAATATCCTAATTTTTCAGCAACTTAACGTAGCGGTGCCTCTGTTTCGCGCTTGTGTGTTTGTGTGAGGCGGTAGGCCAGGCTGGAAACGTTTTTTAATGGTTAATATAAAGTTTTTGACTTGTTTTCCAATGGAGTGACTTAATCACAAACAAAGAAATAAGCAAAATATTGGTTTAAGGCTGTTTCTTGTTGGCAGATAACCCCATCAGATGGCACAGTGCATTATCTTTATCGTTGGTAAATTATGGCGTTTTCATGGGTATGCTATGGTATGGTGCATTGACTCAAAAAACGCATTCAGGCAAAAGTGCATTTGCGAGACTTAAGCCCCATAATTGCCGTAATTTGCTTTCATGAATGTCAACCGTCATTAATCAGTCCTTTAACCGCAGAATCTCAGGGAGAAAATTTGATGACAATTTGGATTGTTTAACTGTCTTAATATCAGTGTCAGTTTTTGACTGCCTTTCCTCTACTTTGCATTTAAGAGTAGAGAACTTATTTGCATCTTTTCTCAGGCAGGCTATTTGTTGGTTGGTTCTATAAATTGGAACTAACGCTTAACGTGGTTATTGATCAACATTTGTTCCGTTATACTTTTGAACCTTTAACAAACATAAGCACTTAAGTAAAAAACATACATGTTTCTTATGCATAATAGCAATAATTTTGATTGATCAGCTCAATACAAATGTTGTTCACACTTAGACGAATTTGAATGCTTTGTTTTTCATGATCTTTTTTTTTTTGTTTCAACTTGGCAGTCACTGTGTTTAGTTTCCAGTTGTATTTTTTTTCCATTTTATTATTTTTTTAATGTTCAAAAGTACATTTTATTGCATAAGTGATGGTGACTTGCAGTGTAAAATTGAAGCGCTTAAAATTTGACCTATTTGTTGTAGTTTTTAAAATTCTGTATTTTTAACATCGTTTTCAATTGTTGAATTTAAGGACAAAAATACATTTGAAGTCCACACAATTCTATGCTGCTGTGGTGATTCTGATTGTATAGATAGAAATGCAGGACTCAGGGATTTTTCCACTGCAGTCCAACCGGGTTGCCTGACTCCAATATTAAATGTATACAAATAGAATTGTGCAATCTATTTATGCAGTTGTATTGATCTCAATAAATTGTATGTTCTGTGGTATGTCATTGCTTTTCTGTAATGTACAATTCATTAATTATTAGTTTCATTCCAATAATTATCTACATTCCGTAATCCAAACTTGTCTTTCTTGTATACGGTATGTAAATTTGTGTACGTTTTGAAATGGGAACAAAAAAAAAATTACAAGGTATTAGTTGAAAATATACATGCATGTACTCAGCACAACTCGTGACATAAGATGAAATAAAACTGCCTGATTTATCAATGTAGTTATTTTTTTTGTTACAGGCAACAAGTCAGTCACTATTTGGTACTGACCTGGACTCTGAAGTTCCATCGACATTGACCTCGGACGTGCCAGGTGGTGTGTTCGCGCATTCTGGGGACTGTGCAACAGCATCCTACAGCAACATGGAGGATGTGGACTAATCTGTAAAAGAGGGATGCAAAAGTGACCCAACAACATCACGTGAGGATGCATTCAATTAGGAAGATCTTGAATCGGACACATTGGTGCTTATTAAGAAGTCGAGACCTCAATGGGACCATCTGACACTGCAGAAATGGAAGAGCTGGATTTAAATGGCGCCACGTGGAACACTCAGGCTCTATTACATTTACTTATACTAACCGTCAGCATCGTGTGGGCAAAAAGCGTCAGGATACCGAGCAAATACATTTAATGAGCAACTCGAACAGCATCGACTTTTCTGAGAAGCCTATGTACAAGGTTTTGTCTCACGCAGCAATGGTCTTGTCTATGTTTGATGAAGGTCTCAATTGTGATTTTCTTTTTTTTTCTTTTTTTTTTCTCGTACCCATGGCTTTTAAGTTCAGGTCAGGGCCTCGCAAGTTCTTCCACACCAAACTCCTGGCTGTGTCCCAAGACCTCAGTCCATTTAAGGGTAATTGACTTGCCTAAATAAATGTACTCCATGTTGCTTAAGATCTAATGAGCTGTATTGGAGTTCTGCTCATGAAATGCAAATTATAATTGCCACTGGCTCACAGAGGCTGCTGCTGAAAAGGCACTTCCAGGCTCCCCCTACCCAATGAACCTTGTGGTATATCAAAAACTCCACTGCTGACCAGCCCCATTGATTGATTAAATTGTGAATTCCATTTCAAGTGCCCCCCCCCCCTTATATATTTTTTGTTTAGATTTCCGTGTCAGATCTGCAACGGAATTGTAGCAACAACACAAAAACAGATCTGCCTTCTTACTTTTTGTAAAAGGCATGGGTATAATGTAGCTTTGTCCTTCTTTGATATCTGCTATAGTGGGAATTATTTAGCTTCTCAACTGTAAGTTCTCTCAAAATTATGTAATCCTCCAAGAAAGCAGACTGGACTGACGATGAACAACATTTGCTTGTTTTCTAACATGGACAAAAAAAAAAACCCTTACTGAATCATGATTTACGGTTATCTGCAACCCAATTATGAAAGTCCAGTTTTTGAATAAAGGTGTGAGAAAGAAAATTATATCTGAGTAATTACCAAATATTTGACACATTAATTGACAATGAAATAATTGCTTGTTGCAGCCTTAATCTATTTTACATCTATTTTTTCAATCCTCTTCATGCAGTTGTCAAAGGTTTGAGTTAAACTGAAATGTGCATGTTTGCATGTTGTTTACGTGTAACAATCTACATCTTTGTATTTTTTTTCCCAGTTCCCCGTTCAGTGAATTGTTCTCGCCCCTCCTTTCCTTTATAATGGACTACTTAAGTTGGGGGTCTGTATGGAAGCTGCTGTGCATTAAGTGTAAAGGATTAATATAAAAAAAATAAATTCAAGGATTCATAACAGGTTTTGCTGAATAATTCCCCTCCATTTTATATATGTACCTTTGTTGGGACTTTCTATGTTTAAATGATAAGTGATAGTACTTAATAATTTGTATGTTTTTGATGTCTTTGTGCCCTGCGATTGGCTGGCAACCAATTCAGAGTGTACCCTGTCTACTGGCTGTAGTTAGCTGTCAAAGGCTCCAGCGCCGCCGCGACCCTCGTGAGGAAAAGCGGCATTGAAAATGAATGAATGTTTTGGGTGTCTTCGTTTTTTTTTTTTTTTTTTTTTTGCACCGTTTCCCAGTTGAGTGCGACAAAACGTGTTCAGTGACTTGATCTTTTGTCTGGAACGTTGCACTTAGTCTTTTATCAACTTCTTTGTTTTACGGTTGCCCTATTACTGCAAAATTTTGAATTGAACTCGAAAAATATACCATGCGTATAACCAAGAAAGATCATATTAAATGGGAAAACAAATATTACGGTATTTGAATCCAAAGATAATCCAAAAATTAATTACAATCATTAATCTTTATATATTGTTGGGAAAATTTTATATCCACAAATCTAAATTTCTAAATTCAGCCCTCAAATTTTAAGTTATTCTTGATTGAAGTTGAAATGTATTTGTAATCTCTTAATATAACAACAAAAAAGTCTGCAATTGAAGCTCATTCTGAGATATTTAACCAATAACAGGTACTGTATATTTCTTTTTTATTTATGTGGTGGAAAACACTCAGGTGACTTGAAGTTCCGCTTTGAGACCGCCAATTTGGCCAAATTTCAAAATTGTCCTTTATGCATGTGTGATACATCATTGGAAATCTTAAAATCTAAATTTTCTGGGGGAAGAAACATTTTGAACAGGAGGTCATTTATTAAAAAAAAAAAAAAAAAATTGAAACAGCAAAACTCTGGAGGCGAGAGCACGCGAGAGCATCATTAAAGACTCCATGATTTTAACGAGATATTATCGAGTACTTACCTGTTTTCGATCCAAAAACTCCATGTTGCATGTATCACTGAGTGTCAAAACACAGTTGTGAATGGCCACAGCTGGATTTTTGGGGGATTTAATGGGTGAAACATGGTCATATAACAAGGGTCGCGATGCAGAAATCGCGGACATCAAGGACTGGTCGAGATTTTCATATATTTACCCTTTTAAACTTTTTTTTTTCAAATTTTTCTTTGCTTGGATCAGTTATTTCTCATCTAACATTTCGGGGAAAATGCGAATGTAACAAAAAAAAAAAACAATTAAGCGATAGTTATAAGGTAGATATCCGTGACTTTTTTACAGGCACCATTTTTTTCATTGTGACGTACTTTGTTTAAAAGTTTAAAATATGCGAGTGAATAATTTTTTGAAGTCGTTTTTTTTTTTTTTTTTAAACCTAAATATTAGGCATCAATTAATGATTCTAAGCTAAAAATGACACATTTCGCATAACAAATACGATTACTTAACTTCTTTTTATGGCTAGGTTGAAACAAAAGCGGTTGCGTGACGTCTGTAAACGGGGGTTTCCGGGGTAAAATGGATGAATTAAAAATAGTTCGGGGGCTCAATGCGCCATGAATATGCTATGGCAGCATATAGACCAGGGGTGGGAAAACTATTCCACAAAGGGCCGCAGTGGGTGCGGGTTTTTGTTGCAACCCACTAAAAGGACACATTTTCACCAATCTGCTGTTTTACAAGTGCAATCAGTCGATTGCAGTCAGGTGCTTCTTATTTCTGCTGAAACCTCATTGGTTATACTATCTGCTACTATTTGCCCACCCCTGATATAGACATATTGTTCTATCAAATACAACAGCTCATTTTGCTTTAAATAAAGCAGCTTATTTTAAAGAGGAGTGCAAGAGCAGAAACTGCTTTTTCAGTCTTGTCTGTGTTGTCCGCCATATATTTATTTTTTGTCTAAGTCCCAATATGATAAGGTAATAATGCAACTGACATTCATATATTTTGTATCATGTTAACTACTTGATTTTGAGTTGTAATGTCTGAATGTATTTTGTATTGTTATACACTGTATATCACCAAAGGATGGCGCTCAAGTTGAGCGTAATGATCCTAACCCGGCGAAGAAGTAGAATTTGACAACAGACCGTAATGAGGAAGTTGTCGAGACGGCGTAGTTAAAGGCAGGTTCAGGTGTGGTAGCGTCGTCAAACAAACCTCCATTACTTATGGCCGACATCATTCAGAACAACAGCCATCAAACAGAAGACACTGACGAAGAAAATTACCGGGATGACTCTAAACCTGCCCACGGTCCAAACGATATTCTACCGGCGTGTCCTCCCCAAATCAAGAGTAGTAAAAAAATAGTTCTGCATGTCGACCTGAACAACACCATTCTAGTGTCAGACGCCGTGAGGTGCCAAGGAACAGTGGCAGCCCTGGATTATTTTCTGACCACTGTCACTTGGGGCCAAATGAGGAAAGGTGAAACATTTTTCTCCAGGCTTTACAAACGAAAAACCGCTTGAGCTTCATTTGTGCTGAATCAGGTGACGCGGAGAGGACAATACAAATGGAGCTTGAATGGACCGCTTAGGGCAAGGTTTATGTCAACTTCATTTGTTATCTGTATAAATAAGGCAAAAGAAGATGTGTGCGTGACTGTCGAAAGTTGGGCAAGCTATTCTAGAATCCTCAAGACTTGTGCGGTCCAGACAGTCCACACCTCTAAAACGTCATTTTCTATTTACAGGAAAGTGGGAATGGTTGAGTGACTCCCCTTCTTTGCACCCACCATGTGATAATGCCATCAGCTACTATTCTCAATTTGGAGCCACTCCTTGCTTTACCTCCACTGCAGGTAGACGCTTTCGTGGGATCCTGGAGGAACATCTTCAGCAGCTGCGCTGGCCTGAGGGTGTGAAGGTAAGACTCTCATGAAGGCAGAATGGGAAATTTCCAAAAATGGCAAAAGTAGAAAAAAAAAAAAAAGACAAAGTATTTTATCAAATTAATTGATTATAAAATTAGTAGAAAATTACCCAGAGAGCAGACCGACATTGAATAAATGTTGATTTTCCATCAGATTCATCAGTGTGGTTGACATTGAAATTTTTGACAATAAACAATGTTGAATCTGTCTTGTTTTGTGCTTTTTGGTCAACAAAGGTATACAACACAGGACATGCTGGCACTTTGTTTCTTTATTAGCACATGGAGCTTCAACATTAACACAACTTGTCTCTCGGCAGGCCGTAACTCGAACTCACTCCCACATCATGGGAGCAAACAACACTGACGTTGCGTGCACTTCAGGGTGCCTCAGAAAATACTGTATCAGAATATTACAGAATCAACATTGCAAATCTCCATGACACCTGACTGTTATGCTGAAACAACATTGTTCTGTGGTGTGTCAGGTGATAGTTGGGTTAACATTGTTTCATAGTTGATGAAATAATGTCGAAGAATGGTTGACTTTTGATTGACCGGGAAATATTGAAAAGTCATCGAATTACGAATGAGCGGGAGTCATGGTAAAAATATAGTTGTGTTTGTGGTTGAGCGGGAAGACAGTGTATCACTTCAAACCAACTCCACTGGAAACGCCTCATTTAGGGATAGCCATATTTAAAGGTAAGCCTGTTGCTTTTCTTCAGAGCCTTTATCAGCAATCTTACGGTAGAATAAACCGCGTTTGTCATCTGAGTTGTATAAAAAACAGTTTGCCTTACACAATGTGACAAAGTTGACAGAATTGTAAGAAACGGTGCATTTGCTGTGACGAGCGAAAACCTACTTAGCCTGGATGTTAGCTAAGTAGAAAGTTCAGGCAAACGTAATTCTTTTTCCAATTAAAGCACTAAAATCGCTAGATATGACACAATAGAGCCTTGTCTAAATTAATTTATTGAACACCAGGACATTGTGGTCATTTTTCAATCTTATTTAGCTAACTAGCTAGCTCTGTACCCATATGTAGCCCTAATTTGGTTTGAGATTGGTCGAGAAACTCGCTTCACCACAAAATACTGAAGTAAGTTTTTAAACTAACCCATGATACCCGCTTGAATTCCTTGATATAAATTAACATGAATGCTGTTTTGTTTGTATTTTTCAGATTCACTGAAGAGGCAGAAAGGGATGGACACGTCACGACATGCATTTGCTACTGATGTGCTGAAGTAGCTACACTATGCCCCAGACCATGTTGGTGGCAAAGTTTGCAGCGAAGTTCATCAGACTGAGGAGGAGGCTGAAGTTGGAAATAACGTTTTTTTTTTTTTTTTTAATCGTTCATGTATAATACATTATTAGTCAGCGTAGCTGTTTATTCTGTCTGTAAATAAAGCAGGACCTTTAAATTTGGGCATCTTTAAAAGCATTAATAGCATCATGGTTGAAAATGAGAGAAATCATAACATTGATTCAGCGTTTTTGCAATATTATTAATAATTGAAATGACATTTAGGTTATGTAAGGATTTCAACATTGGAACAACATTGATCGAGGGTGCAAAAGTAATGACAAATCAATGTCAGGTGTCAGCGTTGATTCACTGATATAAGATTGACAGTGGAATGTTGATTCAACATCATTTCAACGTCTGTCTGCTATCTGGGTATTTTACTCAAAATGCTCTTATTTGGCAAAATTGCTCTACAAAATAACCAACTATTGTAAAACTTTGCTAACAATTGTTGACACGTATGGTGAAGCTCGGTCATGGGTGTCCAAACTACAGGCCAATTGCAGCACGCTGCCCAGTATTTATGAACAATGTTCAGCAATTATGAACATTTTGAATACGGCGTGCACAGGAAGCTTAAATTCAGCCTACTTTCTGTTGCGCTTCTGAACTTCAACACTAGATGGAGCTAGTCACTTAAAAGTGCCCCTCCCAAAACCTGACATGTTAAAATCAATGTAGCAAACTAGAATTTCAGTTTTTTTGTTTTACATAAATACAAAAATAATCCGATGTGATAAACTGAGTTGACCTTTGTTGTGATTTTCTTAACCTCTTTGCTGTCACTGGACATATTCTTTTTGTTTAGCAAAGTTTTTTTCGGTATTGTAAATATATATATTTTGAAATCCAACTCAGGATGTAGCCTGCTTACTGCCGATAGTTACTGGGATAGGCTCCAGCAACCCATGTGAGAATGAGTGGCATGGAAGATAATTAATTTTGCTGAAAATTTGGACACCCCTGAGCTAGGTCTTGCCAGTTTACCCACTTTATTTACAGACCTCAAACATACATACATTCCTAGTTTTTCGAACCAAAAACTTATTTAAACTATGATGTGTGGTGATCCGACTGAACTCCCTTCAGGGAGACCGAGAACTGACAATAAAGGCGGAGGATGGGCGACTTTACCACTGGATCCTTCCCTCCTTTTTCCAACTGCTCAAAGACCTGACATTGCAAGGGACAGAGTTTGCCATCCACTTTCGTACATTTGGATGCGACCTACCTCGTGTGCTGAGTGCTGTATCCAAAGCACTGACCCAGGGAGCTCATCCTCTCTTTCCTGATCTTCCTGATCTGAAGGTATTCCACCTAAACATTGTCTACTTTTACTGATTTTAACAACAAAAGACACAGGTGTGGGGTTTCAATCAAATGCGCTTGAATTCTAAAAAATCTGACATTTATCTGAAAACAAATCACTTTCCTGAGTCACAACTTGGACACTTATTCCCTGATGCCGATGGGAAATCTTCTGGGAGTGGTCGTTTACAGCTTCAGCCTGCTCCTTTTGAAAACCCACCAGTGTTCTGGGAAACCTTTCTTACCTCTGTTACATTTGTGTGTCATGCAATAAAGTGCTTGAAAACACAATCTCTTTCTTCACAAAGACAAAATTAATGCAGAGAAATCCACCTATTGCTCCGGCCTGCGATCTCATTGAAACTAATCAACACAATTTAGCTTTTAGCCACTCTGCCTCCCAGCTCTGGAACTCCTTACCCCCTGACATCAAAAAAAGGTTCTTTTCCACTCTTTGAATCCAAATTCAAAACACATCTGTTCAAATTGTCTTATCCAGTTTTTTATTCTATGACGTCTTAGTTTCTTGTTATTTTGATGAGCGCTTTACCTGTTCATTTCCATTTGTATTTCTTGTACAGTGTCCGTCGATGTTTTAAAAGGCACTTCGAAATAAAATGAATTGATAATAATTATTATTACACAATCAGTGACTGCAGTCCTGTGATTGTATTGAAAATAAACTTTTTAACACATTCCCTTTTTTTTTGTTTGGGAGAAGTGACACTGTGCTATAAACACACTTGAGTAGATGAGGTTACCTGGCTGTAACCTGTACATGAGACACACAAAGTCTTTCCAGCATCGACAATGACAAAACTCTTAGTTACGTCAGTTGGGGCTGCATTGATTGCTTCCGAAGACAATCTCTTTTCACATTTAGTCCTTAGATTATAGAGGTTGTCAAAACCCTTTACTTTTCAAAAAATTAATTGCTGCAGTTGAGAACTAATGGGTCGTTTTTCTGAGCTGTCAGGGTATGTAATTCCCCGTGCAAAGTCTAATAATAATCACTTGTCAGGTGCTATTTATCCTCCAAAGAGAAGGCTGGAGTGTAGAAGACTGCACTGCAAATGTTTTTTGAAAGGCTGCATTTATCTGCCATGAAAAATGATTGTAAATAAAAATGTTGTCCTTATGACAACTTCGTACTAAATTAAGCAAAGTGAGCGTGAAGGCGATTGTGGAGTGGTGCGATTTGGCTTTTGAAAATGCTGTCACCTACCGTGTGTGGAATTGCGCTTTTTTCCTTTTTTTTTTTTCCTTTCCAGATTAAATACCCAGATGATCTTAATAAAGGTTTTTCCACTCACGATACAATGTCAGTATCACTGGGAATTGTTGGGATGATTGTGAAAATTTTGATATACTGTACTTCAAAGATTCATTAAATTAAGATTTATATACGGGAACTTGGAATTGCCTAAGAAATGTATAAAATAGCATATATGCTATTACTATATTATTATAGAGTGTATATATACTGTATATGTGTGTGTATTTTTAATCAAATAATGACTTTTATTTTGATACTTTGCCTCAGTCCACTTGAATAAAACTGCATACCTTAAATAAAACCCTCAAGCTAGAGTTGCATAGCATCCCTCACAGATAAGATGTGTCTTTTATCCATGAGGCATGTGCATGTGCATGTGTCATCAGCCACAGGGTGCGAATGTAACGACTGCATCCAGCTGCTTAGCGCGTGCGATATTATTGATAGTTCACATAAGATCAGCGCGCGATATTAAACAACAAGCTTGACGGTTTATAGGAACACCCACATTGCTTGCAAACCATTTATCCCCATATGCTCTCCCTGGTGACAAAAATATAGTTCTTCGGCAATGCTCTTTCATTTGCTTTATTGAATGTTTGACAATCGAACAAACACGTTAATAAAAGTTGCTATCTGCCACAAGCTCAGTTGCTACCGCACTTTTTTTCACATCCTCCTTCGTCCTCGCTCACAAAATATACAAAAATAAAATTCTTGTGCAATGCTTTCATTCGCTTTATTGAACTTGCAAGAAACAAACAAACACACTTGTTATTAAAAGTTCCTGTCTGACAACAGTTCGTCTGCGCCGTTCCGCTTTGTCACTCCTCCTTTCACTGTCTTCCCCCCAATGCATTTCGATTGCTTCAGCAATGCTGTCTTGCTCTTCTTGCTTTATGAATGTTTCATATAAATAGGATGTGATAGAAATAATGGTAAGGTTTTGACCATTCAAAATAACATCTTTATTGACTGACTTGTGAAGATAAGACATTTTGATTCTTGAGTTCAACTGTGGCCCCATTATTACAAGAAAGATAATTCAACGTATTAGCTAAAGTTTATTGTGTAATGTTCTGATAATATTTCTCTTCTACTCAGTTGAGTGTGAATAACACACCTGGCAAGATTCGCTGCAACCAGAAAGGAGTTCTTCTGACCAGAGGTGCAGAGAGGCTGTCAACCCGCGATGGAGAGAGAGGCCTGTACCAATTCTTTAGCAGCGCAAATGGGGTGGGAGGCTTCCAGGATGATTATCAATGGTATACCTAATTTCCAATGTTCGTTTGAGTAGATTGCCCCTTGAATGTACCCTTTTCCATATCCAACCCCTCCTTCATTCAGGTGGATGATGAAGAATTTCTCCATCCAAGGTGGGAAGCCTCTGTGGGTGGACCCCTTTGACCAGCATGTTCATCATATTTTCATAGATGACAACATACGACAGAACGATAAGGATACAGTAGTGCATCCCAAGGTAGTGCTACTATGACCATTGGCACAGCTTTTTATTTATTTATTTATTTTTAATTATTATTATTATTTTTTAAAAATCATGTTCCATTTCATTTGTCATACTTCATAGTATGCATAATGAGAAAGAGGCAGTGTTCTGCCTTCCTATCTCATTCATGTTTTATCTAAGGTGTTTATTTTTTGAAAAGCCATGTTAAATGAAGTGAGAACAACATTATGAAACCATTTCAAGTACCGTAACTTACCAGGTCAGCTCTACTTGAAGGAAACTGCTGACTCTCTTCTAGATGAGGTGTACGTGATAACATTTATAGAAGCTCCATTCATTAGGAGCTTCAAGGCCCTCATGCTGTGCTGTACATGCAGTTGCCAGCAGTTACTTCTGTTTATTTGCCCTACTGATGAGTTTCACTGAGTGTGTTTCTTTGCAAATGAGCCCAAAACATCATAACAAAAATCTCAACTGTTTGCTTCTGAATTTTGTTTTGTTACAAAAGTAATCTCCTCCAAGCTATAGGCCAGTGAAGAAGTTACCGCAATTTGGTAGAAGTTGGTTAAACTTGTGACCAAAGGACAACCTTCAGTGTTGGAAAATGAATCTCCGGAAGTGTTTTTAAAACCTGCACTACCTGAGATTGATACTGGAGGTTGGCTTCAAAACAGATCAAAGCCCAGTCCTTTCAATTAAAAAAACATTAATTTTCACCCAATTTAAAGCTTGGCGTTTGGTCTACATGGCGACATCATTGCTTCATGACGTATTCATGTATTTGGGAGGATTGTTTTGTACCATAATCATGAAGTCTCTACCCTCCTGGCCCTAATGACGTCATTGGTTAGCCAAAGCCGACATGAATCAAAATTCATTACTATTGAATAAAAAAAAATCTGAAGTCATTATTGTCAATCTGTTCAACAAAACTCCTGATTTTCAACTAGTAATGTTTAGTTGATCTTTTTTTAAATTTGTGTGATCTTTAATTTGATCTCTAATATCTATATGTGTGTGGTGCAGGTTTTCATAGACCCAGAAGGCTCAGACACTCGCACAGCCTGCATCTCAGAGCTTTATGACATCGCTTTGATCCAGACTGACCTTCTCAAGGCCATTTCTGAGCCCAACTACTTCACTCGCTGTGTCAGCGTCTGCCAGAAGAACTATGAGAAAAATATCCAGCATGGATCAGGCTAGAGCAAAGCTGAGTGTCCATTCCTGACAGTGTGTGGTGTTGATGAACTCCAATATCAGGGTTATCTCAGGGTTGGGGAAATTTTATTGAGATGGTTTGGGGTGAAAATATTACTTTCTTTTAAAATTACTTTTACATGTTTACATGAACAATGATTGTAAAAGTAGCAGTGCACTGTAAAGCGGTTCTAAATAGTATTAAGCTCTTTATTCTGGAATGGGGCTAAATCAAAAGCATTGTTACACGCTAAGTGCAAAATCAATGACAAAAAGAAGGGGAAAAAAAGTATTAATACAGCTGCAAACTGCATTTCATGCCAAAGCATCAGGTGGCATTGTGACCATTACCTCTTCTTTTGACCTAAGGCAGGGGTGTCCAAACCTTTTCCTACGTCGGCTGTTTTCAGAAAAATCAAAACTGTCAAGGGGCAACTTGAAATCCTTCTTCATTCATTTGTTAGAGGATTGGAATCATGTTAAAAATAGCGTTGTTAAAATGTAAGTCTTAACTCATTGGCTGCCATTGACGGCGATAGATGTCCAAACCATTTTGACTAGGACAGGGGTCGGCAACCCAAAATGTTGAAAGAGCCATATTGGACCAAAAACCCCCCCAAATATGTCTGGAATCGCAAAAAATCAAAAGCCTTAAATAAGCCTAATAATTAAGGCAACCCATACTGTATGTATCTGTATTGGCTACAGTATATTAGCCTACTATCAAAATGACTTAAGTCGGCTAAAAGTGCATAATGAGCCTTCATGAGATAATGTTTATTTTCCCTGCAGTGCATCCAATGCACCATGTGACTACTATGTTGTATGATGCCACCTCAAGTTTAACTTCATTACTATATTAATGACTTGTTTCATTGCTTTTATGCAATTATAGAAATGCAAGAAAGAAATCTGATTTTTTAAATGTCATTTTTATTTTGAGGTTTCGAAAAACAACAAAATGGAACGTGCATAACATGCCCCTTTTCTGGGCATGTCTTTTATTTTTTATTTATCTATTTTTTAATTATCTCTGTTTTGTTTTTGAAGTCTGCAAATAGGTGTTCTGATATGATATGTATGGGCAGCGGACCTTAATTGGCCCTGGAGCCTCTAGTTTGGACACCCCTGGCCATCTATGTGCTGCCACTACACATTTGTGTGCGGAAAGGACAAAATTGGCAAAGTGAAGGAAAGGAAAAATTACCTCATCTGAACAATTTAAGTAATTGATGTCCAATGTGAATCTTGTCCCTATCGTAGAAAAAAAACATGTATCTCCCAAGTTTATTAAAAAAAAAAAAAAAAAAGTGATTGTATTCAGTTAAAAGAAAAACTGGAGATTTATTTGCATTTTAGCTATAGTGAACAATAACAATAATAATAACCCAATGAACCCCCCCCCCCCCCAGGAATCTGCAGTGAAAAAACGTAAATTCTGCAGAGAGCAATTCTTGATTGTTGTTTTTCCCTCAGCAATAAAAAAATTACCTAGTTGGAAAGCAAATTAATGCAATGGCCAGATAGGTCGAAACTAAGCCGATGTTGAGACTGGAGCCTGTACCTGTGGGTGGAGTGGAGACCACCCGGGTGTCCAAGGCTCAAGCAGTGCAAGCATGTGAGGCGTAGACAGCCCAGGCGTAGCCACAGAATTAGTAGGGTTACGGTCACCCAGAAGGGACCTCAATTCCGCCGGTTCCCCGTGCAGCCGAACTAAGTCCAAGGCACGCTGATGGTCAGCCTTCAGTTTCTTGGATCGAGGGGAGTGTTGTAATGGAACATTCGCCTTGGTGGTTATACCTGGAATGCACCCGACAACGTCACCATGTGCCGGGCTGCGGAATGAAATGAAAACGTCAATTATTTTTTCAAACGGGGAAAATATGAAGTCGGAAAGTATAAGTAGGAATTTATAGTCCGATAAATGAGGTAATTATAAATAGTATACTTTTCTAAACATTACCGCTGACCGCATGTAAAATTGTAAACATTCAGTCAATTGAATGTAGTTTCTTTTCTGTGTGTGGCGGGTGCTATTTAAGAGACATCCGGCTCCTTTAATGAAAACTACAGGGAAAATGTAATATTCTGCTCCTCGCCCTGTATTCCGCGGACCATTTTGACTTCCATGGAAGATGTTAATCTATGGTAAATTCCACGATTGCGGATTCCTGGGGGAAAAAACAATATCTTTACCCATTATTCAATGCCATGCTTTGCCCACACATGGAACACGATCATTATGCAGCACTTTACAAAAATGATTGTGGACCACCAATACGCATTTTTAGTAATTTATTATATACGGTTTATCACAAAATTGAGTACACCCCTCGCATTTCTGCAGATATTTAAGTATATCTTTTCATGGGACAACACTGACAAAATGACACTTTGACACAATGAAAAGTAGTCTGTGTGCATCTTATATAATAGTTAATTCATTTCCCCCTCAAAATAACTCAAAATATAGCCATTAATATCTAAACTCCTGGCAACAAAAGTGAGTACACCCCTTAGAAACTACGTAATCCCTAAATGTCCAAATTGAGTACTGCTTGTCATTTTCCCTCCAAAAGGTCATGTGACTCGTTACAGGAGTGCTGTCAGCATTGCTGCAGAGATTGAAGAGGTGGGGGGTCAGCCTGTTAGTGCTCAGACCATACGCCGCACTCTACATCAAATTGGTGTTCATGGCTCTCACCCCAGGTGGGTGTACTCACTTTTGTTGCCAGGTGTTTGGATATTAATGGCTATATTTTGAGTTATTTTGAGGGGAAAATAAATTAACTCTATTATATAAGCTGCACACAGACTACTTTTCATTGTATCAAAGTCTCATTTTGTCAGTGTTGTCCCATGAAAAGATATACTTAAATACCTGCAGAAATGCGAGGGGTGTATTCACTTTTGTGATACACTGTAATATATGAGTAAATTGCAGCAGAGGCTCTATGAATAACACACTTTGGAAATAATTGCTCTGCTTGCTTTTTTTTCTGTTGCGGTTCCTCAGTAATTGGGGTCAAATGGAGTCAAAAGCCTATTTTATTTACGTTTGTTCAGACCTGGAAGGCATGACTTGAATTTTCTGAATCCTTTGATGAGGTTTAAAAGGGCAATACCTTTGCTAACACCTCATGAAAAGCTTTGCAATCTTTTCGGCCGACTATTTTTAATGCAGCATTGCAGCTGTAAAGATATATTATGCACTCAAGGGTTTCACATAACTATTTACTGTACTGTGAGATGTGGAATCTTAAAGGCACCGAGTCCAATTATTAAATTGGAATGGTGTTTGGGTCAGGTTTCCTTTATATCTTTTTTTTTTTTTGCCTTATAACAACCTGACTGCACATTTGTTACTGTGGCATAAAGTGGTTGTTGTAGTGATTATGACTGCACAGTTTGATTATAAAAGATAAGGACATAGTTTTATTTATAATTATCATTGAGTGGACAAAGATTAGGCAAGGAAAAAAAGCATCCTTTGGGCATTGCATTGCATTACATTTTTATGCAGGTTACAAGATGGAGCTGAACAACTTCAGCGTTATCATGACCAAAATCCTCCATAAGAAGGTACTGTATACTGTATTTTGGGATATACAATTTTGTGATTATTCAAATTAGGACTTTTAGACCTGGGATCATTTTACACTCCACAGATGATTGTTTACCGAGATCCACTCAAAGATGGAGCGTCATCTAGAAAAATATTGATCCCCAACAGAGAAATGCCAAAAGTAGCCCCTTTCTGTACTAAAGTGTTGAGTTTGGGATAATTTGAACATTGGCTGGTTGCCTAATCCGTATAGTTATGTATCACAAATAGTGAAATTATATCTTTTGAGTAGTGGTTTCAGTAAGGTTGTGAATGCCCATCAAAATGTTGATCCAATATCTCCATCTCTTGTGAATAATAATTTCAGTGCTGTTACACATACTGAACTTTGACAATAATTCATATTTGTAATACATAGGACTGTCTTGTTATCCCCTTCTATACGCTTTTCTTTTACAACGTTTGCGATTTATGTCAAATAAAAAATGTTAGTTTAAACATATCTAAATAAATGTGACTTTGTCAATCACTAATTGACAAACTTCGCTGTATGTTTGTGATTGGACCACCTTGGGTCTGTGGGGATCATTACAAGTCAAATCTTGGTGAACAAAGTTAATCAGTAGCTGTTGAAAGCTGGAAAGATTCCAGATCATAACGTTTTGGCAGCCATATTTGAGTAAGTGTTTGAGGCGTATTACTTTCGTTCCCTGCAGTGTGTATTTAATTGAGGATGTCACCAAGGAAGGGTCAAATGGATTAACGGTTTTTGTGTCACAGGTTGATGGAAGATGATGCCCTTCACCCAAGGGGCTGGCTGGGCTCAGTTTTTATTAGCTGTATAAGCAATGTGATACTGCTGATTCTTTACTAGATAATCTAAATCAGTGGTTCTCAAACTGGTCCATGAGCTGTGACATGAAGATCCACGAAGTCATTTGAATGATTACTTTTAAATTACATTTAAATTTTAGTGTATATGATGTGCATGGCTGCATTATGCATATTGTGATCAGCGCACAAACAACACAAAAATACGAAATAAATTGCTCCACTCAAAATTTGTTTTTGGGCAATTAAAAACTGATAGGATTCCAGTTTTTCAAAATTAGACAACCCCCACTGCTGTTTAGCAAGTCAAATCATATAGATTTATAGCCTGAAATTATGAAAAAGATCCCAAAGGGCTTTACAGAGTAAATATTAGAAATAAAAATTATTAACCTGTTATTATTTTCCTGCCTTGATATATACTAAGTGGAAGGAGTGCACTGGGCATACAATTAGACCAGCAGAAAAAAGGTTGTTTTGTGAAATATATAATTCTCATTATGACATCTAGCCTTGCATATAGCTGTTATGTTTGGATCTTTTGACCACAACTTCACTCAGATTTCCAGGAAGCAGAGGACTGAGCCTTACACTTGTAAACAAGCTTTTCTACTGTATGTTACTTGAAGTGTTTTTGAAAATGGGGTTAATGGACGAGAATTACAAAGTATGATTTGAGGCTTTCTATCGCTGTAGTTTGAATGTATAGGTCAGGGGTTGGCAACACATGCTGTATGTATTTATATTAGCATACTATCAAAATAACTAAGTTGGCTACAAATACATAACGAGCCTTCATGATTAAATGTTTATTTTCCCTGGAGTGTATCCTACAGAGAATGACGCACTACGTGACAACTCTGTTGTACGATGCCTCCTCAAGTTTAACTTCAGTACAATATTAATGAATTAGAATGTTCGTTCTACAGAAAACATATTAAAACAATACATTTTCCTCCCCCATCTTTTTGTATTTTCAAACATTTTTGAAAAAGCTTCCGGGAGCCACAGGAGCGCTAAAGAGCCACATGCGGCTCTAGAGCCGCGGGTTGCTGACCACTGGTATAGGTCATCAAAAGACATTTTGGACATCATTCATATTTAGACAAGTACCCTGGTTAATACATATACAGTATGTATGTGTGTGTATAATATATGTAGTGCAAATTCAGACATTTAATGTGATCATTGAGGGTTTGGATGATCTGGCTTTTCTGTTACTTGGATTAATGGCAAAGATGTGTTAATTTCGCTGTTGGGGTAGGCGGGGATAACGAGACTATTTCAGCAACCTGTAATTAAATGCCATCTGCTACCCGACCGAGGGTGGAGGTTTGGTTAATGTCCAAGTGTGCCCGTTTAAAATACCTAAACATATTGGGTTCTAGCTGGCAGTTTAACCCCAAACCAAGTTTTTGTTATCGTTCCCTTTTCTGCCTCCCAATTACTTAACAATTACAACATTACAATGCCTAATGGGGTCTGGATTATGAGGGTGTTCTTGGAACAAAAATATTCTCAATACATTTTTAGAACCTAATGGTACATGTAATAGTATTGAACCGTTTCGGTACGTGGTGCTCGGTTCGGAACGGACGCGTACCGAACGAGTTTCTGACGTAATATTACCCTTACTTTTCGAGGCTGTGAGTTGATCGGGTTACAGTTTATTTGTGTAGATTATATTTACTCTGTCTTTTCTACTATATTGAGGCTTCTCTACTATATTGAGGACCTACACGGTAGGACAGTATAACCCAGAAACGTCAACGGTGCGACAACGTGGCCGCCGCGAGAATGCAGTGAAACGCGGGTGTTAGAGTCAATCAGCCAATACACACCAGTCGCAGTGCGGCCGCGTGTTTGATGTGTCCCAGAAGCGGCGCAACGCGACGCACGCGAAGAGAACGGCAGAGTTTATTATTTGACGCGAGACGCGGCCGTCGTGCGTCAATACTACTACCGGTAGCTAGGATCGGGCCGGAAGTCACGGTGGATCCGGTCGATTTTCAAATTAATATGCAATCGTAACCTACATTTTGAGCCCATCAGATCTCTTGAGTGGTAGATCCGGGCACAATTGACTTGTCTTTGTTGATCTACTGCTGTCTTCTCTGCTTTAATAACCAACACGGCCCCGTGTTCAATACAAAACCCTCCTACCACAACAAAACAAGTAGGAAGTAATATTCACATAGGAACTAAAGTTATACAACATAAAATATACAATATAAATGAATACTACATCACATTTGTAAAATATAAACACATAATAAAATAAATGATAGCCCATTTGAATAAACTGAAATGAGCTATAACACCTGTAATTAAATAATAAGAATAATACATCCTGCTTACACAATTAAATGTATTAATTTCTGTGTGAATGGGATAAAACACTTTTGTAGCAACAATACCAAAGTATGTTGTTTTAATAAAGCAACTGTGTCTGATATCACAGCTAGTATCCTGAGCATTGCTGCTCAGCATCCAACAGCCACTACTCTGATAATACACACAGGAGCACTCGATATTGCGAAGCAAAAATCAGAGCTTTTAAAGCAAGACTTCACTGAACTGATAAACAAAGTCAGTACTTTAAATACTGAGGTGTTTTTCAGTGGACCCATACCAGTGCCCAGGCTGGGGGATGAAAGTTTCAACAGAGTGATGATGCTCAACAAATGGCTCAAAGCTACATGCGCTGGACAATCGATGTACTTCATTGACAATTTCAACATATTTTCAGGGCGCAGGCATCTCTTTAAAAATGATGGCCTTCACCTAAATAAGTCAGGAGTGCGGTTACTAAGCAGCAGCATGTTTTATCTCTTGAGGCACAGACAGTCTGCTTATCTCGAGGAAAGGAGGCAAGCTGTCCCAAAACATCTGATAAACATTGAGGCTGGTGAGCACGTAGGATCGTCTCCTCCAAAAATGGAGCCTACAATCGCTGAAGGAGAAGTGACTAAGCCAGCACTGCCAGGCTGTGACCAACCCTCTGCTGAGGCTCCACTGCCTCAACGGGAGGAGACCCTGGTAGCAGGTGATCGACCTCCTTCAGACGAGACCCAAGAAGCGGCTCCATCAGCTCAACAGGAGGAGAACCACCTGACCGTGCAATCCTCTGCTGACGAGGCCCCATCCAGCCTCAAATCCTCACACTCCAAGACGCCAACACGCCGCCGACTCCAGGATAAGGCCCCATCCAGCCACAAATCCTCACACTCCAAGACGCCACTACGCCACCGACTCCAGGATAAGGCCCCATCCAGCACCAAATCCTCACACTCCAAGACGCCACCACTCCGCCGACTCAGTCAGGCTAAGGCCTCATCAAGGCCTAAATCCCCACAGTCCCGGAAGCCACCCCGCCGACGACTTAGTTTGGATGGAATAATGAGTCAACCTGGTGTGGACTCCATGGATCTAAATAGCAAGGTTAACCAGTCTCTTGATCTCCTCAAGTTCATGTCTTCGCTTCCACCCTGTACCTGTCACACCCGACAGGTGCCAGGGGAAGATGGCAACAAACCAACCAGCCTCCCCTGGAATTCTCTCGGGGCAAAGCCAAAGCACTACAACTCTGGAACTACACGGTATTATCCTTCTATGGAGGAAGCCATGTTTGCGACACCAATATGATATGCACCGGGTCCAGGCTGTGACAACATTACAAAGACTGTTCTGTCCCAGCAAAAGCCGGGGCCCTATGGAGTACAGTCTGTATGCTCAACAATCCCAGTGGTGATAAACAACACAAAAAGGGCTAGATTGGTGAGAAATAAAAAACGTTCAATCAACTCTGCCAACCTGTTAAGCATAGTATGTCATTCCCAAAACTCACCAGTGAATCCAGTCTGGCATCTCCAATTGGCTCTGCTAAATATAAGATCTTTAGCTGGCAAATCTTTCTTAATTAATGATTTTATCAGCAAACATAACCTTGACATGATGTTCCTAACAGAAACTTGGTTAGATAAAGATAAGAGCTCGACAGTTCTGATTGAGGCAACCCCCACAAACTTCAATTTCTTTAGTGCGCCAAGAACCCATAAGAAAGGAGGTGGGGTTGCCAGTCTGATCAGGGACAGTTTCCAATGCACAAATATTTCATGTGGTCAGTTTGATTCCTTTGAATATATTGTCATTCAGCTAAAAAGCCCTTGCAGAGCTGCCTTGGTAACACTTTACAGACCACCAAAGTATAACACAATGTTTTTTGATGAGTTTACCAAAATGCTGTCTTCTGTCTGCATGGACTTTGATTGTGTTGTTCTAGTGGGTGACTTTAACATTCATGTTGATAATCCTGAAGAAGGATGTGCTATAGAGCTTTTAAATATTTTGGATACATTTGGTTTATCTCAGCATGTCACAGTTCCAACACATAACAGAGGGCACATACTGGATTTAATAATATCCAAAGGTCTTAACATCTCTGAGGTCACAGTGAATGATGTTGCTCTATCTGATCATTACTGCATTATGTTTAAATTGACCACCCCTGTCCATCCTCTGAAAAGGGAAACAGAGGTTATTAGGAAGCGTTACATAAGTGATAACACTTGTGCGTTACTCACACAGGCCTATGCCTCACCATTAACCCCTACAATAGCTCCAGTGGAAGAACTTGTAAATAGTTTCAGTTCCAGTGTGATGACTGTAATTGACACTATTGCCCCGATTAAGACAAAATCTTTGTCAAGAAAGAGGAGGTCACCCTGGAGAAATGCCATACTAGCTATAAAACAAAAGCAAGTTTGTAGACGAGCAGAACGCAGATGGCGAAAAAACAAACTCCTAGTTTTTTATGATATCTACAAAGACAGTCTTCGCAAATACAACCAGGAACTGAAAAATGCTAGACAGTCATATTTTTCAGAGATCATTAGTAGAAACACTAACAATACCCGCACACTATTTTCTGTTGTTGACAAACTGACAAACCCACAAGCATCAATACCTCAGGAATTGGCATCTGAGGTGTCCTGTAATAATTTCGCAGCATTCTTTACACACAAAGTACTAAAGATTAGACAGACTGTGTGCAACTCCAGATTAACAAATGTTACACTAAATGCCTCCCAAAATGTCCCCCATGTCAATCTTAGACAGTTTAGCCTCTTGGACTATGCCACTTTAACAGAAATTGTGTCGAAATTAAAGCCCACAACATGCTGCCTTGACATCCTTCCTTCAAACTTTTTCAAAACTGTTTTTCATTGCATAGCCCCAGACATACTTCAGATTATAAATACTTCTCTCCAAACAGGAGAGTTTCCTCAGACTTTAAAAACTGCAGTAATAAAACCTCTCCTAAATAAAACTAATCTGGATGCCTCAACCATTAGTAATTACAGGCCAATATCAAATCTGACATTCCTGGGGAAAATTATCGAAAGGGTTGTGTTCGAACAGATCCAGAATTATATGATGCAAAACAATCTTTTTAACTCATTTCAGTCTGGATTTCGACCACAACACAGCACCGAGACTGTGCTTATCAAAGTCCTAAATGATATTCGTCGGAATACCGATGCAGGCAAATCATCTGTTCTGCTACTATTGGATCTCAGCGCCGCATTTGACACGGTTGATCACAACATACTACTCAGCAGATTGGAACAGTGGGTAGGGCTTACTGACACTATTCTTCAGTGGTTCACATCCTATCTACATGATAGGGATTTCTTTGTGTCAATCGGAAACCATCAGTCAGAACGAACCAAATTCACGTGTGGAGTCCCTCAAGGGTCAATTCTTGGACCACTCTTATTTAACATCTATATGCTTCCGTTAGCTCAGATAATGGAACAGTATGACATCTCCTATCACGCCTATGCAGATGACACACAACTGTACATTTCTGTGTCCCCACATGATTATAGTCCCTTAGTCACCCTGAGCAAATGCATTCATCAAATCAATGAATGGATGTGCCAGAATTTTCTCCAGTTAAATGTGCAGAAGACAGAGGTGATCATTTTTGGGCCAAAAAAGGAAAGGTCAAAGATAAGCAGCCAACTTAGCACAATGTCACTTACAACTACAAATCAAGTCAGAAACCTTGGCGTAATTATTGACTCAGACCTAAAATTTGATAGCCATTTAAAGTCCGTCACTAAATCCGCTTATTACCACCTAAAAAATATAACCAGAATTAAGGGGCTTCTGACTCAACAAGACATGGAAAAACTTATGCATGCATTCATTTTCAGCAGATTGGACTATTGCAACGGTATATTTACAGGTCTTGATAAAAAATCAGGAAGTTGCAGCTGGTACAGAATGCTGCAGCCAGAGTCCTCACAAATACAAGGAAGCTGGACCACATTACACCAGTTTTGAAATCGCTACACTGGCTTCCAGTAAGTCAAAGGATAGACTATAAAATACTACTGCTCGTCTACAAAACACTTAATGGCCTTGGACCAAAATACATGCTTGACTTGTTAGAGTCCTATGAGACATCTAGACCCCTAAGGTCGTCTGGAACCGGTCTTCTGCATGTTCCAAGAACAAGAACCAAGCAGGGTGAGGCAGCATTTAGTTATTATGCTCCTCACCTCTGGAACAAGTTACCCGAACGTCTGAAGTATGCTCAAACTGTTAGCTCTTTTAAATCAGGGCTAAAAACGCTTTTGTTTAGCACTGCATATCTATAACTGTCTATATATTTCAATCTACCTGCTTTCTATTCCTCTTGTTTTTATCTCCATTGCTGGTTTCAATTATTATTATTTGTAGTAGTTTTTGTTTTATTTTATTTATTTTTATTCTGTGATTAAATGCGATCTTTTGTCTTCGTTTCTACGTTGTGTTAATTTCAATGTGATTTTTATGATCTTCATGTGATGTAAAACACTTTGAATTGCCTTGTGTTGAATTGTGCTGTATAAATAAATTTGCCTTGCCTTGCCTTGCCTTGCCTGTGTGGTGCTTTAACTTGAGAAAATCCACCAATAAAAAATGTTTTACTGAGGCATTTCATTTGTAAAATACATGTTAAAATCTTTGTCATTGGGATTGCTTTTCTCTTTAGCACAGGACTTCTTCTTTCTTTCAGAAAGAAAGCTGACCAATACACGGGGTCTGAAAGGCAAATTGTTGTTGGATTATCATTAAACACCCGCTACTTTTTGAGCAGAATTCTAGCTTTGTATAGGCTAATGTTCCTATTGTTGAAAGCACAAAAGTGTGTAATGAACAACTAGCACATTTATATTTTGCATGTTGTTTTCTTACTGTACCGAAAATGAACCGAACCGTGACCTCAAAACGGAGGTACGTATCGAACCGAGATTTTTGCGTAACATTACACCCCTACGTACTAGTATAGTTAATGACGTGTTGGGTGTAACAGTGACTGCAATATGTACTTTGTCCGCATGAGAGCAGCAGCGTCCCTCGTATTGCCCATCTCTCAGGTGATTTACCTGGTTGTATTGGAGGCAAAAGAAATAGACCTGAGCACTTTTTTTTCACACCTGGAGTAGCATGTTCACGAGTGTGTCAGAGTGACAAAATTGCTTCTTGAGGATGGTGGATAATGCGGCTTGCGCCCACTTGATAGTGGCGTGCGCAATGGTGCGCCACAGAGGGGATGAGAGAGCGAGAGAGAGAGAGAAGTAGGGAGGGGATCGAAGGGCATCTGGGTATTATGAAGAAGGCTGGAAACTGTTGGATGTCGGCGCTTTAGAGGAGCCAAACATTGGCAGCTGGACTGTGGGAACGCGTCACGAATAATTCGGTACCTGTGGATTTACTGGCACCAAGACTGCACCATATCTGCCCTTATTGAAAGGTACCCTCTCTTTACACAACTTTACGTGTCATTGCTCATCAGATTGGAAACATTATGTTCTCTCGGGGATAGCGGTTCGCACATGCAGAGACAACCGAACACCTCCAATGTCTGATGCGTCCAAATTTAGCAGTAGTGCGGACTTCTTATGTTGAGAGCTTTCTTGACTTAATTCGGCATAACTTTCCCCGGTAATTTCCGTCCACCCTACTTTTTTCAACCATTGTAAAGTGGTAATGCAAATACAATGAAAGGTGTGGAATTTCTGACTTCTTCAGTTAGTACCTCCAAGCTATATTGTGGCCACTTGTGACCTATTAAAACCCACTAACACTTTTTTATTTATTTATTTTTTTTATTATTATAAACGATTAATTTATCCCCCAATGCAATTTCCTAGTTTGCAAAAGTGGCTGGGAATGTCTTACTGTACACCGAGTGAATGATGCAATATTTTAAGAAGTGAAGATGCCTTCTGCTGACCACAAAGAAGAGGTGTTTTTTCCCCATCAAATTATACTCCGAAGCGCTACTGAGAATGCGCGTGGCCACACGCCCCCCAATGGTTATCACAGGTCAAATGTCCATCAATCGGAACTACCAGTTTGACTCTGATGTCGTTTCTACTAGTGAGTAGTGTTTTTTTTTTTTTTTTTTTGTGCCTTTTGACCAAATTACGTATGCAACAAAAACATTGAAACGAAATATTTATGATATTGCAAGATAATGGCTGTGCTTGAGTTACGCTGCTGTGAACAAAGGTGTGCTTACTTCGACAAAGGAGCCCAAATCAACAGAACATCAGATCCTGCTGAACAGGATCCGGTACTTTTTAATTTTAGCTTCACTGCGTTGCGGGACTTTTTGACCAGCCCTGTTGTAGTCGGCTTGTCGACTTGCTACAGTTGTGGAGTATTACATTCGACAGCAATTGTTATTAGCTGTGACCACTAGGCGGTGTTTTTGTAATGGTAAATGGTGTTACACTTATATAGCGCTTTTCCACCTTTCAGGCGCTCCAAGCGCTTTACACTATCTCACCATCCACCTACTGGTGACACAGCACCAGGAGCAACGTGGGGTTCAGTGTCTTGCTCAAGGACACTTAGACGTGTTCATCAGGGTGGAGAATCGAACCCACAACCTGTGGGTTGGGGGACAATTACTCTATCACTGAGCCACGCCACCCCCAAATTAATGCAAAGCGTTATTGTTAGATTTTGTGTTGGTTACCTCCTAGTGCAGGGGTGGCCAACCCTCGTCCTCGAGAGGCGCAATTCAGCTTGTTTTCCATGTCTCCCTCCTTTAACACACCTGAATCAAATGATCAGCTCATCAGCAAGCTCTGCAGTTGCAAGCTGGATTGCGGCTCTCGAGGACCAGGGTTGGCCACCCCTGTCCTCGTGTGTCCCTGTGATTGCCCATTGATTTCACCTGCAGTGCTTGCTCCTAGAGTAACCTCCAACCTACATCCTCCTGTGTCACTCACCTGTTCCTTGTTGTCTCGTTACCCCTTGTCTGTGTGTGTATATATTAGCTCCCAGTTTCTTTTCACTCCTTGTTGCGTCATTGTTGAAATCAATCCCAGTGTATATGTGATATCTACGCCTATGCCCTTGTGTTCCAGCAATCCCTTTTTTAGTAAGTTTTGATGCCTTTTATTTGTATTCGGTGTCCCTTTGTTGGTACTTTGTGTTTTTGTCAATTATCATTAAACCATTTTTGAGTTCACTGCCACCCGGCCTTGCCTCCGTGCCTTGGATTTGTTTCCCTGCTGTTGGGTCCACAACGCTCGTCCGCCCACGATCCGTGACAGTTATATACTGTGATATGTAAATAATATGTGTCACCTTTAAGAGAATAGAGGTGATGGGGGCATGACGGATGCGGAAGAAGTCTGATTGGTTGCAGCGGTTACTGACCTTGTTTGCTTTGATGTGGCCGACAGTGGCTTGTTGTATTTTTAAAGTTTTTTCCAATACATGTTAAAGCGAGTGAAACGAGCATCGCAGAGTTTTTCCTTCTATGTGGTCACGTGATGGCATTAGGGCATATAATCTGTTGTCTGCATGAGATGTCATTCACTTAAAAAAAAAAAAAAAAAAACTACCAAGTCAAAACACCTTCTTAGTCACTAAATGAGAAATCATGCAAACAAGCAGATGTTCCATGTGACATGAAATGTATTGCAATTTTTTTCGAGACTCACAATTAAATTTTGTTATTTTCTGCTTGACATCATTTACCAAGGATATTATCTGAAATTGAGGCTTGTAAGACCCTCAGCATGGCAAACTGGCATTTACATGTTGAATTTCAACCCATTTTGGATGTACTGTACTTAGGATGTGATCTCTCTTTTTAAGAGCAAGAGCATGACAATAAAGGCATGGTCAATTTGATTTGTTTGGGAAATTGGCTACTCATTGGTACAAACAAAGCACCTATTTTGTGAAATGAGGCCAACTCAAGTTGGCACTGCCAACATCGCATACTTTACCTTTTAACGCAATATTCACAGATCCGTTATATCACTTCTTTCCACTTTAAATCATCCCTTTTTTACATACAGGTAATCCCTGAGTTACGAACGAGTTCCGTCCCTACACTGGCGACGTAACCCTAATTTCCCCGTAATGCTGAGTTAAGCCTTTAAATTTCAGAATAACTATCGAAAAACATGTATTATATGTTATTGTACTGTCCTCGCCAAGACGTTGGAGCTAAGTATTAGTTGGACAACGAGCTAAACTGTAATCTTTCCCCTCTCTCGCACTCAGTCAGCTGCGGGTCTTCTTCGTGGGAGCAAATGCGGTCTTCTCCATGTGTGCAAATACGTTTTTCATGTATACATGTGCTCTTATTCGCGTACGGAAGTAGGAAGTACTGCCTGCTTTAGGTTTCCTGCGCCAAAAACAAAAGCATGCATCGCAAAACAAAAGTTAACATTATAATCAAACACGCATTTCGCTAAAGGGCAGAACAGTCAAGTTAATAAAATAAAGTAAAAAGATACTGTGAGGTACAATTAGATGCCGTTTACATAACTTTAAAAAAAAAAAAAAAAAAAAAAGACTGGAGACAAAATATCACACGGAACTCTCCAGCATTGTAAAGTTGAAATCACGTAAGTCAGATATTTCCAAAATCCGGTCCGGGGGCCAAATGCGGCCCGTGGTCAAATTTCATCCGGCCCCCAGCCTCTGTCATAAAATCAATAACGTCTGGCCCCCACTCAGACTTAATAAATTGGTCAGCTGTACTGCTACCAGCATATGAAGTAGCTTACACACTAAATGCTGCTCCTCATTTACCAACTAAAAGGCAGCAGCACTCTAAGCAACATTACCCTATGTGACCCCTTACTTCCAATTTTCTAAAATGGGGACTATCAACAAAAAAAAAGTTGACTGCGACAACAGACGCTTCAAGGATAGGTGGAAATTGGACTATTTCTTCACTAAAATAGGCAACAACTGTGTCTGCCTCATTTGCAAAGAGACAGTCGCTGTTTTTAAAGAGTTCAATGTGATGCGATATTACCAAACAAGAAACGCTGACATGTACGACAAGATTAGAGGAATGATACGCAGCCAGAAATTGAAGCAACTTGAAGCTAGTTTAATTTCACAGCGGCAGTATTTCGCATGAGCCCGAGAGTAAAAGAGAACGCCACAAAGGCTAGTTACGAGATTGTTGAAATTATTAGTTAAAAAAAATAATACAGCAAATGTGACACAAAAAATGGCTTGCTAAAATTTCCTTAAATATATTGTTCTACAGTACGTACAGGACGTCAGCCAAGGTCGGCCCCCCACATTTTTTCCACACCAAATCTAGCCCCCTTTGCAAAAAGTTTGGACACCCCTGACGTAAGTCTTGTACATCGTAACCCGGGGACTAGCTGTACTATAAATGATGAATCTTTATTTTTGATGTAGTTTTAACTTCCAGAGTAGCGAACCGAACAGGGTAATTTAAACAAAGGAAGAATCTTTGTCCTTCATGCATCCCCTCTTTTGTTGTCTTGTCAGTGCACGACATTGTTTGCTTTACCCTTCCTTGGTCTGCTCTTTGGGGTCCTTTTATTTAAAGTCTGCTACTTAAACTGGGATGTATTGTCGATAATGGGCCACAAAGTAATGGTCAATCTATTTAGGCAAAACTCACAATAGTGCCTGTTTGTTCAACACAAATGTTCCCGGTAAACAAAAAAACGCAGGTTGCCGTCGTGTAGTTTATTGAATAACATCACGCATCCAAATGTTGAATTATTACCATGATTATACGGTGAAGGAATATATTCCTTCAACAGCCAAAATTATGGATTCCCGAGTAACTACAAAATTTTATAATGAAATTAAGGATAAAATGTTTCGCTAAGTTATGAATTGATTGACATTTTTTATGTGCCCTTTGGTTTACTGGTGACCAGTCGAGGGTGTGGACTCCCTTTTGCCTGAAGTCAGCTGGGATAAGCACAGGAAGTTAAATTCCAAACAGGATGAATGGTATAGAAAATGGATGAGTAAATGTATCATCACCTGTTGTTGGTTAACACTTTATTTTTTAGATGTACCTAACTAAGCGACCAGTTCATGTAAAGTGACTAGTGAAAGTAGCCAGCGAATATTAAAAAAAAAAAAAAAAAAATCAATAATCACAATTAAACATATGATGCAAAAATAAAAAAACATTTAAAAAAAAATACTGTGGCTATCATCATCTCATAATTTCACAATCAAGGCCCACAAACTAAATCGTGTAAAAATGTTCCTGATGTCCCTGATCATTTTTAAGACTGAAACGAAGCTGTTATAGCAACTACAGTATTATTGTGTTATCTCCACATCTCTGTCGCCATGGTTACATATTGAAACATTTTATTTTTTATATAAGAAGTGGAGGGTAGTAGTGAAATGATTTAGTGTCATATAGTGCGTTTTGTCTGTTGCTATTTCAAGATTAATGTAAAGGTTGCAGGACAAACAGTTGCATCTGTAAGGTTATTTCTTTTCTCATTTTTAACTAGACAAGTGAGCACCATCTGCTGCTCTTTCCACGTCTGGATCACCAGTTGAAAGAAATGTTCACTCTCATACAATATCTGGTTAATCGGAATTTGCAGTATGCACCCCCCGTCCGCTTTATCTCCGATTCCTAACACATGCGATGATCAGCGTAATGAAGATCACAACAGACATGTGACGTCTGGGCCTGTCTTGTCGGGTTCCAGGCAGGCTTGTGTTGGACGTTGGCGGCCCTCATTGTGCCAGTGAAATGCCACATTTAATCAGGAAGAGTCACTATGAAGGCAAACTCTCAGAGGGACACTGGCTTATATGAAAGAGGGATGATGTTATTGAGTCATGCATGACTTAGGTCACGGGTGTCAAACTTGTTTTCATCGCAGGCCACATCATACTTCTATTTTCCCTAAGGGTACCGCTCATATTGTATAATTGATAGAGGTGTCATGGTATGTCAAAAAGCATGGTTCAATACAAGCCTTTGGTTGAATTTGCACTGCGATACACATTGGATACAGCAAGGTAACAAAATCCAAAAGAACTTTATGTAAACATGATCACAATTGATGTCATTTTAAATTAAGCCTCTAAATAAAAGGGCTGTTTACAATTATTAAAAAATAAATAAATTAATTAAATAAAAACATGCGTCATGGCTGTTATACTAGTCACAACCAGTCAGTCAAACAACCAATCAGAGGTTGTTTGACGTTGGGTGGTGTTCATCATTTGTAATTCACGTGCAAACCCCTGCAACCTCACATTGACCTTTTCCCGGAACCCCAGAAGAGCACATTAATTATGAAGGAGAGTCATTTTCACAGTGCATGTCATTGGTTTGAATTTGTATTTTATTTTTCAAGGCCATGGATGAGGGCCCCGATGTGAGAGCACAGCAAATGATTGACACCTATTATTCATGCCTTCCATCTTTAATTGGTTGTTTTTCCTCAAGTGCATTGATTTCTTGCATATTAGACATTAGAGGCACAATATGAGGCTAGAAAGAGCTGATTGTCACATTATACAGTCAATTCATGTGTTTGTTAATCTTATTTATTATTATTTTTAAATCGACATATCCCCCTTAAATCTTCTGTCCTGGAAAATTAAAAATCCCTTATTTATTTACCTTATATTTCGGACTATAAGTCTGGTTTTTTTCATAGTTTGGCTGGGGGTGCGACTCACCCTGGAGCGACTTATGTGTGAAATTAATACATTATTATATTATTTCACATGTTATTTTGGTCTTTTGAGTGACACTGATGGTTTGGTAAATTTGTTTGCATGTTCTTTGTTGCTATAGTTATCTGAATAACTCTTAATAGCTATGTTACGTTAACATACCGGCCACGTTCGCATTTTGTTGTTCATGCATCATATAACATTATCATACTGTACACTTATTCGGCATGTTGTTCTATATTGTATTTTTATTTTAAATTAACTTAGAAAGATGACGTGTTTTATGTGTTGGATTTTATCAAGTAAATTTCCCCCCAAAATGCGAGCTATACTCTGGTGCGACTTATATGTTTTTTTTTTTCCCCCTCTTCATTGCATATTTTTGGGCTGGTGCGACTTATACTCAGGTGCGACTTATTGTCCGAAAAATACGGGATTCATGAAATGGAATACACATAAATCACGCAATAGTAACAGTTGGATCAGTCTGAAATTTTATGATTTTACAGCATTATGACAAAGCTGACGATCATGCGAGAGTATCAAAAATTGTTAGGAAGATGTCCTAGTATTGCACTTCTTTATTTTTCATATTTCAGTCATATTCAAATCAAAGTGATTCTATCTCACAAGTTGACAAGTTGTGTTCTGCAAAAATCAGATGAACCATAAACCATAAGCTTAGCTGTACTGTGTTTAAGGACTAAGCATGTGCTTAGTGTGCACGGTGGTAACACTTTTGTCGCTTATTAAAAATGTGGGAACCCTATCATATTTATAATTTATCAATATTTTGTATTATATGCAATTGCAATATACGTTTGATTGGAATGAATTCTATGCATAGGTTTTCAACAAAATATCTTCCCCTACACCAGAATCTATAATATTATGTGGAGGGCTGGATCTGATCAGTTTGACACCTGGAACCTAGGGAGTAGTACTATGTTGTGAATCATGAGTTCATTGATCACCAGTTTTGTGGTGTCCACTGTTTAATTTGCCATGTTTTGTGTATGGAGGATGCATTGGCTCAATGGGCTTAAGCACCTCTAAAATCTAACACATTAATAGTGGATTTTGTTTCCCAGTACTCACAAATTATTACATTATAGAAAAATGAAGTTGACTTTTGTGTTACAGTGTCTTAAAATGTGATTGTTTCAAAGTCCTCCCACATACTGTACACGCACACACAAGCCGGCAATGCAGACATGAATCTGGGTGGATGAGTGTGGAATGGAGCCAATTTTCCCATCAGAGGATTAAGTAGGACGCTTGCAGCGGACTGTTTGGACATTGTGAGCTGTCAACACTGACATCAGTGTCAGATGTTTGAACAAAAAGAGCATATGCAGTCGAGATATTGTAGTATATACCATTATCTTTTCAGTTTTATTTGACTTAGGAGAACCAATTTCCATAAATGCAACTATAGCACTTTTCCTCATTAGGTTAGAGGATGTGCTGAAGCCATACTAGCTCACTTTGGATGAGAAGCTTGGTACACCTTGGACTAGTTGCCAGATAATGGCACTGCACATATTACCGGTGTGTGTGTGTATATATATATATATATATATATATATATATATATATATATATTAGTGCTGTCAAATTTATCGCGTTAATGGGCAGTAATTAATTTTTTAAATTAATCACGTTAAAATATTTGACGCATTTAATGCATGCGTGGAATGACCCGCTCATGCATTGCCTCAAACAGATTACAATGACGCCGTTTTTTTGCACATTGTGAGCTAAGAGGCAGAGAAAGGCCAGTGGACACAGGCGTTCATTGGACCAGGTCGTTTATTGGCATAAGCTTTGGCAACTCCTAAAAATAATATTCCTATCTCTCAAAAAAAAAAAAAAAAAAAAAGTACACAAAAAGAAAAGCTGGCATTCCCAATAAAAATAGCTATGCAAAATACACATAAAACTTACTCAGACTTTGGGTAAACTCTATTTAAACATTTCGTTTAGCTCAACAAATACACTGGATGGCAATATTTAGTCATAATATACAAAATATCAGAGGTCTCGTACGTTGTGAAGCCAGCACTCAAATAACCGTGAAGTACATTGGATGGGAACTACGGCGTCAGTCGAGGGACAAAACATAGTTATTGGCTTGATTTCTAAGTAATTTAAAACTTGCCATTGACACCTTACATAGTTAAAGACACTGTGGAAGAACAGCAGGGAGCCCATGTGACGTCATCGCTCGGCGACGTCAACAATGGCTACTAGTTTATTTTTAGATTGAAAATTTACAAATTTTAATTTTATTAAAACGAAAACATTAAGAGGGGTTTTAATTTAAAATTACTATAACTTGTACTAACATATACTATCTTTTAAGAACTACAAGTCTTTCTATCCGTGGATCCCTTTAACAGAAAGAATGTTGATAATGTTAATGCTATCTTGTGGATTTATTGTTATGATAAGCAAATACAGTACTTTTGTACAGTATGTTGAATGTATATATCCATCTTGTGTCTTTCCATTCCAACAATAATATACAAAAAAATGGCATATTTTAGAGATGTTTTTAATTTTTAATCTGTGATTAACTCGATTAAAAATTGTAATCGTTTGACAGCCCTTATATATAAATATATATATATAATTTTTTGGGGGGGGTGTATAGGTGAAAAACAGTAATATAATAAGGGTATTAATGCAGAAACCGCAGACATCAAGAAGTGGTCGAGATTTTTCGTTTTTTAAATATTTGCCCTTTTAAACGTTATTTTTCAAATTTTCTTTGTTTGGATCGATTATCATCTAAAATATTGGGGAGAATGCAACAGTAACCAAAAAATTACAATTAAACCATAGTTATGAGGTAGATATCTGTGACCTATTTACAAATATTAGACATCAGTTAATGATTCAAAGCTAAAAATGATAGACATTTTGAATAATAAATATAATTACATACCCTCTTTTTATGGCTGGGTTTAAACAAAAGCGGTTGCGCAGTGTCTGTAAAAGGAGGTCTCCAGGGTAAAATGGACAAATTAAAAATAATTCAGGGGCTTAATGCACCATGAAACTGCTATGGCAGCATATAGACATGTTGTTCTATCAAACACAACAGTTCTTTTGTTCTATTGTTTTTGGCGACCTTTTTCATGGTGCTACTGCTATCCTGTTGAACCTACTCACATGTGGAAAAATACAATTGTACAACGTTTTAAATGTATTCATTTGTATATTTCACCACGATTTGAGAGCTCATTAAATTGAAGAAAAGTACGCCTTGTGTTAGGAGGGTTTGTTTTTGGGTTTGCTGGGTATAGTCTAGGTTCTATTTATTTTAATTTTATTTAAAATATTATATATAGTTTATTTATTTTCACATTAATTTATTTTCACATTATATTCATGTTCCAATTTGCAAATATGTTCTGAAAAAAAAACAACTGTTCAATGGAAAAAAGTTTTTTTTTTTTTTTTTTAACCCATACATCTCAAAATTTTGGAGCTATAATTGCAATACCGTGAAACCGCGGTATTTTTGCTCACGGTTATCGTACCGTCAAAATCTCATACCGGCACATGCCTAGCCACAGTACATATAAGAGCAGCTTGGTGGTCACATGCAAAATTTTTCCATAGCGATGTGAAAGACTCATTACCAGTTATTGTCAACACTTAATTTCAGTTATTGCTGCCTAGGGTGGCACAACCTGTTATTAGGTTCAGGGGGCAATTACAGTACTTTTTCATATCAGAGGGAAGTACGTTGGTATTTTTTCCCCTTTAAATTTTCAATCAGAAAATGCTTTGTTTTTCTTGAGCTGTCTTTTTGATATAATAAAATGAGTTTGATTTGATACACTGAATAATAAAAAGAATTATGTAAATAATAAGCAATTATTATATATTTTTAAAATGATTACTTATTGTATTTTTACATTAAAAAAAAAAAAATTATAAATCAATAATTTAATACACTACAACTGGCTGGCAACCAGTTCAGGGTGTACCCAGTCCCCTGCTCGTAAATAAATAAATTAAAATAATTTCAATACGAACTAAATTAAAATGAATACAAACAAAAATACACAGTGGTTACGGCCCCAAGTAAGTTGTTATTTTGAGCATTCGCCTCTCCCAGTCAAAATTGATTGGATGTCTGTCGCCGTCAATGGCAGCCACTGACTTCTAAATGAATGAAAAAAAAAAAAAAAATCATAATTCATTCATCAAAGGGTTAAATTTCAAAGAAACAGTTTCTCCGTTTTCAAATTTCCCTTAAGACGCATTTGCAAAGAACACTACTGTCTACTTTTAATGTACAAACCGTGCTTGAATGTCCTTGTGCTCTTGTGTTTCTTGGCCTCGAGACTGTAGATTGAGATATTATGCAGGAATTAAAGTATGTAGATTAATACCATCAATTTACTGTGTAGCCAAGGACTCATTGCTGTCATAAACTTCACAAATTAAACGTGAAAAATTGCATTTGGAGTTATGCACAAATTGAAAACCGTCTTTTAGGTGAATCTCACTTTTTACAGCACTTTATGTAGATTTTATACATATCTTGCACACAGCTAGCAATTTAGTGCTGTGAAACAATTTAGGGAGGAAAACAGTCTGGAATGCAGAGCCAACAACGCTACTCTGCAGCGTACAGCTCTTCGATTATTTTTGCAAGATTGCCTCCACATTTGTGTCTCTGCGTGTGAGAGCTTGGCTGTGTGACACCTGCTTCTTGGAATTGTGGGCTTTATCACGACTTTGCCAGTGGCGCAGCGATGCATCAGTTCATGGCGACTGTGTGCCCTTTGATGGCTTCGTGAGAGCACTGTCGCCACAAAATACACACTTTGAGTTCAGGGCAACTTGACACTCAGAACTAATAGCTGCCAAAATATTACTGACAAGAATGACTTTAAATAAAATAAAGTGATAAGGTGGCTGTAGGTGGCATTCAGTCACTGCAGTTGAATTGATTCTTTGCCAAGTGTTCAATTGTCTCATTACTTATGGTGCCTTCACTTAGTAAAGACAAGACAAGGGGTTGACGGCAGGAATACATTGTTATTCCAAATTGCACGATAAATGTTCCATAATCAGTACAGTGGTACCTCGATATACAAATTTTAATTTGTTCCAGGACCTGGTTTATATGTCGAAATGGTCGTATGTCGAGACAGATTTCCCCATAAAAATACATTATAATTCGATTAATTTGTTCCACAACCCAAAAACCTTAAAAAATACTGCAGGTACAATTACAAATAGCAATTACACATAGCAAAACAAATAAGAAATTTTTTTTAAAAAAAGTGTTTTTATTGTCAGCTTAACTGGCGAACAGAGGTCTGAGGAGACAGCGGGTATGGTGGTTGAGGAGGATACGTTGAGCTGTGTTCTGTCTAACTCCAGTTGACTCATTCACACCACACTCATATTTTCCTATGATTTCTTTCTTCATTTCAATGGTAAGTGTCACCTTCTTCCTTTTTTCACCGCTACTAATCACCTGCACTAACCTTCTTGGGACCCATGATGATTTCCCTCACTAATAAATCCAACGTGCTTCCGTCTTGCGGGAAAATAATGAAATTGCGACGCTGTTATAAATTATCGTATTTTAAGCTTGTACTGATATGTTAAAACAGATTACGAGTCAAATTGTACGTCGTATGGCGATGGGTTCTTATGTCGAGGTACACTGTACTTCCCCTTTCCATTATGAATTAGCTCTGCATGGGTTTTCCTTCATGTAACAACACTGGCACACAATTGAACTGTAATAAGAGGGGGAAAAAAGTAGGGAGAGTCAGTGGCTGAGACGCCCTGCTGCCGGTTGCCTCGTAACCATCTCATGCTGAGGCTGCGGAGGGAAAGGGGACACACAGCTTGGACCAGCTGAGATGATCTTTGTCAAATGGGCAGTGGATCTGATGAATGTGATAATAAAAGTTAAGCTTTGACCATGCGGAACAAGTACAATCCTAAATTTAGAACAATCACAAAGCATACAATCTTTAAGTATCGAGGACCAGGAATGCAAATATTAAATAAATTTTAAAATAATTACATGTGTCATTAAAATGTTAACATTTCAATATTTATTCAACCAATATTTCATTATTTATTTATGTTTTAATAATTTTTTCAATATTAATTTCATTATATAAATATTGATTTATATAACTGTTTCTGCATTTCAATTTACATTTATTTCAACATTTGTATACAGGATATTTCCATTTTTATTGAATTATGTGACTGCCACTTTTAACCTTTTCAGGGAAAGTGGTCAATACAGTGGGCAGATATTTAAATTTTGACACTAACGTGGCCACAACCTCGAAAACCATTCCTGTGTTGGGGGCCGTCTCATTGTTGCCCCTATGATGTACCTGTTGTTTATTTTTTTTTTTAATTCATTTTTTAAAAATATTGTTCGTGGCGTCCAGGTGGGTACAGTTAATTGAAAATAATGTACTATTTCCCTGCTGAGTGTGCATTATCATCACCAAGTTGGCCTTGTCTTTGTAGACGATGCAATATACCGTAATAATATATATTTTTTAATATACACACTCTATGGCTACGTTCATGCGACAGGTCTTAATGCACGAATCCGATTTTTTCGTGTTTTTCCGACTCGAGTGAGGCATTAACTTGACGGTCTGAACGTGACAAGTCGCATAGAACTGGACCATTTCAAATCCGATCTGGGTCACTTTCGTATGTGGTTCAAATCCGATCTGGGCCACATTTTTCCAGAATGTCGCGGCGGTCTGTACTGTCCAGTCTCTGAAATCGGAATTCATGCAGCAATTACGTCATCAAAAAGCGAGAGAGACGACAGTGTAGCGGTGCAGCTATGCGTTATTAGCGCCTAGCTTGCCTTGAACACGGCTTTTTAGGAAGGGTCGGACTTGACAACAGTCATAAAAAATAAAAATGGGTTGAGGATAAGCCTGAGAATGATCGGTTTTCTCTCTGCTCCATATAAGCAATATTTCAACATTGCTTATACGGCCGAGAGTCGGGGCAAACTGCGCGTATGTGTGTGTGACATGCACGGACAGTGCGTGCATGCTATCGATCCATATACTTTGAATATAAGCCTAAACTGAGATTATTTATGTCTGTTATTTGTTTCCTCTTTTTAAAAAGCAAAATATGATATCCCTGGAATGACGGATGACGGCTAGCATGTGTGGTTATTTGTTTTTATGCTTCTGCGCATGCGGGTCGTCTTGCTCAGCGCTTGTCGGACTGCGAATTAGTGCGCATGCGTAATACTTGAATGGTCTCAATGGACAAAGGCAGAACGGGCACGCCTAAAAAACAGATATGACAAAAAATCGGATTCGTGCATTAAGACCTGTAGTATGAACGTAGCCTATTTGTGTAAGGTAAATGCTGGAATTGGGTCCTCAGTGCAGGATTTATTACTTGGGGATAAAGAGAATGCGTGTGGGCAGATGCCGCTTCACACACAGATCATGCATGAGAATCTGTGCGCATGTCGTAGCAAGCATTTACACAGATGTACTGTACATGACAGGCTTCATAAGGCTGCAGTGGGTCTGACTCCATCTGTTGATTTAGTAATACCACAAATCAGTCCAAGTTTTAAGCCATTGCAGAGTCAGAGTCACAGGTCATACACATGGCCTACTTAGCCACTGGCCACATTTATTCTTTCATTTGTTGCTTAGGGAATGGAGAGAAAGAGAGGGAGAGCTCATAGCTGCCAAATAATGCAATGGGTAAATAAATGATAAAAATATGCTTAACAATAGGAGAAAACAGAAAAGTAGGGCATATATATATATTTACATGAATACCTTTCTAAATATGTCAATTTAAAAATAAAAATGGTCAGTGCTTTAGTTATCATAGTAATTAACAATCAATCACACTGTTGCACGTGTAGATGTTCTTAATGTGTTAGTTCCCTCAAGCACATGTGATTATATATGAGTTAAAAGCGAGAGTAAAAAATACGAGACTTATTTCAACAACAGCGTTTGAAAATACAATACTTGATTGAAACTATGACCCTATTCTTATTGCTCATATATGCTTTATTCTACTACACGATATTAAAGGAGAATATTTTCTTCTTAGATTTGTTTTGCGTGTAGGGTATTCCACTTTCTTTTAACCTTAAAACTTGATTGATGTAGTTTAATCAGGTCTCCTCAAAATACAAGAACGAGTAGCATATGAGGAATACACTAAATCATTGTCAAGTATTGTGTTGTGCATGAACCAAGGTGGATAACAATAATGTAAATTAATTAAAGCCTTCAGATGTTAAATCAACCACAGAATCTTGCAGAATTCATGATGTTGGAATTAACTTGTCTCATATGTCTGAATATTTGTATTAATATACTCAACATCTTATTTAAAATAGTAATTAATACTTTAAAATTTGAATCAACAATGACACATTTTAAGCAAAGCTTGTTCACTTTGTAAGATTATTTACTTAAACAGATGACAGATGAGGTTGTAATTATAATGGGTGCATTAATTTCGTATAAACATACTGTCGTGTTTTCTACTCGTTTTTTGTTTGTTTGTTGTTTTTAACACATTTCTACAATAAATTGCGTAACACTCAACTTACAGAGGTGGGTAGAGTAGACAAAAATTTTACTCAAGTGAGAGTAGCGATACTTCAAAATAATAATTACTGTAGTTAAAGTAAAAGTAATCATCCATAAAATTTAAAAAAGGATTCGGTGAGAAGAATACTGAAATAATTAGCAACTACTCAATGTCAGATTTTTTATTTTATTTTTTTCCCTTCAATGTTATGTTTTTTTTTCTCAGCGCAACGTCATCTATTGCAACCAATTACTGGACCATGAACATATTAAGCCAAAAAAATGGACAAAAGGGTTAGGGTTAGAATATATATATTTAATGTAATAATGTAATATTTAATGTAATAAAAATATCTATGGAAGCACTGGTTTGCTACTATAGTCCAGACTGCACTAATCTCACTTACTTTATACTATAAAGTATTCTTATGTATAATCCTACCTACAGCATAGTAGTAAACTATAATATTGATACTATATACAGTGGGGCAGATAAGTATTTAGTCAACCACTAATTGTGCAAGTTCTCCCACTTGAAAATACTAAAAAGGCCTGTAATTGTCAACATGGGTAAACTTCAACCATGAGAGACAGATTGTGTAACCCCCCCCGAAAATCACATTGTTTGATTTTGAAAGAATTTATTTCCAAATTAGAGTGGAAAATAAGTATTTGGTCAATACCAAAAGTTCATCTCAATACTTTGTTGGCAATAACGGAGGCCAAATGTTTTTTGTAACTCTTCACAAGCTTTTCACACACTGTTGCTGGTATTTTTGCCCATTCCTCCATGCAGATCTCCTCTAGAGCAGTGATGTTTTGGGGCTGTCGTTGGGCAACACGGTGAATGGAGCGACAAACCTATACAGATGAAATGCGAATGAAAACACAAATTCAATTGTACTCGGTCGTAGTCTAACCTATGCTTCACCTATTTTTTTAATACATGGAATTTTTATTCTTGCTCGCGCTTAGACGTTATGTGTCACAGTGCATCTTGCTTTATCCTACCGAACACTGCATCATGAGCCACAAAAGGTCATGCGGGGATATTCGGCTACATTCTCCCCACGTGGCTCAGCTGCTTCCATTCAACGCGCTTCCCTAAATAGATGGAAGGCAGATTCAAATTAAAAAGAGGAAACAACACGAGGGAGGAAAGAGATGAAAGAGAAATAAACAAACACAAGGTCTGGCAGGGTTGTTTAAAAGAAAATTAGGGGGGTGCCAAAATATATTAGGTCGGAAGGGTCACTGGTTTAAATGGCAGTGTGTACAATTTTGTAAAAGGTATTAAAAAAAAAAAAAAAAATCGAGGTAATTCTGCAGAGACTTTTCAACAGGACATAGCAGGAGATGACATACAGTATAGTGAAAGATGTGGTAGATCAATATTCTGATATATAATGTCACTAGTATGCCTGTTTATACATTGAATGTTAAACAAGCAAATATTGTTTATTATACTTTATATACTCATCATTTACACGCATATGTCTGTAAGATAGCTGTTTTGAATTGTACATTTACATGAGTATGATAACTTTTTGAGATACTAAGTTTACCTAAACATTACTTTGATACATAGACACTGCAGATGAACACAAATATTTTTTGGTATTATTTATCCATCCATATTATTATTATTATTTTTTTTTTTGTACGACGCTGATTCTGTGGTTGGGGCTTACCATCATGTTTTTTTTTTGTTTGGTCTAAACTCACTTTTGTAATTAATTAAAGACCTAGAGAAGGACGGGAGAAGGATCAGACCAGGAACGGAGATAAGTTTTCACTGGTGGCCACCAGGGAGAGAGTTGACAGTGCTGTACGCTTTACTCGCAAAGTCAGTGAGTCTCTCTCAGCTCCCCCCCCTGGGTTGCACCTTTTATTGAGGGCTTGTTGATGGGCAGAATACAGTTACAACACTGTTATCCAACGTGGCAGGTTCGGTCGGGCAAATTCCTTATTCTAGTCAATGATTGAACAGTCACACTTCCTGATTAAAACTTCCTGATTGAATTACCTGAGCAAGCAAGATATCTTTGTTTTGAACCCACATTTACACTCAAAGTACTGCAGCTAGGTAGAAAAGTACTGAGACGTTGTGTGATGAACAACATATGTGTGTGTTTCTATTCATCAGCAGGATGTGAACAATCACCCGTAAGCACATGATGATGACTAAAACTGTATTCTTCATAATAGCTTGGGAGTTCGCGTATAATAGCTGTGGGAGAGCAAACTGGCATAATACTGTATATTTGGCACCCAAAAACAAGCTTATCTTACAATCACCTTAGAACATTTGTTTAACCCTTTCATGCTCAAATTATGACTTAAATTGGTGTCCTGTAAGGTTGTTGTTTTTTTTTTTTTAACTCATTGGCTCCCATCGAAGGCGCGAGACATCCAATCCATTTTGACTCAGAGTTGAAATGGATTGGACGTCTAGCACGTCAATGGCAGTGAAACATGAGCATTAGCGGGCAGTCCTCCCAGTTTAAATGATTTGGACGTCGATTGCTGTCAGTGACATGAAATGGGTTAAATGCTGTGGGGGAAGAAAATCAACTATAGAGTGTTAACCAGTGTTTATTCCTGTTTTTAGAAATTTTAACGTAAAGCTTTTATTAACATCGTATTAATTTAGACATGTATTTATAATCACCTAAAAATAATGTTAAAAAACTGTTTTTATATACAGTATATATACTGTATATACACAATATATATATATTGTGTGTATGTGTATGTATATATATATATATATATATATATATATATATATATATAGGGATGGGAATTGATAGGATTTTTCCGATTCCATTATCGATATTGCTTAACGATTCGATTCTTTATCGATTCTCTTATCGATTCTAATTTGGGGAAAAAGAAGAACAAACGTTTTGATTGGCATCGAGTTTGTTTCATCAGAAGTCACAACCTTACAAACTCACAACAAGGTCAAAAGAGGCCCAAAGCCTCAATATTAACTGTGGCAATAAGTGGCAAATGCACAAGAATGTTTAACATTTTACTGAAACATTTTTCTAATAGAAATAAAAAATATTGTTATATATTGGCAAATAGGTCGTTGGTCTGCCGTTAGCAATATATGTTAAACTTGCAGGGGTCCCCAAACTTTTTCCAGTGAGGGCCGCATAACTTTTCCCTTCTCTGATGAGGGGCCGGGGTCAGTTTGTAACAGAAAAAGTGTGATGATTGCAGGAGTGCCTAAATGTAAAAAATTATTGTTTTTCAGAAAGCCACAATCAAATAACCCTTTCTGGATATTTCACGGAACAAAAGTAAATAAAATCAAAATAATAATATAATATAATAATAATTAATAATAATAACACTATTAATCAAATAGATACTAACCAAATAACCCTCTCTGAGTTCTTCACAGAAAAAGGCCAGAAAATAAATAACACTATTGAGAGAGAAAAAAAAAAAAAATTCAAAATGTCGGGGCGGGCCCTATTCGGCCCGCGGGCCGTAGTTTGGGGACCCCTGTTGAAGTGTATTATTTACTAGTATATTGAAATGCATGCCTTTTAGTTTTTATGGGGCTTTCACGCTCAAGTGGGGGCGCCCTTGCGTTTCCTCACGCGAAGAAGAACGCGCTCACGTGAAGAACAGCGCTCTTACACGCGAAGAAGAAATGCCACTGTAGGCTCACTATCCTCTTCCCTCACTATCCACTGGCGGGGGCCTGCGCTTGTCAGTGACGTTCCTTATTCTCGCTATATGAATATACAACTTTAGCATTTGTTAATAATATGCTCTGTGTGTAGTATCATCCATCAATTTTCCTTTTTAAATGAGCACTTTTAAGCGAACGCAAGAAGTAACAAGGGGAACATTTTTAAACAGGCATTTCACGGGAGAGCATTTCGACTCTTCGGCCAATCACGGGAGAGCATTTTGACTCTTCGGCCAATCATATAGACCCTACCCACGTGACGTCACAACTCCGCTCTCCTGAATGGTACCGCCCATTTGTCCGTCAAAACATAGTGTTAACCTGTTACGGCTACGTACATTTCTCCTATTTACGGCGTGTTTTTCTGCTCCTTAACATTAATAATCAAAATGGTGAAGGCGTGTGTGGCTGTTGGTTGCACTAACAGAGAAGATGGAAGGAGAGACTTGAAGTTTTACCGTATTCCGAGGGATCCAAAGAGAGCGAAATGGACGGCTGCAATTCGACGTGAAAACTGGGCACCAAAAAATCACCACAGACTATGTAGTAGTCATTTTATATCCGGTAAGATGCATTTAAGATATACTTAGAGGGTTTTGGGCTGACAAATAACCACAATTAAGATCATTGCGAGGCTAATCGCCGACAACATACGACGTAGTACGACATAGTTTCAAATTCAAGATGTTTGTGACTTCCCTTTCTTCCACCATCGTTATTTTTTTTATAATATTTAGCTGGTACCAAGTGAAAGAAACTGGCCTCGTCTACGGGGCTGACAAATAACCACAATTAAGATCATTGCTAGGCTAATCGCCGACAACATACACGTATGTATGTAGTGAGAGTGCTATCGCTAAACCATATAAACATTAAAAGCCTTAACTCCATTGACAAACGACATGAAATACATTAGACTTGACAGTGGATGTTAGCAATAACAAAAGATTTTGAATTGAAAATTTCGTAACTCACCTTTCCAAGCACAAGATAGATTCCTGCCGAATTTTTGTGGACGAGGACCTGTTTCACCCAACCAGCAACGAAGTATTTATAAGCCTCCAAGCTCTTGAAGTTTTTCATATTTTCGTGAGAATAGGCTGATTTAGTGTTGACAAGATAATTGTAAATATCTGCGTAGCAGATGTCAGGCAGACAGGGCGAAGACAGTGGGTCGAAAAACATCGATTTGGGCATCAAATATGGATCTGGCGACTGTATAGAACGAAGCTTTTCCTCATAACGCCTTTTATGCAACAGATCCAGTGAGTTTGCGGCATCAGAAAGCACCGGGTCTTCCATGAAATGCATTTTAAATTCCGCCATCAATTGAAAACAATGCTAATACAGAGTCAAAATGACGGACAAGTGGGCGGAACCATACAGCGAGCACGTGGTTTTGTGACGTAGGTGGGTAGGGTCTATAGCGAGAGCGAGTGGATAGTGAGGGGAAGAGGATAGTGAACCTACACCGCATCCAAGCGAGTTAGTGAGAGAGGGAAGCACTGCTACGACCCTACATTCTTTGTTCATGCTTGTAAAATATCTACAGAGGCAACGCCTGTATGTATCATCTTTTGTGTTGTTGTTGTGTGTTTCCACTCGCGATCGGACACTTAAATCCAGTTGTGTAGTGGTTTGAACGATGTGCTAATGCTAGCGAACGCATGCTAACTGTTTTGTTATAACTGAATTAGCAGCTAATCATCGCTGATTTACGTTGATGCAAACCTGTTTGTTACTGGGGATGAAATTGATTTGTTTCATTTCTATTTTTAGATTCATTCTTCAAGTGATGGTTGAATAAAGTCAGCAAATTATACCAACGTCTTCTGTATCATCATTTCGGAGTTTAGCTAGCTGTATAGCTGTCTCGGTGAGGACCGTGCAGTCTATTCCCTCCCGATGCAGTTATCTCCACGCTCCCTCCCGATGCAGTTATCTCCACCTTGCAATGATTGCATGTCGTTTTGTTGTAATTTTTCCTCGTGAAGTGAAGACACGCTTTCGAGCGTTTGAACCTACGTGCTGTCATTGTTATGTTTATGGCTGCAATGCTCGTGCTTTGTACTAATCCATCGTAACCTTTCATTTTCACCCTCTGTACTGGTGAAGTGTAGCCCAACTTTGGAGCGGGTGGTTCTTGGCGCCATGCTAGTTTGATGCGTTTGGACAACAAGACTGTCACGACGCAATATGCGTCTTCAGGACTCGTTAAAGGGATCGTTAAGGCTTTTTCATTGTGATGTCGAGGCCTCGAAACACTAGGAACCGGTTCCGAATTGGAATCGGATTTCGATTCCCATCCCTATATATATATATATATATATACATATATATATATATACATATATATGAATACATTATTTGAATAGTAAAAAAATAGAATTTAGAAAAACCAATTAAAAATAGCCATGAGTATTAAACAATATAAATGATTCAAAATAAAAGTCCCCCAAAATTTTGAAAAATAAAACAATGAGTTTTAAATTGACAAAAGAAGAAGAATAAAGACATGTGTTGCCCTTGTGCATTTTGCTCTTGCAATCCTTTCTATTTATTTATTGTCGTGACCTCACATACCTTTACTCTTTGGCTGCAATTGACAGCAGTAGACATCCAATCCATTTCAACTTGGAGGAGCTGGAAGTGAACGTTCTATTGCCATAAATAAGAGTTTTCGATATCAATTTCCCTATTTTAATAACTACCACAACACATACTCTATGACCTGGGCTGGTAGTGACAGGGTTCAGCTAATGATAACTTTTGAAAATATGTGTCAACTGTTGTGAACATTCTCTCTCAGACTAATGAGGATAATTGGCATGGAAAATGCAGACACTACTCCCGTTGCATGATTGACAGGGTGCGCAAATTCTTTATAGAAAGCTATATCGTACAAGTACTAGAAATAGTGGGGGTCATCCTGTATTTCAAAAAGTAATTGATAATATCAAAGATGCATTAATAGAGTTCGCATTCTCTCACTTTGCACAGAAATCCATTTCATCCCAATCAATGTCATCCTTGAGCCGTGTGTCCATCCATCCATCCATTATCTTCCGCTTAGTCCGGGGTCGGGTCGCGGGGGCAGCAGCTTTAGCAGGGAAGCCCAGACTTCCCTCTCCCCAGCCACTTCAGCCAGCTCCTCCGGCGGGATTCCAAGGCGTTCCCAGGCCAGCCGAGCGACATAGTCTCTCCAGTGTGTCCTGGGTCGACCCCGGGGCCTCCTGCCGGTGGGACATGCCCGGAACACCTCTCCAGGGAGGCGTCCAGGAGGCATCCGAACCAAATGCCCGAGCCACCTCAACTGGCTCCTCTCAACGCGGAGGAGTAGCGGCTCGACACCAAGCTCCTCCCGGATGACCGAGCTTCTCACCCTATCTCTAAGGGAGAGCCCGGACACCCTGCGGAGGAAACTCATTTCGGCCGCTTGCATCCGGGATCTTGTTCTTTCGGTCACGACCCACAGCTCGTGACCATAGGTGAGGGTAGGAACGTAGATCGACCGGTAAATCGAGAGCTTCGCCTTTTGGCTCAGCTCCTTCTTCACCACAACGGACCGGTGCAGAGTCCGCATCACTGCAGACGCTGCACCGATCCGCCTGTCAATCTCCCGCTCCCTCATACCCTCACTCGTGAACAAGACCCCAAGATACTTGAACTCCTCCACTTGGGGCAGGATCTCATCCCCGACCCGGAGAGGGCACTCCACCCTTTTCCGGCTGAGGACCATGGTCTCGGATTTGGAGGTGCTGATCTTCATCCCAACCGCTTCACACTCGGCCGCGAACCGCCCCAGTGTGAGTTGGAGGTCACGGCTTGATGAAGCCAACAGCACCACATCATCTGCAAAAAGCAGAGATGCAATGCTGAGGCCACCAAACCGGACACCCTCAACGCTTCGGCTGCGCCTAGAAATTCTGTCCATAAAAATTATGAACAGAATCGGTGACAAAGGGCAGCCTTGGCGGAGTCCAATCCTCACTGGGAACGAATTCGACTTACTGCCGGCAATGCGGACCAGACTCTGACACCGGTCGTACAGGGACCGAACAGCCCTTACCAGGGGGCTCGGTACCCCGTACTCCCGGAGCACCCTCCACAGGACTCCCCTAGGCACATGGTCGAACGCCTTCTCCAAATCCACAAAACACATGTGGACTGGTTGGGCGAACTCCCATGCACCCTCGAGGACCCTGCCGAGGGTGTAGAGCTGGTCCACTGTTCCACGGCCGGGACGAAAACCACACTGCTCCTCCTGAATCCGAGATTCGACTTCCCGACGGACCCTCCTCTCCAGCACCCCTGAATAGACTTTACCGGGGAGGCTGAGGAGTGTGATCCCTCTATAATTGGAACACACCCTCCGGTCCCCCATTTTAAAAAGGGGGACCACCACCCCGGTCTGCCAATCCAGAGGCACTGTCCCCGATGTCCACGCAATGTTGTAGAGGCGTGTCAGCCATGACAGCCCCACAACATCCAGAGCCTTTAGGAACTCCGGGCGGATCTCATCTACCCCTGGGGCCTTGCCACCGAGGAGCTTACCAACCGCCTCAGTGACTTCAACCCCAGAGATCGAAGAGCCCACCTCAGAGTCCCCAGACTCTGCTCCCTCAAAGGAAGGCGTGTCGGTGGAATTGAGGAGGGCTTCGAAGTATTCTCCCCACCTACTCACGACGTCCCGAGTCGAGGTCAGCAGTACACCATCTTCACTATACACAGTGTTAATGGTGCACTGCTTTCCTCTCCTCAGACGCCGGATGGTGAACCAGAATTTCCTCCACGCTGTCCCGAAGTCGTTTTCAATGGCCTCGCCGAACTCCTCCCATGTCCGAGTTTTTGCCTCGGCGACCGCCGAAGCCACAGTCCGCTTGGCCAGCCGGTACCTGTCAGCTGCCTCCGGAGTCCCACAGGCCAAAAAGGCCTGATGGGCCTCCTTCTTCAGCTTGACGGCATCCCTTACCGCTGGTGTCCACCAGCGGGTTCGGGGATTGCCGCCACGACAGGCACCAACCACCTTATGGCCACAGCTCTGATCGGCCGCCTCAACAATGGAGGTGCGGAACATGGCCCACTCGGACTCAATGTCCCTCACCTCCCCCGGGACAAGGGAGAAGTTCTGCCGGAGGTGGGTGTTGAAACTCTTTCTGACAGGGGATTCTGCCAGACGTTCCCAGCAGACCCTCACAATACGTTTGGGCCTGCCAGGTCTGGCCAGCAACTTCCCCCACCATCGGAGCCAACACACCACCAGGTGGTGATCAGTTGACAGCTCCGCCCCTCTCTTCACCCGAGTGTCCAAAACATGTGGCCGCAAGTCCGATGACACGATTACAAAGTCGATCATTGAACTGCGGCCTAGGGTGTCCTGGTGCCAAGTGCACATGTGGACACCCCTATGTTTGAACATGGTGTTCGTTATGGACAAACCGTGACGAGCACAGAAGTCCAATAACAGAACACCACTCGGGTTCTGATCGGGGGGGCCGTTCCTCCCAATCACGCTCCTCCAGGTCTCACTGTCATTGCCCACGTGAGCGTTGAAGTCCCCCACTAGAACGAGGGAGTCCCCAGAGGGGGCGCTCTCCAGCACACCCTCCAAGGACTCCAAAAAGGGTGGGTATTCTGAGCTGCTGTTCGGTGCATAAGCGCAAACAACAGTCAGAACCCGTCCCCCCACCCGAAGGCGGAGGGAGGCTACCCTCTCGTCTACGGGGGTAAACCCCAACGTACAGGCACCAAGCCGGGGGGCAATAAGTATGCCCACACCTGCTCGGCGCCTCTCACCGTGGGCAACTCCAGAATGGAAGCGAGTCCAACCCCTCTCGAGAGGATTGGTACCAGAACCCAAGCTGTGTGTGGAGGAGAGTCCGACTATATCTAGTCGGAACTTCTCTGCCTCACCCACCAGCTCAGGCTCCTTCCCTGCCAGAGAGGTGACATTCCATGTCCCAAGAGTTACCTTCTGCAGCTGGGGGTTGGACCGCCAAGGCCCCCGCCTTTGGCTGCCGCCCAACTCTCTACGCACCCGACCCCTTTGGCCCCTCCCACAGGTGGTGAGCCCATGGGAAGGGGAACCCATGTTGCCTTTTCGGGCTGTGCCCGGCCGGGCCCCATGGGGACAGGCCCGGCCACCAGACGCTTGCCTTCGAGCCCCACCTCCAGGCCTGGCTCCAGAGGGGGGCCCCGGTAACCCGCGTCCGGGCAAGGGAAACTGGAGTTCATTTCTTTTTTGGGGATGGTGTGGCTCAGTGGTAGAGTAGTTGTCCCCCCAACCCAGAGGTTGTGGGTTCGATTCTCTGCCCTGATGAACTCGCCTAAGTATCCTTGAGCAAGATACTGAACCCCACATTGCTCCTGGTGCTGCGTCACCAGTAGGTAGATGGCGCTGTAGTGTAAAGCGCTTTGAGCGCCTTGAAGGGTGGAAAAGCGCTATATAAGTATAACACCATTTACCATTTTTCTCATCATAAGTCAGTCATCATAGGTCAGTTTGAGCCATGCTTAGTCTGGCCCCTCACCTAGGACCTGTTTGCCATGGGTGACCCTGCCAGGGGCTTAAAGCCCCAGACAACATAGCTCCTAGGATCATTGGGACACGCAAACCCCTCCACCACGATAAGGTGATGACTCACGGTGTGTCAAATAATTACATTTTTTGGGATTATCTGACTCAGTGACGCATATATTGACTACGATTTCATCAGATTGGAAAGATCTGGGTTTAAATCTCATCTCTGGGCTTTGTGCAATTTACATGTTCTCAGCGTGAGTTCCTCTGGATTCCAACCATTAAAAAAGAAAACGTGTTAAATTCGCAGTGGACTGTAATTTGTTAATTTAGTAATTGTGCATTGTTAAATATAAAAATAATATAATTTTTTTTCTTCTACTGTAAATAGCATTCATACAAAGGAAGTACAGTATATTAATGGCATTGGAAGAGGTTACTCTCTTCGTGTGATACATGGTTTGGGCAGCCTTGACGGCAATGGATGACACAACTGGTGATCAGATTACACACACTGTCTGTTGGTTGTTTTCAGGCCGGGATGTGATGCATGATGGCTAAACGATGTGGGAACACAAGGGAAGATGTAATAGTTGTTGCATACTATTTTGTTATCTTTTTGGATTGGAAATTTTCTGTGGAGTCTCTCTGACTGAAAGTGAATTCTAATGAATTCATTTTGAATTGCGGCAAGCTCTATGTCTAGTTGATAACATCCATCAGTTGTTACAGGGACACGCAGGATAAGAAGGATTAAGACGATTAAATGTTAGACAGTGTATTGAAACGAGCAGTGTTGGGTTTCTAAAAACATTAGTGAAGCATAACTTGGGGTGTCAGTGGTGCTGTCACCGTGGCGACAGGTGTAGTGAAGCAACTGATTAGACAGTCAACCTTGGGGGCATAGTATTGTCTCTTGGTGGCGTCAATGGGAAATATTAGCCTAACAGAAAACAATTTTACCTAGTATGGCCACGTGACAAAGCGAGGGGATGTCAATATGTTTTGCAGATGTGCATCTCGTGACTGTTACCATTTAAATTTTGCATCTCCCTTTTTCATTTCTGGTAGCTTCATGCATCCTCCACACAATTTTCTGGCTCACTTGTTTGTTTGCTCTTCTGTATTTGTGTTACCAGGCGTGCATTGTTCGACAAAAGCATCCACGTGTGTTTAAAAGTATCCCATTAGAATACATTTGATTTATACTGGAGGAAAAAACACAAACAAACAAGCAAACAGACAAATATTTACCCAGACCTGTACATGTTACAAACATGAATTAATTAACTTTGATATACATTAATTTATTCTTTTGTGTTGCTCAAATTATACTATACAGTAATAAACAAATCAACAAAATATCAATAAAATTTTTCATCTGTTTTCATTTTCTTTATAAACAAAAGAACATGCAATTGATTTCCTTTAATGAACAACTAATTGAATTTACCATACTATTACATTATGCCCGTCTCATCAGACCATAGAACATTGTTCCAGCAATCCATGTGCTTTGTTGACATGTCTTCAGCAAACTGTTTGCGGGCTTTCTTGTGTACTGTCTTCATAAGAGGCTTCCTCCTGGGGTGACAGCCATGCACACCAATTTGATGTATAGTGCGGCGTATGGTCTGAGCACTAACAGGCTGATCCCCCCACCTCTTCAATCTCTGCTGCAATGCTGACAGCAGTCCTGTACTGAGTCACATGACATTTTGGAGGGAAAATGACAAGCGGTTCTCAATTTGGACATTTAGGATTGTACGTTTTCTCAAAGGGGTGTACTCACTTTTGTTGCCAGGGGTTTAGATATTAATGGCTATATCAGGAGCTATTTTGAGGGGAAAATAAATTTAACTCTATTATATAAGCTGTACACAGACTACTTTTCATTGTGTCAAAGTGTCATTTTGTCAGTGCTGTCCCATGAAAAGATACTTAAATATCTGCAGAAATGCGAGAGTTGTAATCACTTTTATGATACACTGTAAATATATAGTGTATATCATAATAAAAGAAAAGATATACTTAAATTGCAGAAATGCGAGGGGTGTACTCAGTTTTGTGATACACTGTATATTTTAGATGTGGAATAGAATTCTTAACCCAAGATGGTTGGCAATGACTTCTATTGCCATCAGTTGCACTGAAATGTGACCATTCACTGCCAGTCCTCCCAATTAAAATTGATTGGATGTCTGTTGCCTTTGAAAGATTTAATATGTTTCCCCCAAAGCTGCTGAGCTGGTTTTACGTTGTCACTGCATGTCTTTGGCTATTGCAGACAAAAAAAATGCTTGGGTCATTAATGGTCACCCCAATTTTTTGTGTGACTCTTTGTTGCTAGGTAGAATTAATAGGAACGAGACAATTGTTTGTTTATTTCCTTTTCAGGCATAACAGATCTAAACATACAGCGTTCAGTTGTGTTTATATTCAGTAAAACTCGAAAAGAAAAGGGCTGACGGGAGAAGCCGAAGCTTATTAAATGCCGCCCCCAGTATACCATAGGACGCAAATGATCGAATAACAATTTTGACATTTCAGATTGTGTGATTACAAAATTAATTGGCGATTAGTTCATTAAGTTGATTTGATCCAGTAGATTAGTTGTTCGATCCAGGATAGGGAATAGCTGAGTAGCTGAGGACCGATGGCAGCCTGTGCCAGCCACCTCCTTTAGTCGATTCAGTCCTTGTCGCGGTCTCTATTCCTTGCTGCATTCCGACGAACAGCCATCTCCAAGTTGCGCAGCTCCGTGTTAATTTTCATTACCATCCTGGTTGTGGCAATGTTGGATGCAGCTAGGTCGCTCTTCACCTGTAATATATCATCACAGGCCCTGCTGAGGCTGGCGTGTACTCCAGCGATAGCGCTCACAGCCGTAGTGGTCAATTCCACTGATTTCCTTTGGCTATCCAGCACTTTTACGATGATCCGACGAATCCAGTGGGCTCCGAGCCCTCGCAAAAGAATCACAGCCAGCGGCGTAACGAAGAGGTAAATATCCTCGATGTCCTCAACTTCGAGTGTGGTCAGACACAGCGGCCGCCATTTTCCCCAGCTATCCTCCATAAATCCAGACTCGAAAGTGTTGCCCGGACATGGGCGTTGTCCAGGTTCTGTTCGCATTGTAGAGAAGATCTTGTCCAGAGGACTCAGTGACCAATTAACCACTTCCATGTCAATGGACTCACTTACGCTCAAGAAATAACTTAAGTTTCCATCAGTACATTCCAAAAGATAGCCTGAAAAATAACAAGTCAGGGCATTTTTGTTTTCCAACATAATCTTCCCTTGGGCATCTTGCACTTCACCTTCATTCAATTACCTTGAGGATTCATATGAATACCGAACTTATGGTTGTTTAATCAGCAAGCAGACTGTGAAAAGCATGATCATCCACATGAAAAGAGTCATTTGCTTTCACTTACAAAAAAAAAATGTACCGCATCAGTTATGCTGCCTGCAGGGAGTAAACGGCTCTGCCTCTTTTTAATTAGATCTTGTAGCCAATATCAACAGGTTGTTGCTTTATACTTCTAATATTATTAGTTTCACAGGTTTGACTAATGAGGTACATGCTACCAAGTTATAACAAAGTTTTACCTTTGACAGTAGGACTAGATCATCAGTGCCATTGAAAAATAATTAAGAAATTCGATTATCAGTGAACAACAAACACTTACGCCGAGTACTGCTGTGTGCCTTTATTTCAGGCTACTTCTACTGTCATTTAATTACAGAACTTTTTGGATTATACGGCGCTACCGTTTATCCTAGCTTTGAACCTTGTGGCTTATAGTCCAGTGCATCTTATTTATGGGTTTATATAGTTTAGTGAGATGCATGCATTTTGGTGAAAATATCCCATAATGCAGTACAATTTGGACACCAGCAATTTATAGTGCAAGGTGGCTGACATATAAACAAATACAATAATACAACAAATACAGAAAAAAAAAAAAGATAGGTTTGGGTAAAGTCAGGTCTGCCTTATTATCCAAAAATTACAGTAAGTAAAATAATATTACTAATGAAATCCATATAAATTCTGATATCCCCTGATTTAACCCTTTCAGGGAAAGTGGTGACTTTGGTGGACATCTATTCAAAAGTTATCATTAGCTTAACTCATTCACTGCTAGCCCAGTTCATAGAGTGGGCTATGTGTTGTGGTAATATAGACAAGTTTCCTGAGCAAAATATGGGCGGCGCCATCTTGAGAAATGTCTGCTCCGAACTTCTGGTTTAGAAAGAACAACATGAATTGCGGTTGAAGTAAGCAGTGTGTTGACAAAGTTAAAACTGCAAAGCCCGAGGAACCCATGGAATCTCCAAAAATGGATTCAGCACGACGTAGATGAGACGTAGATAAGATTGTTTGATTGTTCTTATCACTTCGTTGATCATTCGTGGACAAAATTATAACAACCTGTCAGCCTGTGTTGAAGTCAGGTATAGACAGTGTTGTCACAGATTACTTAAAAAAAGTAATTTAATTACTGTTTACTGATTATGCCTCAAAAAGTAATCTAGTTACTTTATTGATTACTTCATTATCAAAGTAACTAAGTTACTTTAAAAGTAATCTGTCAGTTACTTTTTACCCATTTTTCTCCCTTTGCCGCCTCAACATAAGAATGACAACAGAAAAATGTCATCACATGTAATTGACTTTCCGATGATTGAATTTAAAGGGGCATATCAGAATTTCGCGCTACCTTAGCCACTCCGGAGCCCTGAAATGAACAAATATCTGACAAACTGCTTGGAATTTGTTGAAATCAACTCCACCGACCAGTTAAACCCAGCTAACTCTAAGATTAAGCATAATGTCAAAACTTCTGAATTTCAGGTTATGGTTAACAGCATATCAGTGCCAATGTAAAACAATGCAAACTGACTGCACAAAATTGCAAAGGTGGTGGCGGGCACGGATGCGTGTCCACAACCCGGAAGTACTCCTCTCAACACACACGCGGTCAATTTGGCAACAAAACTTGGCGGCAACTAAGCACTTTACACTCAATCGGACTTACAACACATCCCACAGATGCTAGATGAACACATCACCTCACGGCATAAATGTGCAACACGCATATGATGTAAACTCTTAACCTCGAGAAAACTAAATACATAGTATTTGGAAGAAAAAATTTGGATCCGAACCTAAAGATACTAATAAATAATGTAGAGATACAAAGGGTACAACAGCACAAAGTGCTAGGCATAATTATTGATCAACGCCTAAACTGGAAGCCTCATATAGATAGACTGAGAAACAAAATTGCTCGGAGCATCTCAATTCTCTATAGAGCACAAAACATGCTAGACACGAGGGCTCTCCAAACCCTATACTGCGCACTCGTCCTTCCACATTTCAGTTACTGCTTGGAGATCTGGGGACGAACTTATGAAACGCACCTCAACCCACTCTGTGTTCTCCAAAAGAAAGCCATTAGAATTATTCATGGAGCTTCCTACAGAGCACACACCAACGAGCTTTTCATCAAGTCCAAAACGCTGAAATTTCATGACTTGGTCGACTACAAAATCGCTCAAATGATGTATAAAGCCAACACATACAGTCTTCCAGCAAATTTGCAAGCTTTATTCTGCATTAAAGAATCCTCCTACAATCTGAGAGTATCCCGAACTTTTTCCTACCAGTCCATTAGGACTAAAATGAAAACTTTTTCCGTTGTAAACACTGGGGCTCGACTATGGAATACATGTGATGCAGCACTAACGAATATAAACTCATTACACTTCTTCAAAATAATGTATAAGAAAAGCAAAATAAGCCAGTACATTGCCCAGACATAACAATAACAGCACACACTATACAGATAAGAATGTCCTCACACCAAACCAGGCTTAAGGCCAGGGACAACTAGTGATGATATAACAATCTGGGACGCGCCCCGCATCTAAATCACATTACGGACTCTGCTTCTGCAACGTACAAGCTGAGCTTCCTCCGGAGGAAATTATGGAACTGGTTAACTGGGCCCTGAGTTCAATGGATGGAATATTCTCTACTATGCGACCCTCCTCTGGACAAAGACCTTGCCCGGTCACCACCTTCACGTCTGGATATGTGGAGGACGCTTGGGGTAAATGGAGACCGCTATGCCTAACGTCCCTCCTGATAGAAGACGCTGAAGATGTGTACATCTTTGGCACACTGCTGGCGCTTGCCTTCCTGATGCTACTGGCTGCTCTCTGGGTTCGTCGCTTCTCGATCAGGATGAAAAACCAACTCCACGACGCAGCTGAGATTGTTCGACGCAACGGCGACCAGTTGGCCCAGTTAATGAAGGAACAGGCGATGCTAAGCGACGCTGCCACACGACTGGCCGCAAAGATTGACGTGGAGCTGCGTGATCAAGAGAGATTCGCTCGTGCCAACCGGGCCAGAGATGACGATGACTAAACTCCTAAGGGGATGCTTACAACAAATCAACGTGGACGCAACTCAGGCGGGCCTCCACAACACCCCTAGCTGTCACCACTCACCAATCAAGGACATGGACTGATTGAAGTTACATAAATTTAATTGTGAAATCGCCATGCAAATTAATGACTTTTTGAACAATAGGCGCTAGACTGTCATTGGACTGATCATGAGCTGTTGCTTGTGCGACCTTGGTGGAAGGGGGACGGGTCCCGATAAGCTTTGGCTTTTTTTCCGTTCCCTTTGTCATGTCTCTTTTCATCTTCTTGGAGAAACAATATTTTTTATCTTTTTTTCTTCCTTTCATTTCTTCCCTTATTACATGATTTAATGCTGATGATGATGATGTTGATGTGATGATGATGATGACAAATGACAATGACAATAAATTCAAATTCAAACAAAGCTTGCCAACTTGGAGCGATGACTGCCCGTCGTTGCTACAGCAAAGCTACGAAACGGCCGCGCGTGTAGGAAGTCCAACCTTTTGCTGATACCATCCACAATGAAGGAAAAATACTCACCTTCATTCATGGATATCCACAGATCAACATTCCCTTGCAAGGTGTCAACACTCGGCTCCAATGTCCACCCGCCTGGCCCACGCCTTCTGTCCCACAGCACGTGACACGAGACCAAAACAGAAAATAGCTAAGAGGTTGTCATGGAAACACGTACCGGGAACCTTTTATTTTAGCATTTTCTATTCAAAATGCTCTTCGTACATGACTACAATAATCTTCGTTTTACATACGTTATGAGGCAATGACGTACGTAAAAGCTTGTTATATGTCCATCAACGTACAGTAAGTGTTGATGTGAGGCACATCAACTTGTCTTCCTTTGCCTAACAGCGTTTACTACCTGTTAAAAAGCAGACAAAAAACTTGTAACACTTGCATTTATGCGTTGACATAATTGTGCCATCTACACGTACTGATTAGCAACAGGCTAGCAGCCTGTACTGCTACAGCAGTACAGTAGTTGTAGTAAATATTTAAGATCATCATAATTACAATCATCATCATAATAATAACATCAAAGGCAACAAGTCATTTCATGCGCAAGATTTTAGCTTTAGTTGTTTTTTTGAGCACCGGACACATAAAAATGCAGGGATAGGAAGAACATACCTTCCGTAACACAGCGGCAACATAGCTACAAAAACACCTGGTCTTTGAGGTGGCACGAGCTTGGTTCCACATCTGGCTTCATGAACATTTTGTCCTCCCCTGTCGTGATGATGGCAGATGGATGCGGTATTTCCAAATTGTCTTTTTAAGGGATTTTGATGAGTAATGTTACTCCAGCTCCACTGTTGTTTTGGATAAAGAAATTCTTAAAAGGGAAGTTGCTTGCAGACATAAGGAATTAAAGCGGAAGTATCTCGGAAACTTGTCTATAATAAGGAACTTGATTTTGAAAACACCTATTTACGGCAATAAACATTAAAATCCATACAAACTAAGAGGGGCTTGAAGCAATCATTCGATATTGATGTATACTTACAGCAATAGACGTCAAATCCATTTCAGACTAAGAGCGAAGTCAGTTCAAATGTTTTGGACATCTATTGTCGCCAATGGCAGCCAAGTTAAGCTATGCAAAATATTGTCCCGTGGGCCATATGTTTACTATAGTAAGTAGACAGTTTAGCTGTAAGTCTGTTTTATACTGTATATCTGATTCCTTCTCATTAACTCGCTGGGACTGTTTTCAGTTTGCTATGACTTCTTTTTGTTTTATTTGAGTGTTTTCCAAGTGATGTATTGGCTCAAGTTTGGCTTTAAAATCAGCCGTGCATCTTTCTCCTCTTCGAATGCATTTTATAGGTTGCCATGGTCACAGTCAACCTTTAGTAGAAATTAAGAAAATATTCAGTCATGAAGCAGACGGCATATGTCTTGCATCCTTCTCATCCATTTATGCCCGTCATCGTGTTTACCCTGGAAGCGAGGAAGACTGGTGGCAAGATTCCTTACTCTGCCTTAAAATACCTTCTAGGATTATATGGATAGCATTAGTAGCAGACGGTATGCAGCTGCTTGCAGCAGTCCTTTATAGCTCGATCCATGCCAATATCCGCAAGAAAGGAAGCAAATCTCCCAAAGCTCACAAGTGTGATCGTGCTCAGACATGTTGGATTTTGTAACACAAATAAACCAAGGAATTATCCCCCCCCACAACCCACATACTGTATGACATAAAAAGTCCTGATAAATAAATGTCTTGATATCAAACAGAGTCAACAGTGATGCTGTTATAATAGGAAGGGACTGCAACATTGTGCATTAACAAAGATAAAAAGAATCGCATTAGTGCTGTTAGGCAGACACTATTAGTGAGGCCTTTTCTCCACGTGGGTGGAGGTGAATGTGTATGTTTGCATGGCAACAAGATTGGACCGATGCTCGCCACATCATTTCATCATTTTGCTGCTCTTGTTCTTTTAACATGGTATGTTGTGTCATGCGATTCTAGCGAAGGTATGTTAAGATTAGTTTTACAAAACAAAAAGCATAGCCACCATCAAAATCACAAGCTGTGGTACTATTGTTTTTTAGAAATTTGCGATGGAAAAATGAAAAAGACGCACAAAACCAAGCAGAATCCCTTTCATGCATAATTTCAGACTTCAGGATATCTTTAGATGCCTCAGATCTATGGGTGTCTTTGAAGGATAAAAATCGATACAGGATGCATCCACATGTAGGATTTTGTAGGATATCCAGTCAAATTAAATAAAGTTTTGATTTGTTGGTAAGTCATCATTGAGTCATAAAGAGTTCTAGTGATTCTGGAGGATAAGAGGCAGAAAATAAGTGATGCATACCTTCACTTTACAGCACAATAAGTAGACAGCCAGTAGTGGTAATTGTAGGTAAGCCATTGGGACAGTGTTACCATGTTGTGTCATAAACAACAATTTGACTGAAACACCATACTGAAATATTCATGTTCCAAAACAAAGTGCTCTATCTCGTTCGTGTTTTCAGTTTGGAGAGACACTGCAATTTTGAGTTGTAGGTAGTGAAATATAAACATATTTGACCTTTTCTTACACAACACGCCTCAAGAGTGTGCCACACTTCTCATTTAGAGATTTAGTCTGCTGCCATGAGTCAGTTACTTACTTGACCTACTGCGTTTAAGGCTGTCTCTGCACTATTTCTTGCCCATTTTGGATACAGACTTTATTTCAATTGTTTTTTTTACTTGAAATGAAATGGAAAAGCAATGAAATACTCCTACTCTTCTATGATACAGAGTTGTAGTTCCTTTGGAATTTACAAAGTCTATCATTTCCCCTATATATTGTTCTTCTGAACACCACATGTTGAAGCTGTTATTTATTTATTTTTGAGCAAAATGTGCCCTAGAAAACCACAGAGGGGAAAAAAAATCGTGGTAAGTAATGACACCATTCATGACAGCAATTTGAAGTTCCAATTATGGTATCAAGTGAAGTGATTCAATTTAAGGGTGTTGAATATTATATTAATTGTGTGATTGCTAGTAATTGCTAATGATACAAAAAAAATCCCCTAAGATTATTTTTGCTCTGATTTTATTGCTTATTAATTAGTGGTGAGATTTATTTGGTATGACACCTGTTGTAAATTAAAATCAGATATAAATAAATATAAATATTGTTCCTGTTATTGTAAACTTTACATTTTGTCGTATTTGTTGCCGCAGTCAGTGTGCAGTAAAAAAAATTTAAAAAGTATGGTTCCTTGAAAAAATATATTGAGACTTTTTGTCTATAGACCAGTCTTCTAAAAGTAGGCGCTACATCCTGAGAACTGTGAAGAAATCAAATACCGGTAATCAATTTCCCATTTTTCTTTCGTTTCCTGTTGTGCAGCTATTCAGCTGGAAGCTTTCATTTCTGCTGTTAAATTTAGATCCGGAAAAGTGTATGAACACCTAGAAATACCTCGACCTCTTTCCTAAGACTCTAAGCTTCCTTTTGTGTTAATAAGTGTGTGTGCTTTCCTTTCCCGGGGTTTCTTCTCTTTCAAATAATCCTAAGGTTGTTCAAAAAAGGATGCATTGAAGCATTAGGGAGGACTAATGGCAGAATGAGCAAGCACTCGTAGAGATCATTCTGAAAATTGTATTTTACTTTTTCGTATCCAATTCAATTAATTTGGGTGTATTAGGACCTTCGGAAACAAAGCTCTACATACATATACATCAAGGCCGTAGGTTTGCATAGGGATGGTAGGGACAGAACACTTCCAAATTTTCAGGATGCTCAAATTGTAACCACCAACTTTGAAGCAATCTTATTTTCATTACATAATAGTATAATAGTTCAGTTAAATAGGTAATTTAGATTGTCTTCCATTATATTGTAAGGATAGAATTGACTCTACCATTATTAAGTGACTTAAGACTTACATTTACCCCTTTTCACTTGCTGAATGTGCCGGTACATTTTTATCCCCCCTCAAATGAATGTTTGATTGGCTGCTTACTTACCCCCCGAGACACACGTGCACACTCACGTAGCCCCGACAGAATTACATGTCGACGACATGCAGCATATTAGAAGTTTGTTTTTTTCCGGCCAGCTAAAGCAGCCACTGTATAATGTAAAAAGTAGGACTGTCAAAATTATCGCGTTAACGGGCGTTAATTAATTTTTTAAAATTAATCACGTTAAAATATTTGACGCAATTAACTCAGATGTCCCGCTCAGACAGATTTAAATGACGGTACAGTGAAACGCGCCCTTGTAATTGTGTTTTATGGAGTTTTGCCGCCCTCTGCTGGCGCTTGGGTGCGACTGATTTTATAGGCTTCAGCACCCATGAGCATTGTGTAAGTAATTATTGACATCAACAATGGTGGGCTACTAGTTTATTGTTTGATTGAAAATTTTTACAAATTTTATTAAAACGAAAACATTAAGAGGGGTTTTAATAGCCTGGTACACCAGACTCAACGCTGTTCCAGCTATTGAGTCTGGCCACCCTTCCCACGGAAACAATTTCCAGGGCGGAGCAAGCCACAGCATACAGACAGCGGAGTGGACCAATCAGCGACGGGCAGACGTGACGTTAGTAAAATGGCGACTTCAGGATGACGGACTTGCGCGCGGAAGTAAACATATGAAGAGAGCGGAGTTTATTCGACATGGCTAGCGCGAGACAGATTGTTGTCAGTGACTCGTGTCGATGTGTTTTTGGTCATTTAAAACTGATTTTACCGTGGATTGGAACATATTCTCGGCTCTGCCGTTCACCGTCTGTGTTGCTGAAGGGACGACTTTCGACGCGCAAGAGTGACGTTGCTCGTGAAGAACACGTCACGCAAATAAACGAATCTGATTTGTCGATTGATTTTGTACCTGCTCGAAAAGGCCGTCAATGGGATGGGTCCCAGACTATTTCTCTCTGTTTGAAAAATACAGGGAGAATAGTCTGGCAGAGCCAGGCTAGGGTTTTAATATTAAAATTTCTATAACTTGTACTAACATGTTTCTTTTAAGAACTACAAGTCTTTCTATCCATGGATCGCTTCAACAGAATGTTAATAATGTTAATGCCATCTTGTTGATTTATTGTTATGATAAACAAATACAGTCCTTGTGTACCGTATGTTGAATGTATATATCCATCTTGTGTCTTATCTTTCCATTCCAACAATAATTTAGAGAAAAATATGGCATATTTTATAGATGGTTTGAATTGCGATTAATTGCGATTAATTACGATTAATTAATTTTTAAGCTGTAATTAACTCGATTAAAAATTTTAATCGTTTGACAGCCCTAGTAAAATAATGTCAATGTTGTGTAGGTGGGGAACACACCACTAATTTTGATACTGAAATTACGACCTGCATCAGAGTTCCTAGAGCATAGTATTAAACTGTGTGAACTTGCTAACCTGGAAAACTCGAGTAGGAAGCTGCATAGAGAGAAGTGTCCTCCTGTATGTATTTTCTACTGTTAACGTTAACTAACCTGTGGGAAATGTAGTGAACTCTACTGGAAACTTTAGAACCAGAAAACATGAGCAAGATGCTGCTTTAAGAGTCTGTTTCACAGGAAAGAAAAAAAAATGAAAAAAAAAACACATGCTGCTACTTCTTCTTGTAAAAGTTCTGGTTTAGAAGGAAAGAAGGCCAGAGCGTGTTGTGACTACACTTTTGAAATCAAATACCTATCAGTCCATTTCACCACAAATTAAATTTATTTATTAAATTAATTTTCTACATAACTAGTCCTTCTCAAAATAGTCAAGAAAAAACAAAAATCCCTATTAAAAAAAAATTAGCATATTTCTTCCGCCCAATACAAAAAAAAATCAACCTTCAATTAATTATATCAGCTATGCACTCAATACTTGGTTGGGAATCCTTTTGCAGAAATGACTGCTTCAATGCGGTGCGCCATGGAGGCAATCAGCCTGTGGCACTGCTGAAGTGTTATGGAGCCACAGGATGCTTCGATAGCGGCCTTAAGCTCATCCACAGTGTTGGGTCTGGTATCTCTCAACTTCCTCTTCACAATATCCTACAGATTCTCCATGGGGTTTAGGTCAGGAGAGTTGGCAGGCCAATTGAGCACAGTAATGCCATGGTCAGTAAACCATTTACCAGTGGTTTTGGCACTGTGAGCAGGTGCCAGGTTGTGCTGAAAAATGAAATCTTCATCTCCATAAAGCTTTTCAGCAGATAGAAGCATGAAGTCCTCCAAAATCTCCTGATAGCTAGCTGCATTGACCCTGCCCTTGATAAAACACAGTAGACCAACACCAGCAGCTGACATGGCCCCCCAGACCATCACTGACTGTGGGTACTTGACACTGGACTTCAGGCATTTTGGCATTTCCTTCTCCCCTTCCTCCAAACTCTGGCACCTTGATTTCCGAATGATGTGCAAAATTTGCTTTCATCTGAATATAGTACTTTGGACCACTGAGCAACAGTCCAGTGCTGCTTCTCTGTAGCCCAGGTCAGGCGCTTCTGCCGCTGTTTTTAGGTTCAAAAGTGGCTTGACCTGGGGAATGCGGCACCTGTAGCCCATTTCCAGCACACGTCTGTGCACGGTAGCTCTGGATGTTTCTACTCCAGACTCAGTCCACTGTTTTTGCAGGTCCCCCAAGGTCTGGAATCGGCCCTTCTCCACAATCTTTCTCAGGGTGCGGTCACCTCTTCTGGTTTTGCAGCATTTACTCCCTTGCTTTTTCCTTCCCACAGACTTCCCACTGACGTGCCTTGATATAGCACTCTGGGAACAGCCTATTCGCTCAGAAATTTCTTTCTGTGTCGTAATCTCTTGCTTGACGGTGTCAATGATGGCCTTCTGGACAGCAGTCAGGTCGGCAGTCTTGCCCATGATTGCGGTTTTGAGTTATGAACCAGGCTGGGAGTTTTTAAAAGCCTCAAGAATCTTTCGCAGGGGTTTTGAGTTAATTCGTTGATTCAGATAATTAGGTTAGTAGCTTCTTTAGAGTGCCCTTTCATAATACGCTAAATTTTTGAGATAGGGATTTTTGTTTTTTTTCTAGACTTTTTTGCCAAAATCATCAATATTAAAACTATAAAAGGCCTGGGCTACTTCAGTTGTGTGTAATGAATCTAAAATATATGAAAGTATAATGTTTATCAGTACTAGTACATAACAGAAAATAACTTTATCACAGTATGCTATTTTTTTAGGAGGAGCAGTATACTGTATATTTAATAGTACTTTTATTTTCACCCTATGCAGACATTTTTTCATACAATCATACATGAATGATAATCATGGTAAAAAGTTTAATGAATCCTGATTTAGTATTTTTTCCATAATTGCGCAACCCCCTCATGCACTTAGAGATGAAAATAGGCGAGAAGAAGATGAAAGAGATAACTATTTAAAGCAATGTATTATCGTGTGGTGAAGGACAATTTACGCCAACATGTAGTTCTATGTATAGGTTAAGTGGTATTTAGCCTATCAATTAACTGGGTTAATATTTGTGAGAAATATAACCCTGACCCCCGTTCACCCAATCTGTTTGGTCTTATTAATGTCCCGTCCCCAGCAAAAAGTGTACATGCAGGTTATGCTCCTACATCGTCCCTACCAATGTTGAGTACAGTATGTATATATGTATGTATATACTGTACAGTTGTACAGTATATACATACATCATTACAGTACACCAAATATACTATACGTTTAAAATAGATGAATGATTTACATTATAACCGTCATATTTTAACAGGAAAAGTCATATCTCGCATTTGTGATAGTTGTATCACGACATGAACTTGGTGTTTGATTTGTCTCTTGTTAGGATGCTCGATCGGTGCAAGTATTTTCCACTGAGGAAACGAGCAACTGAATCTGTTTCGAACGCACTTAAACGATATTCTTGTGAATATCCAAAGACACGCTCCCCCCAAAAACAAACTAACAATGGTTATTGTGTTGTCTTAGTAACCACATTTCCCATTAGGATGATCAGCAGTGTAGGATGTCTAAAGGTGATTTGCATTTATCATTTTGGGATTCCTTTGCAAACACGCCCACCATCCTTTTCATGCCGATTTGGCTTCCATCATATGAGTTTAGGCAACATTTTGTATTGTGACTCAAATCCCATTTTCTCTGTGCTCTTGCAGGTTGGCAGCACCAAGGGACCTTCTACACAGCTCTTGTGTGCATGTCCTCTTATGAGTCACCGAATATTCCTCAAGGATATTGAGATGCTGCCTAATTAAGGCAGAAAAACTTTTGGGATGTCCAGAGAAGTTGATCTCGTGAAGTTTTCATTTTAGAATACGGATCATTTACTCTCGCTGCTTCCTTTTTTTTTTTTTTTTTTTTTTTTAAAGATTTGTTGTCACTTGAGATTTTTATGGGATTAGGTCATCAAGACACCCTGCTTTCTAGGGAATGCATTCAAGTCCAAATAAAATCATAGCAGGACACACTGAAGGAACGACAGAGACAGAGGAAAGTGGGAAAACTAATACGTGAAGAAGAGCAGATGGCATTGATGCTTTTCGACCAACAGCCGGATGAATAATACATTTATTTAGGGGGAGTTGAGACATCTGGAAGAGGGGTAAGTTTCACACCAAACACCTTTTTCTCCCCAATTTCCTCAATTTCATCACTCCTTCTGTCTTGCACTTCTCCCTGGAACGGAAATGTGCATTTGGTTATTACTGTCTGCCAAACTCTAATTATTTGATTTCGGTTGCATTTTATCGAAAATGTATATTGGTAATTCCCAACCACAGTTGCAGTTCTACATTCTACATTCTTGTAAAATATAAAAAAATAATCTGGAGTCATTAAAAAGTCATAGCAGGATTATAGTAGAACAGCTTGCGTTATCATAAAGTAGTTGTGTCACCCTCCTACGTTTGGAAAAACATGCATGACAGGTTCATGGAAAACTCTGCATGGTCCTTTGCTGTGAGTATAAATTCTATTTTGTCTGCATGTTCCCTGCCATTGGCTTGCCTCCAGTCTATGGTGTACCAGTTCAGATAGGCTCCAATGCACCCGCAAACCTCTTGTGTTTTGTTTGCAGTTGTGCTTTCATCTTTAGTCGTTTTACTCTCTCTTGATCCTTCTTCCCCAGCTCAGACTGTGATGGTGTCCTCTCTCCCCTCGGTCTCGGAGACATGCCTGTGCAGGAGATGGCGGTGAGTCCTGTGAAGTCTCTCTACTGGGAGCAGTTCCCCCCCATGTCACAGTGCCGAGTCTACTGCACCCCGATCTACCACGAAGGCCTGCTTTACGTGCTGGGGGGCTGCAGTGAGACCGGTATGCCCCTGGACAGCGTGGAGGTCCTGGATGTGGAGAGCCAGACATGGAGCCAGCTGCCACCTCTGCCAACGGCGAGGGCGGGGGCTGCCGCTGTGGCACTTGGGGGGCAGGTCATGGTCCTGGGAGGCATGAATCAGCAGCAGACCCCGTTGGCTTCAGTCGAAGTTTATCACCCAGATGAAGGCAAGTGGGAGCCAAAAGCCAGTCTGGGGCAGGCGTCCATGGGCATCACCACTGTGCAGAAAGGTATAGAGACCAGTACATTGTGACGTGAATTAATGTTATGGAAAACAATGATCATAAGAATTATCACAATTAGAGGTTCAACAATTAAGTGATTAATCGACAACTATTTTGAAAGCCAATTAATCGTTTAGGACGTACTTCACCTTAAACTTAGCTAAATTCTTGAAATTGTAATATAAGTATATGTAACTTCTCAATTGTAATAATATTAAATTTCTTCATTATATTTTTGTTATATCAAAGTAGGACATGAACAAAAATCTGCTTTTACTTTGGAAAACAAAAACTCATATTTTTGCCAATTTTCGGACATCTTACTGTCTAAACTCGCTTCTTATTAAGGCTGCAAGAACTAAGCGATTAAAATCGATTAATAAATTAATGCTAACAAGTTTGATCATTGATACAGTTGTAGACTACAGTTAAGTAAGGAAGCTGTAATAAAATATTATTTTCGACAGAAATAGCCATCCATTTTGTCTTCATTGTTATTTACAACATGCCTAAACGTGAAAAAAGTGACATTTATGAAAGTAATCGCTAGTTTCAGCCATAGGCGGAGTTCGACTTTTGGGGCGGGGGGTGCACAACATGTTGATGACCCTGAAACGCAGTGTCAGCAATAAAATTAACTTGCCCGGTACAAGGATATTTATAATGACAAGTTGAAAATGAGCGTTTTTTTTGTTTCCCATCATTCTTGAGGGGAATTCTAAATCAGGCTGCTGGCAGGACAGCTATACTTTTCACCAAGATCATCATCCATTGAATATGGTACGTCCGCCAGGGTCGCGCCAATGTAGTTACCTCAGTCAAAAATTGTATCCCCTGGGCGCAGCCATATGGAGGTAGATTTGTGCCTTTATTATTCGATCAAAAAAAAACAAAAAAACAAAAACAAAAACAAAAAAAAACAAGTTGATTCAATCAAAAAAAAAGTTGCTTCAATCAAAATATATATTTTCAATTAAAAAAGTCACTTCAATCAAAAAAAAAAAAAAGTTTGAATGCAAAAATAAATTTGAAATTAAAAAATACATTTGAAAGCTATTTAAAAAAAAATTTTTTTTTTTGATTGAAGTCTTTTTTTTTTATTGAAGCAACTTGTTTGATTGAAGTAATGTTGTTTTGTGTTTGGGCCACATTTGGGCAAGGACATTTGTGTCATTATTAATCAATCAAAAAAATAAGTTGCTTCATACAAAAAATATATATTTTCAAAAGAAAAATCACTTCAATCAAAAAAGGAAAATTTTAATAAGAGAACATTTTTTTTGGATACACATCTAAAAAAAAAAAGAAAATGCGAAAAAATATTTGAGACTCAAAAATTTGCATTTGAACACAATTTTTCATTGAAAAAAGTTTTCTTTGATTTCAGCAATCCTTTTTGTGTTTGGGCCATATTATGAGTAGGGTATTTGTTTCTAAATCATTCAATCCCCCAAAAAGTTGCTTCAATCATATAAAAATATTTTCAATCAAAGAAAAAAATAATTTATAAAAAATAAAATTGCCCTCCCTATTTTTTTGGTTTTTTGTTTTATTTTGAAAATGATATGCAAAGCAAATGACCGTCTAAGTTGCTAGTCACATGATCTGTTCGAAAAATAATTTAGACCCATTATAAAAATATCTTTTTTTGTTCATTTCATTCATTTTTGTTGTTTGTTTTCTTGCTTTACAACTTATATATATGCAGGAAAGTCAATTACATGCAATGACACTTTTCACCCCCCTAAACTCCGCTTATGGTTGCAGCCCAAATCACAATTAGGTTCTATGGGGAAAAAAATTGTCTTCAGACTGATGAAGTAGCACAGTGTATAACTGATTAGTGTGTCTTGCTCACATTTCTGAGATTAAGGGTGCAAACCCAGGTTCCTGTGTGGAGTGTGCAAATCAAGGGGTGCAGATGATGGGTAGATGGGTGCGGAAAAACAAAAAACTAATAGTATTTCCTGTGACGTTTTGGACTTAATTAATTAGATGTTTTCTGAGGAGGGAAGAGGCAACGTTGATTGACAGAGAAACTTCTCCAGTGTCTCTGGAGTGGAGTCTGCTCGCTTGTAATTAAAACTGAGTGGCGCTGAGATCAATGTCCATTCACGCAAGTCAAGAGGGTGCTGCTTAACTAAGGTTCAGGCTACTTCCAAATTGCACGGAAAAAGTCCCAAGATTCTCATTATGAATACATTTTCAGTATTGAATGTAGGCTTTTGTACATGGAGGGAAATGAAGTAGATCTGTGATATTTGAATATATGCATGTGGGTGTATTTACAAAAAAAAATAATGTCAAAATACAAGTGCCAAAGATGTGTCAAACAGTCAATAGCAGATGCATTAACGTGAGATTTCCGTTCTTTTTTCGGACTGCTGCAGACTGTCTTGATGAAAGTATTTGGGTTTGTGCGTGTGTGTGTGTTTCTTAGCACGTAGGAAGTTGTATTCATGACAGTTGAGTGGGAGGAAAGTGTTTACACTCTGTCAAAAGGGAGTAGATGCAGTATCTGGACATGTCACACCTCTAAAATATAGGAATTGTGCCTGGATTTGGACTACATCATAAGCTAATAATATGCAAGCTAAGGTGGTTTCTCATTTTTGATTGCAGTGCAGCAACTAGTGAGTTTTCACAATCCCTATTTAGGGTTTTGGAGGTCAGGAAAAAATCTAGTCTGCCCGGCAATGCCAGGCCATACCCCTTGTGTAAACAGTGAGGAAAATAAGTATATGAACACCGTGCGATTTTGCAAGTTCTCCCACTTATAAATGATGGGCTTGCTTCGTAAAAAGCATATCAAGGTTCTGGAGGGGCCTAGCCAGTGTCCAGACCTAAACTCAATAGGAAATCTTTGAAGTAAGCTCAAACTCCGTGTTTTTCAGCTACAGTCCAGAAACCTGGTTGATCTGGAGAAGATTTTGGTGGAGCAGTGGTGCAAAATCCCTGCTGCGGTCTGTGCAAACCTGGTGAAAAGTCACAGGAAATGTTTGACATCTGTAATAGTAAACAAAGGGTACTGTACCAAATATTGACATCGATTTTCTCACGTGTTCAAATACTTATTCGCAGCATTATATTACAAATAAATTGTTTAAAAAATCATACACTCTGATTTCTAGATTATTTTTTTAGATGTCTCTCGGGTTGGTAAAACACCTATCATGAAAATTTTCAACCCCCCCCATTATTTCTAAGTGGGAGAACGCAGACTGTTCAGATACTTATTTTCCTCGCGGTATACATAAGCAATATGGCCTGGCATTGTCGGGCATACTACTTTTGCTGAGTTGTTGGGGCCAAGGTTTGTTAAATCGACACATAACAAACCTCGAAATCAAGTCTTCCCCATGATTTTTGGCCACCATTTCAGTGGTTCCACACTAAGCAACAGTAACAAATTGGTTTTTTGGATTTTGTCGATTTTCTGCACTATTGAAAGCTCTTTTACCTTGGAACTACTGAGAAACACTATTTATGCCACTCTCAATGAGTGTGTCGAATTTGGTTAAAATTGGGCCATTCCTTCTGCAAACTGATTTTCTTAAAATTATCTATTTTCAGTACTTATCAGGGGTACTACGATACAAGACCTACCCAAGAACAATCGCAGACGCCTGTCGTACAAATGTGTAAAATTTCAGGAAAATCAGTCAGGCCGTTTTGGAGTTCATAGGGAACGAACACACATGCCCACATGTATATGGCGAAAACACTCAGGTGACTTGAAGTTCTGCTCTGAGACCCCCATTTTGGCCAAATTTCAAAATTGTCTTATATGCATGTGTAATATTTCATTGGAAACCTTAAAATCTCTATTTTCTGGTAGAATAAAAACATTTGAGCAGGAGGGCATTTTAAAAACAAACAAACTTTTTTTAAACCCCTAAACCAGTGGTGTCCAAACTATTCCACAATGGGCCGCAGTGGGTGCGGGTTTTTGTTCAAATCCTTAATGAGGACAACCTTTCACCAATCTGGTGTCTCACGAGTGTAATCAGTTGATTGCAGTCAGATGCTGCTTGTTTTAGCACAAACTTCATTGGTTAAACTGTCTGTGCTCGATTGGTAGGAACAAAAACCAGGACCCACAGCAGCCCATGAGGACAGGTTTGTTCACCCATGCCCAAAACCCTAACTCGAGGTGAGTGCTAGTGACGGGATCTGTTGTTCACTTGAGTAAACGAATCCATTCTGGTTCGTTCAGTAAAAAGATTCGTTCAAACAAATCGTTCAACGAATCGTTCGCCCCCCTCATCTCCCTCCCCGCCCAAATGACTCGTTCGGTGAGTGAACGGGAAGTGACGTTGCCGAACGAATCACCAAAGACCGCTTCGCAGTATAACTGAACGGGAAGTGACATTGGTTGGTTCCTCCCTCTCTTGCAAACAGACTCCTCATTGACCACTCGTCGTAGTTTCCGAAATGAGTGACAGGCGATATCATTCTGCTTTGACAGACAGCCTCGTCTCCCTCCCGCTGCTGCAAAAGCGAGGGAGAACTTCCGCGTCATCTGTCCAAGTTCAATGGGATCAAAGTCATGGCTCGTGCTTGCATTTCGATTTAGGACACGGTTAAACATTTTCCTTTTGTGGGGGGAGTGGGGGTTTGGGGTCGGGGGCGCACGGACTTTCTTTAGCATGATCTTGATCACATATACAATGCTGCTGCTACCAGCCAACGCGGCATGCTTGCTGTCACGAAAATAAAAATAAATCGAAAGTTTAATTTCTAAATATGGAACGACCAACACATCATATTTACCTCTCGCTCTGTTGTATTTTAGTTTTTATGCTCATCACTATTATTTTTGGTCACTATTGTTAAAACTAAAGTGTAAATAGCTAGTTGTCAAATGTGCTGCTCTGAAAAAAAACAATACTACATTTTGATATTTGACAGTTAAATTGCAAATCAGTATTAAGATGATCGTATTGAATTTTTGCACTGGTATTAACAAATAAAATAATCCGGTCAGCTCCCCTGTCGTCCCCTCATCTCAGATCGTCAAATGCTGACGAGAAATTATTGTTTGCTCTTTACGATGTCGCCTTTCTACTCTCATTAGTCTGTTAAGAAAAATGTAGACATATTGCGACATCTCCCGTGTCCGCGTGCGTTGTTTTTGGGCGCTTGAGTAGCACATGGTGGACGGATGGTGGACATAATTTGACAAACCAACCAACTCCCGACACGCTCTGACACGAAAAAAAAAAAAAAAAAACAGTCGGAAAAAATTGACATGTATATACAGTTTCATTGCAAATTAGTATTATGGTGATCATACTAAATATTGTTTTTTTTCTGTGCACATATGAGGTAAATATCGCTGCCATGAAGCCTCCATATAGTGACAGTTCTCTGCCCCCTTCACTGCCGTCATGCGACCGCAGCTTACTTTTGCTTGCCTCGTAGCTACCCGTGTTTTAAACTACTGTAAATTTGATAGTATGTCGTCATAGGCAATCCCGAGTCTGTTGAGAAAAGTAGTACACTAAACCATGCTCGCTAGATTTGTGTGGTGTTTTTGTCTGTTTGGGCAGCATTTGATAGGCTCCACATTAACAAATATGTGACAAAGTCATTTCCTTTCATTTTTTGACTCGTTCACCGCATTACTGGAAAGTCAAGTTAGCAGCAAGCTAGGTCAGGAACCGGAGGACCGAGTCACTGAACGGGAAGTGACATAACTCAGTCCTGCCCCCCTGCCTGCACGCTGGCTGCTTATTGGCTACACGTGGAAGTGAGTGACAGACGCCCTGATTCTGTTTCCGCTCCCTCCCCTGCCCGCGATGAGGCTGGCGTCTGATTGGTCGTGTGCGATGTCAGAAGACGCTGCCGCTTGCTCAACGCCCTCCCACGCAGCGAACAAGCCCCAACTTCATAGAACGAATCAGTGCAGATTGTGATTAGTTCGGTCTCGTTTACCCAAACAGTTCGTTCAAAAAGAACGAATCGTTCGCGACCGATACAACACTAGTGAGCGGATGAGAGAGCATAATTAAAGACGGCATAATTTAAACGAGATATTATCGCGTACTTACCTTATTTTGATCCAAAAACTCTGTGTAGCATGTATCACCGAGTGTCAAGACACAGCTGTGAATTGCCACAGCTGGACTTTTTGGGGATTTTATGGGTGAAACACAGTAATATAACAAGGATCGCAATGCAGAAATCGCAGACATCAAGGCGTGGTCGAGATTTTCTTTTTCAAATATTTACCTTTTTAAATGTTTTTTTTTTTTTTTTCAATTTTTCTTTCTTTGGATTGATTATTTATCATATAAAATATCGGGAAAAAAATTGTTTTATTACCATGTTTCACCCATAAAATCCCCAAAAAGTCTGACTGTGACTGTTCGCATCTGTCTTGGCACTCATTGAGACATGCTACACGGACTTTTTGGATCGAAATATGGTAAGTACGCGATAATATGTCGTTGAAATTATTGCGTCTTTAATTATGCTCTCTCATGCGCTCACCTCGAGTTAGGGTTTAGGGGTTTAAAAAAAGTTTGTTTTTTAAATGCCCTCCTGCTCAAATTTTTTTCTTCCACCAGAAAATAGAGATTTTAAGATTTCCAATAATGTATCACACGTGCATATAGGACAATTTTGAAATTTGGCCAAATTGGGGGTCTCATAGCGGAACTTCAAGTCACCTGACTGTTTTCCACTATATTTATTTTTAATATGACTTATCGTTATTTGGGCCGTGGGTGTGCTGCAACAAGGAATTCGATTACAGCTCTTTGTTTCTGACGAGCTTCAAGAGGGGCAGCCATTTTGGAAGCTAGTTTAAGCTTTAAAAATCTGAAAATAAGAAAAACACATATAACAATCGCAAAAAGGTGTGTCCTATCATGTTTGTGCCAAATATAAACAGGATTGGTAAAATCCTGTACGAGCAATGCAATTCAGTGCATTACTTTTTTAATGCTCCTTGTATATACTGTATATACTGTATGTATTAGGGCTGTCAAACTATTAAAATTTTTAATCGAGTTCATCAAAGCTTAAAAATTAATTAATCGTTATTAATTGCAATTATGTATATATATATATATATATATATATATATATATTAGGGCTGTCAAACGATTAAAATTTTTAATCGAGTTAATTACAGCTTAAAAATTAATTAATCGTAATTAATTGCAATTCAAACCATCTATAAAATATGCCATATTTTTCTGTAAATTATTGTTGGAATGGAAGGATAAGACACAAGATGGATATATACATTCAACATACGGTACATAAGGACTGTATTTGTTTATTACAACAATAAATCAACAAAATGGCAATAACATTATTAACATTCTGTTAAAGCGATCCATGGATAGAAAGACTTGTAGTGCTTAAAAGAAAAATGTTAGTACAAGTTATAGAAATTCTATATTAAAACCCCTCTTAATGTTTTCGTTTTAATAAAATTTGTAAAATTTTCAATCAAAAAATAAACTAGTAGCCCACCATTGTTGATGTCAATAATTACTTACACAATGCTCATGGGTGCTTAAGCCTATAAAATCAGTCGCACCCAAGCGCCAGCAGAGGGCGGCAAAACTCCATAAAACACAATTAACAAGTGAGCGTTTCACTATACCGTCATTTAAATCTGTCTAAGCGGGACATCTGCGTTAATTGCGTCAAATACTTTAACGTGATTAATTCAAAAATTAATTAACGCCCGTTAACGCGACCATTTTGACAGCCCTAATATATTTATGTATAATATTAAACAACATTACATTTAAACTACTACAGTGCTTGCCGTGGCACTCTTCATCACTGTGAGAGATATGCAACCAGAAAGACAGGAGCAGCAGCAGGAAGTTGGTGGAGGTCTTCAGATTTCAAATAAAGATGTCGTGTTTACATTGCATATACACTGATGATCTAACACAACGCCCACACTTGGAATAGTAGAGCCTCTGGTGGTTACATTCTTCTACTTGGTCCTGCCAAGCTGTAAGCAAGTTTGTGTTTGTAAGAAGGGATTGTGTTGGCGCAATGCGTTGCCATTCATCTGGATATGTTGCAAAATAAACTTGAAGATTACATTCAGGATGAAAAAACCAACACATATAATTCTGTAGTATGATAAAAAATTGCAAATTTAACATTTCTTCTTGATGGTATTCCCCCTTCATCGCTTATTTTACTGTTATTGCCAGATTGATTACAGGACATACAACTTCCACAATGACACAGAGAAAAACATGAAAAAAATCATATATTATTGAGCTTACTACACGTTTGAAGTCTTATTGAATTCCAATGAAACCAGGCTGTCCAACGATGCATAACCAGTTCACTTTCAGCCATATTAAAGTAGCTGTATTGTTTAATTAATTTCCTTTTCCACATACAATTTTCTACATACGCAGGTATAATCAATACATGTTATATGAGATGTAAATGTACTTTGACCATTATAGTAGGTGATTATTCGGTATGCATGCTAATGATCAGCTTTGCAATAGTTGGAAAATCACAATGAGGCGGCAGTTCACGTATTTTCTCATGCCATTCTAATCTTACTAAAAAATGAGGTTGCCTTTTCACATTATGTTACATTTAAACATGAGCGCTTCTAAATTGTAGAAGGGCATATACACCCGTGAGAGTCGCAGTCACAAAAGGAAGCCTGAACGCATACGGTTGCGCAGCAGGGTGAGGGTAAAAACTAAAGAGCTCTGTGACAGACTAATACGTCAATCAAGACCACAGCGCACACTCAAACCACACTATAGTTTAACATTTTTTCAGTTGGGTGGAATACTCCAATCTGTCTCCTTTTAGCCACCTACAGTAAGACATAGCCTGGTTTTCAAAAGTTTGAGCCCAAATTTCTGCATGCGACTGTCTGTATTATAGGACCTAGTTGGGAAAATGATGGCGCCCATCCAAAACCTTTTCTATCTTCAAAATTGACTTTTTTTCACCCATAGACAGCTGTCCTGTTTTCATTTTGGTTGCTGTATGACTCTTTTAATTGACGTGTTCTTTCATCCTTCTCTGTTCCTGTCTGTCTTTTGAGTTGTTAGCTGATCAAGTGAGTTTCAACGTTGCCTGGCAACGAATGTGTGGGGCAGAAGCTTTTTTCCTTTTTCTTATTTACTGCAAATATGTATATTTACTGGTGTGTTTTAACAATCGCAAGGACAGTTTGTTAATCTGTATTTCAGTGAAAGTGTATGTACTGTATGTGGCTTTTCTGATAGTAAGTACCATCCTTTTCTGATATCCCTTGGATGCGAGGAGACATGGAATGCATTAGAATAATGACCCAAACACTTAGTATGCAACTAGATTACTACAATCTCACTATGCAGATTTACAAGAAGACACTTTTTATAATCGCTACTACTGGTACTCCAATCGGGCAGCAAAATACAGTTTTAGTTTTGTGCTACGATCTTCTCAGTCAGCAGTCACTTTACCTTGGTGTTTAGAGGTCTATGTACAGTATCTACAAGAAGTAAGATGTCTCAAAAGTACTTCAAAAGTAAATCATGACAATGAATTCTCTAGTGTTCCTCTAAACTTATAGACAATTTGTAATTTTGAAACCTGACTGATCAATTAATTCTACACATTTTAAAATCTTGTATTCCATTAAGAATAATAGAAATATAACATATTTGCCCCAAGATCAGACTGTTATCATCGTAAAATTTACTGTTGTTATGACATGTTCACAGTAAAACTGTCACACATTATGATCACAATACATAATAAAATGTTAAACTCATTTGGTATTTCCCTTTAATATAAATGGCTGCAGATGACTTGATTTAGGGGAAAAAAACAAAATTACCTTAAGTGTGCCTATTGATTTTTATGTGGCAGAGTCTCTATCATAACATTTCTACTAACAAGCATGACCTCACACCATGACATTAGAGCACGTTAATCCTCTAGATTACTTTGTCCCCACCAAGTCGTGTCCTATTACTGTGGAGTTGTCTGCAAACTTCAGAATGATGTGTCTTTCTGAATAGGGAGTAGAGGATGGGTTTGTGTTTCTGGTGGTGCTGGTTAAAACCATAATAATGATCTTGACAGACTGCGGCCTGCCTGTTAGAAATTTCAAGGAATGGGTCGCAGAGGATTTCGTTCAGCCTGATTGTAGCGGTTTAAGGGGCAGTCTGTACGCAACAGTATTTAAGACTGAGCTCTCTCAAAAGTGGTATTTTTATTCTTAGCTTTTGCAGAGCTAATGATCTCATCATTTCTGGATTACAACTGAAGCCCAGATCATTTGCCCATGTCACTAAAGGCACCCAACAAGTGTCGGACCCAGGTGTCACTACAGTGGCACTACAGGTAGCTGCCAAGCTACATGAATACAGAATAAATGTGGAACCCCAACACATCCAGCACTGCTTTCTGCTCCCATCTGGGGGGGAGGATCGGCGATGGTGGTCATGAAACTGGCAGACCACAAGAGCAAGACTGCTCTACCTAAGCAGGGCCACCGCCTGAAAGGATCTAACATCTTCCTAAATGACAACTTGAACCGCCGGAATGCTGAAATTGCAAGAAAAGCACGTCAACTCAAGAAAGCTGGGAAAATTGCTGCCACCTGGACCTCGGGTTGCAGAATCCTCATCAAGACGCAAGACATTAAAACCAAATCAATAAGGCGCCTCGAGGAGCTGACCCCATTCAAAAACTAATGATGACAATTGAAACCTTGTGCTCATTTCAACGAAAAGTGGATGACCAGAGTGAAAAATGCCATGACGACTCAAATTAAAATCTTGATCCGGACCACAATTTACCCTAATCAATGAGCAAAGAGATGTCTGACAGCTTTACCCAAATGTTACGTCGAATCAATGACTTTTGGGAAGAAAATTCATGTGAAAAAAAATATTGTACATGTACCACAACGTGAAATGCGTAATCTATCATGTAATGATGTGCGTCCTTGGTCTAATGGGGACGGGATTTAATAAGCCCTGGCTTCTCCCGTCAGCCCTTGTCTTTTCTTCGGTTTTCTTCGGGTTAATCTGATCACAATGCTATCTTTTAACTGTCAATGGTACCGATGATGATGACAATAAACAATAACCGAGCAAGTATTTAGCTTCCATTATCTGTATTTATTATGGCATCCTCTCATTTGCTTGTTATTCCCTGTCACCTACATTTATAACACCATCTTGTCACTAACTAGATAATAAGTGTCAAAGAGCGTAAGCCTTTTTAATAAATAACAACAAAAAGCAGAACTGGTAAATATTTCAGTCCAAACTGCACAGTGCCCCAAATACAGTACATCTTTGATCTGCCAAGCTGTTAACAGTAGGTAGCCCCACCAGTGCCTCTCGAGTATTTGCCGCTATCAGCAGGGTGATGGAGGAGTGGGAAGCGAATTACATTAGCCAAAGCCCATTTCATTTGATTTGATGTGGCTCTTTGGCTGCACTCTGTCCCAACTGACTCATTGGCAGATTCCCTGGTGGAGAGCATATTTGTAGTTACTCACATATGTATTTTACAGCAGCACTGTCTAAATACTGAGGATTTTTAATTGTGTAACGACAGGGTCTTCAATGGTCCATTAACAAGTGATTGCGTGCGATTTTTGCAATAACTGTGACATTACATTGAGATTAGCTGTAGAGAACAAATATTTATTGGATCAGACTCAGTACTCCAAAAACAATAACAACATGAGCAGTTTGTTTCCTTTTAATTAGGCCAGCACCCGGAGGTTCAGAAGGGATCATATCATGTCAAGCCAAAAGCGTTTGGGTAAAACCAGAAGATATATGCTGTCATTGTTGCTTGTCTTTAAATGTGACTAAACAGACTCGTATTAAAAAAAAAAGGTTATGTTTTTTTCTGAAGAGGAGAGGTTGCTTTGTTTTATTGTGTCTATGTTCTGCAAAATTGTGCCAGGAATGTATTGTAATCTGACAACTGACAAGTTCCATTTTGATCAAAGCTTACTTCATGCCCATCTAGCCGTTCATCCATTCTTCCATGCATCTCATCATTTATCCACATACAGTGCTGCTCAAAAGTTTGTGAACCCCCTCAACATTTTGGAATTTTCTATTATTTCAACCTGATTTCCTAATCAATCAATTCAGTAGGTTTTTTTTGTTTTTTTAACAGTTGTGTTGTCGAGACTAAATTAAAAAGAGTTTTCATCAACTGATGTAGGTGCAAAATTGAAGTGTTTGGTCACAACCAAAACCGCCATGTCTGGCGAAAAGTCAACACTGCATACCACCAAAAGAACCTTCTCCCAACAGTGAAGCATGGAGGTGGGAATGTCAAGATCTGGGCTTGCTTTTCATCCTCAGGACCTGGACAACTCCACATAGTCCAGGGAATCATGAATTCTGAGGAATATTGTCAAATCCTAGAACATAACCTGACGCCATCTGTTTTGAAGTTAAAGCTTGGCAGAAGGTGGATCATGCAACATGATAATGATCCAAAGCATTCCAGCATTACAACCAAGGAATGGCTGAAAAAGAAGAAGATTCGTGTTCTGGACTGGCCCAGTCAAAGTCCTGACCTAAATCCCATTGAAATGCTGTGGCGGGACCTGAAGCGAGCAGTTCATGCCAGACGCCCATCAAACCTCTCTCAACTGACTGCGTTCTGCAAGGAAGAATGGGCAAAAATCCCCCAAAGTAGATGTGAGAGGCTGATTAGTCACTACAGAAACCGTTTGGTTGAGGTAATCTCTGCAAAAGGAGGCGCAATATCCTATTAACTGAAGGGGTTCACATACTTTTGCACACATGATATCTGAGTTTTTCTTAAATCAACCACTTTTGTTAAATAAAGAATGACAATATAACTATTTCTTTTGTTTCAGTCCATTATTTGGAATGTCAGTATTGTGGATTTGGGTATAACTTAACATTTAATAAGGTTATTTTAGTTTTTTTTTACAAAAAATCTGACCATCGCTGTGGGGTTCACAAACTTTCGAGCAGCACTGTATAATAGTTCTATCATCCATTATCACATCGACCATGCATCTAACTGTTGAAATTATCCATTAAGACAAATCAATCAAATCAAGTGCACAAATGATCTCATGCCAGCTGAGTAAATGTTCTTGTTGGAATATTGTATGTTGTTACAGTTTTACTACATTATTAACCTCATATAAATGCAAGTGAAGCCACCTTTAGCAGGCTAATAACCAACACCGACCACTGTTACACAAGACACAAATCATTGTTAAAGGGTATTAAAACACTAAGGGGCTGTGAGATATCAATAGAACCATTATGTGGCAAGATAACAAATATTAATAAAGTTAACAAAAAAATAAATCACATTCATGAGCAATTAAAGAAAATAGATCGAAAATTACGAACATTTCCGAAAGTATTCCGGAAACACACGAATGGGGCGGAGACGTCATGACAAGGAAACGAAAGGTCGAGGCAGGTGCCATCGTTGTTTATCGACGAGAGAGTTGCGTTCGTGTTTTATAAAAAAAAATCGCTAAAATGGTTCAAACCTGTCATGCTATGTGGTCTACAAATTGCCATTTGTCGCAATGTAGTACCCATGAGTTCCCGAACGCGAGAAAAAGAGCTGGACTACGCAGACAATGAGTAAAGTTCGTCCGTGCCAAGAGGGCTAATTTTGCAGACCCGGCCTCCGGCACGGTTTTGTGTGGTGCGAATTTTACACCTGAAAGCTATGCGAACTATGGACAAATGAAATCAGGTTTTGCTAAGGAATTGCTGATGAAAGCAGATGCGGTGCCCACCATACACGCGCAGTCACCTAAATATCCCGAGATATCAAGAAAGAGGACGATGACTGGTTCTGATGAGACCACCCCAGGCTAACCAAAGGAGCGGAGCAGCCAAGCTCAAAATGGCCAGAGTGAGTACTCTTTTATAATAAAAACATATCACGCATTGGATATAGGACTGGACCCATGTATAAATTATCGCTCGTAAAATATATAGAACAAATCCTCCAATCCCATTCATATTTGTTTCTGTTGGCAGAGCAAAAACCTATGATAGCACAATAAATGATAATTATTCTATACATTATATTATTTTGCAGTCACGGTGTATCAGCTTCACAAAAAGAAATGCAAAACAGACCATTCGGTGTTTCCCACAAGATATGTTGCCGGTGTTTCATCAGTGTGATTGCTCCCCTCAATGATCCTTTCATTAGGCTGCAATGGCTTTCGTTTGGGCTCAAATTGATAACCCAAAACACCAAAGAAAGGTTCATAACTCTCCTCGTCACCATTAGAAGAATGTTCGTGACGTCGGATTCGTCGCTGCAACCAGAAACAAAATTGTCCGCCATCATCGCCGCCATTCAGTACTAAGCACTGAGCCGGTTGTTTCCTTGTCGTGACGTTACGCACACGATATGCTAGATTTCCGGGATCTCGGGGGAGGGTCCTTTTAGCTTGACAATCGTTCCAAATTTCTATCATTTTCTTGGTGTTGCGATGTGTGTAATTACATGAAGTGGCATGATATGAATCCAAAAGGCATGCGTTTATGGGTAAATGATGGAATATTAGCATTTCCCCAGGTGTTGTCATACCCTTTAAGGTTCGGGTGCGGTCCATTTTCTAACTGATTCCACTTTCTTACTGGTATTATTCCTCATGACTTCTTGTCATTTATGGCTGCCTCTGCCTGCCACTTTATCTTTGTCTCCACTGGCATAATAATAGTCCGGGAGCAAGATTGTAGAGTATCAGTATTGTCCTGATGGCACGGTCTGAATATGGAAAGAGAATCCATTATCTCATGGGGCAGGTTGACATGCTGCTGATTTTCATTAAAGTGAACAATGATGAATACAATGAAACTTAATTTAATTCATCTCACCTTATTTAATGTCTATTAACTAAGTGAGGTCAGGACAATAAAAGGAACTACATTTGAATCTCTATTTGCCCTGCAGTCCTTCCTTTTGCTGTGCTTTACCTAAGTAAATGACGTCACAGACTCTTCACATTCATTCATTTATTGTCATTAATCCTATTGTTTCTGTCACCATTTATCATCTCTACATGCATGGAATATACTTAGCAATTTAGGCTATTTGTCTGCTGCTCTCTCTCTTCCTGTTGAAATTGTGCCGCAGGCTTGGCTTCACATAGTTTGAGTGTATGTTTATTTAAAGGCACTGTCCAGTCAAAGTAAAAATTAATAAATTGTTTGACTGGGGAAAGCAAAGACTGTTGTAACAAGCCTGCCACATTTGTATGAGTACAAAATCAGTGAGTATATGTAATAAGGCTTTAAAAAAGGGGGAAAAAATCTTGGCCTGTTAGTGCTGGGATGCTGTAGGCGTGTCAGTTGACTGAGCTAAAACCAAAGCCCTCCTTTGTGTCGACTGTCAATCACACTGCCAGCACTTGCTAATGTTGATGCTATTTTGATTAGCATGTTTCCTCTGTTAACACAACCGTGAAAGTTTGAACCATCAAGACCGCGTGTTTCTAAGGCCAGGTTCATACCGCAGGTCTTAAAGGGCAACTGAAGAGCTTTTCGGATTTCGCTCTTGAGTGTTTTACTCAGTTGAATTGTATTAAATGCATCATTCGCTGTCTCAAAAAGTCACATTAAAAAAAAAAAAAAAATTGACCGCGTAGTTTTTGAGTTATGGCCATAGCACTCCATAGCAACGAGGGACGCGCCGCCCTGCCGACTGCTACCTGACCACTCTGAACATGGAAATATAGCACCACGCTACCCTCGCCAAATATTGCAAACATTTTCTGGGTTTTACCCGCGAGATTCGTCATGCCATCTCGATGTGTAGCGATGAATTGCTCACAGGAAGACTCGAGACTCTATGAGTGGTCCAAAAAAACTTCTCCTGCAAAGGTTTGGACCGTTTTTGTGAGCATGCATACAGGTCCCCAATCGGCTCATTGTTTTCATCATTTCAGCGACGACAGCTTTGAAAACCTACAACAAAGCAACCTTGGTTTTACAAAGACGTAAGTAGACCCTTACCTTTCTAATTCTAAAATTTGATGCACTTCTGTTGATAAACGAGGGGGACTCCTACTGCCTGTCTGTTGAAGCGCGACATTTTTTGTTGATGTTGCTGTTGCCCTGTCATAAGTAGATAGGTTTGCTGACAGGTCTACTCATGTGATTTCATTACTATATCAATTGGTATTATGTAAATTCAAATGTCCCCAGCACCAAATAGGTCCTCGGCTCATTGTTTTTTGGCCTGTCACAGCGTAAATATAAAGCCTATATATAAAACAATCCACCTGCCAGGCCCTAATGTATCAAATACATCTCAAGAAAACAATAACTATTGTACTACAGCATCAACATCAAGGTATGCCTATTTGAAGAGGGAACAATGGCATCAAATAGATGCTGCTTTGACTGGGGCATTATTATTTGATCACCAAGAAATTATTATTAAATAAAAATTAGGATTCATCCAATATTTTCATGCTGCTGTGATTTTTTTTTTTCTCCAGGAAGCCAAACATAAAAGATTAAGCGGCAGAAACCCTCAACACGATGAAAAAAGCGTTGCAAGTCAGTCGCCACCCAGTTTCCCAAAATCAAAAGAGAGTGGGTTGAGTCATATGATGACCCAAGTGATGCGGTGTCCAGCGATGACGACTGAGGCCTGCCAGATGCTGAATTTCTTCCGTCTGCGACATCAGATGACGATGACTTAGGAGAAATAAATGTAGCAAATTTTGATGACCTGAAATCATAAACTAGTCATATATACAGTACACATTTTTTAAAAGAAAAATCTAGTTACCTTCATATATTAATGTTAATGATTTATCTTTGTATAGAGAACACTTAATGCTACAGAAAAGAGTAAATACATATTTCCCACTGCCATTATCATTTTTCAATGTTGCGCTAGTCCGTTGCTATCCTAACTTTGTGTTGCTTACTAAATTTATGTTCTTTGATGTGTGCCATTTTGTGCTTGGTATAACTTAACTTTCTATGTTGTGTCACAATCTGACAGCGAAAGCTGATGCTGATTCAACATAAATGTGATATAATTTATTATTGTGGCCTATTGAATATGTTATTTATACATACATATATATATATATATATATATATATATATATATAATTACAATATATTATATACCAATAGAATCATTAAACAGTCAACAAAATGTGTCAATGTTGTTTACAATTTATGGTTTTATTTTTTTAAATGTAATTCATGCTCCTGTCAGTGCTTCAGCCTCCTCAAGTTTGGCTCTCACGTTTGGGATCTCCTGATGACACAGGCATACTCTTGGAAGGGTAATTACTTGACGGTTTACAGCAACACCTGGAAAATAAAATCGTTTTGTCATTTATTTTGATAAATCAATAACATATCATTCATTTAGCCACATTTGGGCTAGCTTTACCATATTTAGATCAGTAGGAGCTGTCCCATTACCTAATATCCAGTTTTAGCTATGTGGAGAGCATGGAAAAATATACAACCACGTAATCGCATTCTCTCAAATAAAAAAATCATGATGCTGGATTTAGGCTTACCACTCACTCTCCCGTTCGTGAAGTGTCGAGCTGTCAATTGGCATCATGGCGACATCTGCTGTGTCAAGTAAATTGCCGTCATCTGACGCCTCAGGTTCAAACATGTAGGGCAGAGGTGGGCAATTAATTCCCAAAGGGCCGCAGTGGGTGCGGGTTTTTGTTGCAACCCATTAAGAGGACACCTTTTCACCAATCTGCTGTTTTACAAATGCAATCAGTCGATTGCAGTCAGGTGCTTCTCATTTCTGCTGAAACCGCATTGGTTAAACTATCTGTGCAGGGTCAGTTGGAACAAAGACCAGGACCCACTGCGGCCCTCGAGGACCGGTTTGCCCACCCCTGATGTAGGGATTAATTGTAGTTAATCTTTCCTGGGAGCCATTGCCATCGATAGCGTCACGAAAGATCGATCCTGAATGGTTACCTTTGGTGGAAATATCACTGACATCGTTGTTGCTGCTATGCTAGCTGTGGATAGTCTTCTCTGTTGCGTCGGGGAATCTACATCACACTTCCGGGTTTGCGAAGGGACCATTAACGGAGTGCAAAAAAAAAAAAAAAAAAACGCAAATTATCCTTGCAATTACGTGTTGATAATGTCAGGGCTGTTTTCCGGAAAGGTCTTCAGTTGCCCTTTAATGCAAGACTCCGATTTCTTTGTGTTTTTCCGACTCGAGTGAGGCATTAACCTGATGGTCTGAGCAGGAAAAGTCACATGAAAGTGGACCTTGGTGTGCCCTGTTAATCGATGCCAGCATCGCTAATGCTTGAGAAGAGGAAATAAACCCTTTTTGCTTTATCTTTATGCAGTTACAAGCATTTGTGTTGATTCCACTTCTGCCACCGTGATGTTGACGTATGCATAGAAAAGACTTATGTTGGGGGAGGGGCTTAGAGCGGTATGGCAGCACATCACTTTGGCAAGCGGAGAGCATACGAACTGTTTCAATACGTGAGGGTGAACTTTCTGTAAAATACGGTAGATCTCCATTTGTGTGGCTCTTAATGAAGTCTTTGATTTCCTCTTTTTTTTGGTTTTAAAATAACGTCACCATGTTGTTTATTGATTTGTGCAGTCCAGGAAATGTGCATATTAAAGGTCCTTGCTAAAATGGAAATCTGACTGACTAACCAAGAAGAGCCACTGACGGAGTGCTGAGGATTATATAGTGGGAGGGGGGAAGAAAGCCGCACGTGACGTCACCCGGCCTTGTGACGACACCCGATTCACGTAAAAAAAATCCCAGCAAAAATCCAGGCAAAAAAAGAAAAGAGTTTCTGGCTTTAGATTCATAACTCAATTGTTTTCAGCTTGTGTCCATGTTTTCAGCAAATATCTTCCAACATACAGTGTATCACAAAAGTGAGTACACCCCTCACATTTCTGCAGATATTTAAGTATATCTTTTCATGGGACAGCACTGACAAAATGACACTTTGACACAATGAAAAATAGTAGAGATTGAAGAGGTGGGTCTTCCCCACCACTATGCTTAACTGTAGGCATAACACACTTATATTTGTACTCCTCACCTGGTCACCACCACACATGCTTAAGACCATCGGAACCAAACAAATTAATCTTCGTCTCATCAGACCATAGGACATGTTTCCAGTAATCCATGCGCTTTGTTGACATGTCTTCAGCAAACTGTTTGCGGGCTTTCTTGTGTACCGTCTTCAGAAGAGGCTTCCTCCTGGGGTGACAGCCATGCACACCAATTTGATGTAGAGTACGGCGTATGGTCTCAGCACTAACAGGCCGACCCCCCACCTCTTCAATCTCTGCAGCAATGCTGACAGCACTCCTGTAACGAGTCACATGACATATTGGAGGGAAAATGACGAGCAGTACTCAATTTGGACATTTAGGGATGTACGTAGTTTCTAAGGGCTGTACTCACTTATGTTGCCAGGGGTTTCGATATTAATGACTATATTTTGAGGGGGAAATAAATTAACTCTATAATATAAGCTGCACACAGACTACTTTTCATTGTGTCAAAGTGTCATTTTTTTCAGCGTTGTCCCATGAAAAGATATATATCTGCAGAAATGCGAGGGGTGTACTCACTTTTGTGATACACTGTATTTCATATATCTACAAGAAATCAAGATACAAGATCATTAAAATGACTGGGCAGTGCCTTTAAAGTGGCTTCAGGCTTCAGTCTCCTCAGCAGTCCCCTGGAAAAGACAACCACCGAGATTACCAAACTGCCCTTTGTTTCCAGTTTTCTTAGAATGTTTGTATTCACATTTTTATTTGCTGCACCATGGCTCTGCTGGGGGAGGAAAGGAATTCATGAAAAATCTTATCAAGTATTTAAAACATTAGGGTGATAACTCTCTTGCACCACATTAAAATGTCTCACTACCCCTGTTGACTAGACTGAAATTGGCATGTGCAGTATGCAGTTGCATTGGGAATCCTACCTTGCCAGGCATCAGGAGGGTAAAAAGGTTTACAGCTGTTGGAGAACAGCAGGAGTCAGGACACCAGATGGCTAGAAGCTAAGATAGCTGTTTTTATGGTTTTTAGCCTTTGTTACCTCTTCCAAGGAAAGGAATTTATGCAATACAAATGCTTTGTTAGTTTTTATTGGTCAGGCTAACAAAATGCAATTCTAAGTACAGTGTCAAGTTACTATGCAGATAAGAGGGGTCCCAACTTATTCGCCATCTCAGTCATACTATATTTTGTAGACATGACACTTACTTTGATTGTGCCACAGGAGACGTACACCAATGTGCCTTTCTGAAAACCATCAATGAATAATGTCCAATATATTTTTACTGAATTGCAGCATTATGCAAAGCTAGGAGGGGGAAGTTTAGTGCTCCCTGGCATTATTTTTCTGCCATGTTTATGATCCTTGCTCTATTCGATACACTTTTCAATAATGTTTTTTTGTTGTTGTGTGTTTTTTTTTTTTTTTTTAACTGAAAGGGGGATTAAGTCAATGTTGGCGCTAGCATTCTTCCTGGAATGTGACCTTTATGTCGACACTACTTTTTCTTCTTGAGTTCCTCCCCCGTCATATATTTAAATAGTCCCACTCTTTGCATTCGCCCTCACTTTACATTCATTCACCATCATTTATGTCTCAATATGATCTAATCCCTGTGTCATTCATCAAATGGCTAAATCTTTTTATTCCCCTGGGGAATAACTGGAATGCCAAGGTGTGAAAACCAATAGCACTATAGTATAGACCAGGGGTCAACAACATTTTTGGTGTGGAGTGCCAATTTCAAATTTTCTTGTCACTGAGTGTGCCACACCAAGATTAATAACGCACATCCGAATTTTTATATCCAACACAGCTGTAATTTTACTCCAAACAAAACAACATGGACATACATTGAAATCGTATAATTACCATTATTCTTTATCAATTAACTAAAAAAATAAATAAATGCATATTGTAGAAAATATCAAAATTTGAAAATAAGTGCAACAGTAATAACAGCTGTACAGCAGCATCATCTTATGTAAACATATTACACCCCCCCACACCCACACACACAAGCACGAAAAGGGGAACAGGTGTGATTCTCAGTGCAGGTCTCTCACACAGTACAGAGCGGGATGTTTTAACCTTCAAAGTAAGAACAGCAGACTCGTACATTTTGTCTTGTTCACTAGCAACTTGAAACAGTGAATTATATGCACGATTTTATATTTTATATTACAAATATAAAAGCTGCCTACCTTAATGTGATCCCTGGCCGTTTTCATTGAATTTTCATGTTTTGTCTCGTAGTGGCGTTTGACAGTTGTTGTGCGACACACAACGCACAAACAGAGCTAGCGGAAGTAACCATTCAACCATTTGTTACCGGCATCCCCAAGGAGCCGCTGTCCCCTACAATATGACCGGCTTACTAGTTAAGCGCAGAAGAAGAAATGGGCGTCTGGGCGAGAAAAAGAGAGGCAGCGAAGCAAGCTGTTGAGAGAGAGTTGCGTGTAGAGCGCCGTGAAAAGAGTTTGTGTCCCCCACTATGTTTTTGTACACATCGGCACCTTTCCGAAGTAAGCACTGGACGGCTCGACGACAACGAGCCACGTTAATCGCCGGTCCACTCCACACTACGGTGCAGATATGAAAGCACCTCAATTAGTGCAGATTGTCAACACAGTGTACTTCGCCAGCTCTCTGGTTGGCTTCGTGACACGTTAGTAGCCTGTTCTGAATTGAGTGCACAGAGAAAAAAAAAACGACGAGCGCGGGAGTCGAGAAATTGAGGAAGAGCTGGAGGTTTGCTTAAAATCCATTATTGCTCGCATATAATGCCATAGGCAGAGGGGGTGGATGGGCGATCCCGTAAAGCTCCTAAATAACAGGGCGCGCAACTGAAAATGTCTTAATTTCAGGTAAAATGGTGTTTTTTTTTTTTTTTGCCACGTGGTTGCGTGTCACTGGTTAACCATTCGCGTGCCAGTGCTGACACGCGTGTCATATGTTGCCAACCCCTGGTATAGATCATTATTGGAAGTCTGTCAATCTTGGGAAGCTTGCGCTGCGGATCATTTTTAAATTCATTTCTTTTACAAATCAGATGATGGAATAGAACAGAAGGTCTTGCTTTCTACTGATGGAGTACAGTGTTACCAGTCTGTGCAGCCTCAGCTTCAATTTAGGATGCATTTCAAGTTGATACCATGTCTTTTTTTGCTAGCAAATGTCATATACAGGCTTGCAAAACAACTTAGTAAAAACCTTACTTAAAAATTATAATGACAATATTTTTTGCATACTAAATATGCAATTGAACATGACTTCGGGGTGTGGATGCGAGTGCGCAACATTATTATGATCGCTTGGCATGAACGACGCTTGTGATGAGGGGGATGGCTGTGTTGGTGCCAACACAAACATAGCGGTGTTTGGAAACTCTAGCAAGTTGGAGTTTATTTATTTATAAGCCACAATGTATAGATATGAGTAAATACATCAGCATTATTCGATAGTACATTCCTTTGCCCACACCGGCTATGCAAAGAATTTGGTGTCCTGTTATCCCTATGATGTCAGATTGGGGGAAAGGGGTGGGCATTTTTGAAGGTAGCTGTTAGGATGGAATTACTTATTTACATATTACGCCAAACTGGACTATGTCTTTCATACGAAAACACAAAGGTGTTTTGTATGAAAGACATTATTAGCACATTAATGCATGACTGGAATACGGTGCACTTTTTGTACCACACATGCCACTATTGCTTGCTATAATTTGTATTTATGCTGGGCTTAGCTAATTTTGTCTATGGATTTTGATTACAGTAGTTCTGGTTAGTAGTGTTTTCTGGTGTTGAATGTCAATCACAATTGACATCCTACTTGTTTTGTTCTCATTGTTGTCTAGACCTGTATACAGTATATGTACTGTATACTGTAACATCATCTTATTCACATGTACTTCTTGCATATTTCATACTCTGGCAGGTTTTCTTTTTATATCAGAGATTTCCATTGGAAACCTCATATTTTGACTCAATGAATGTGGAAACTGTAAACGGAAAAGTGTTTCACGCAATGGACTGATTTCCACTCAGCAGCACACCACATTTAGTTGCAAGAAAAAAGTATCTGGAATTACCTTGTCTTAATGCATAAAATTGTGCATCAGTGTGATCGGATCCATCTTTTCACTGAACATGTGAACAATGCAAGGTGGAAAATATGTACATAAACATTTGGAATGAACAATTGGTTGAGCCTTCTTTGATAACTTAACAAAATGTTTTGCTCCAAGATCAGAAAAAAAAATGTTGTTTTGTCTCACCCATCATAAGCTTAAATTGGCAAATAGATGGTTCTAAATTCTCCTGCAAAATGTCTTCGGAAACGTGGGAATTAATGTTAATTTGACAGTAGTATGACCCATGTAGAAATGCAGTCCAAAACCCTGCCGCCCCATCATCATACCGTGGATGAGCTTTTGATTGTGCCTTATTTTTTTCGTCACACATGGCGGTGTCTGTCTGTTCCTCTTGAATATTTTGGTTCACTTCACACAATTCTTTTCATGTAAAGGTTTTGTGGAACATCTAAGGCCCTGTTTTGCATACTTCAAACCTAAAAAAATGATATTGCCTTTTTTTTTTTTCTTAAATCATACAGCAGTACCCTTCTCTGTGGTGTCCTTAAATCAGGGGTCCCCAACCTTTTTTGCACCACGGACCGGTGTGATTTGGGTCTTTTTTTCACGGACCGGTGTCCTGTCAAATTTTCCACCCTTATAAAATTTTGCTCCCAAAGCTTTTGTGGCGGTGAAAAAAGCCCTCTTTTATATTCAGTTGGACTCTCAATGTTACCCAATGGTGCTAAAAAACTATTTACATCATAAACATACATGTGCAACACGGAAATGGCGTAAATTAATGCTTAACGACACGGCGAAGTCGTTAAGTGAGAGGGCTACGTGCAGTTATTGTGTGCACCTAACATGGCAAACGTAAGTTAATATTCCTTCCTTTAAAGAAAGTTTGTAGTGTGAACTTTGGAATCGCTGCATTCGCGGTCCTTTTTAACGTTACGCGCATGCCAACTTTGTCAGAACACCGGCAATGTGAGGCAGAAAAATACAGCAAATATAAAATAGCATTTGTTTTTAGCCCCGTTGTGTTAAGTGCAGGGAAAAAATACAACTCACCCGCTGAATCAGTGGAAGGCCTGAGTTTGTTTCGTTGAGACGAGATGGTCCCAAGATGGGAGAGTGAGAGAAGCTAGCATCACAAATATACGATGTTGGAAATTGTAGCACAGTTTTCAGCGCGCTCCGAGCGATGTCAGGATATTCCGAAATGACTTTAATCCAGAACTTCGGTAGAGTTGTTGTCTCAAATGTACGTTTAAGTCGCCGTGATTTGCGATCTCTACAAGCTGATATTCCTGTTCCACCGACATGTCCGAATCAAGCGGTTTATTCACATACGGGTCACGAATTCACTCCTTCGCGGTTCGTGGGTCTTTAGTGATTGGGAAGTAGCATAAATTTTGTTTTCTTCGAGGTTGTAGGCACATCTTCTGGCTCGTCAGGTTCCCTTTTCCCCGTAAAAAGTCTGTCCAAAGACGTATGTTCGTCAGTCATTCTAGTGTGGGCCGGGGGCTAATTATTTCCGGGAAGAAATGTGATTGGCGACGACCTACGTCATACGTTATTATGGAGTCCAAGCGCGCATAGATATACAAAACGAGATTTAGTGCTAACAGCCCAATCAATGCATTTCTATGATGACCTCCTATCCTGTAGTTGTATATCTAGAGTAGACAGGGATATTGGTGTGTTAAGCGGCACAGGCCAAAGTCAATTGGCCAGAATGCAGTCGTTAATAAATTATTTATTATTTCTGCGCGGCCCGGTACCAAATGCGCCACGGACCGGTACCGGTCCGCGGCCCGGTCGTTGGGGACCCCTGCCTTAAATGACGTCCATTTTGTTTGCAGGTTCACTTATTGAAGATTGTTGACATGATTCGGAAATTTCTTAGTCTTAACATGACACCCTGGAATTCGTCACGGCATTGAGCATTCTGTGCTGTACTATTACAGACATTTTTACAGGCCAGCCACACCTTAGCATCACTTAGTGTCTGTGCTGAACTTTATCCCTTCATAGACAATCTGTTTTACCTTGGACATATCGACACCAATTGTTTTGACTTTAATCATGTTGCTTTCCAGCTTCAGACGAGTGAAGCATTTTAATGGGAGGCAGTCCCTTTGCTTTTCATTCAAGGCATGGTAAGAAATTTAATGTTCCTTGAAAACAGAACTCAAAGAGGTGTCACTTTATATCATTCATAACAGCCAACACGTCCAATCTGGTCACATTGACTGGACTCTGATTAGCTTGTAGAGAAGTCTTTTGGCTTGTGTCTGAGGTTTCACAGATATTTTCTTACTGCTGCATACCTGTAGCGTGATTACATTGACACAATAGGAGAATAGGAAAACCTCCCATAGCAGAGTCTGTGATTTTGATGTCAGTACCATTTGATTGTAAGGTCGACGCACTCAAAACAGGTGCCACAAGGCACAAAAGTATGCCATGGCACATTATTGTTCTGTTAGAGATCATGAAGTGTGCCACAGTAAATTATCCAATGTAATCTAATTTGGACCCAAAAATATATTTCTTAAAAAAAAAATGTATATATCTACATTTGCCAGTGAAAAATAGTACAAGGCAAAAATGTGAAATGCTCCTCCTTGAGAATAAAGTACCAGATTGAACCTGCGTATCCACGTGTTGTGATATTTTTGGTAAATGGTGTGCTGTAATATTTTTTGAAGTGAAAAAAATGCCTTGCCTCAATAAAGGCTAAGAAACACTGTCATAGAACCTCACATGCAATAGGTCGACAGCAGGAGAATTCATTTTATCGAGCCATTCGTGTGAAAAAAACGATTTCCACCACTGGTGTGAAGGAAAATCACAAATCTTTAACCACCCTCTGTATCTCCATAAGTAGGGAACAGATGTAACTTGGCCAAAGAGATCAATACAACAGTCAAAATATCTCACATAAATGATAGAAGTCAATCACAGTACAGTATATAAGCATAGACTTCATAACAATTATGAAATCAATAACATAAGTTTGTGAGCGTGCATTTAACCTGGAGAAGCTAATCAAATGAATAATTGAAGAGCCCCAGTGGATCAGTGTGTTGGAACGATTAAACGCCCTTCTCGCTGCTACTTCTGTTGCTGCAGCGAAGTCATGCATATGCATGATAGAGTTGCACATGCTTCTGTATGTGCAGAAACAAGATCAGTATATGCAGCACAAATTGTGTCACATTTTATAATCCATAACTGCCTTAAGCGATGTCATACCAACCAACATTATGTTGAGCTGTCTATCGCAAATGGTGTTCATGTTCAGTCACATAACATTGAAAAATATACATGAAATAAAAAGAACAATCACAGCCTCACGTTGCACATGCTACATATTTCATTGTCAGATCCTAAGTAGAGCAACATGGGATGCAATTAAAGAGCACGAGAGATTCAAATGTTGAAGAGTCTTTAAGTATAAATGAATTGCTTCGAAAAACACGAAACACGAGGTGCGCGGACGGATGATAGGCATGTAAAAAGACTTGCGTAAGGATTCTAATTATGCTCTGATTCAATTTAAGGTAGTACATCGGGTACACTATTCTAAAGTAAGATTGTCCAGAATCTTTTCAGAAATCAGCCCTTTGTGTGATAGGTGTAAGCTGGTGGAAGCAACACTGATCCATATGTTTTGGTTATGTCCGAGCTTAGAAATATTTTGGAAGGGTATTTTTGAAGCCCTCTCCCTAGTGTTGGGGGTCGGAATCACTCCTGATCCTTTAATATCAATATTTGGAGTTTTACCGGAGGGTCTGCGGCTGCCTACTTGGGGGTGTAGGGTTATTGCATTTACCACCCTTCTGGCACGACGTTTGGTTCTTTTGAGGTGGAAGGAGGCTGCCCCACCCACAACATCGCATTGGATAAGGGATGTGCTGATGAACCTTAGGCTCGAGAAAATCAGATATATTCTTCGTGGTTCTGAAAAGAAATTTTACAGTACATGGGGACCTTTTCTTTCATTCTTTGATAACACCGCTACACAAGTACAGGAATGACATATGCACTGTTACTGTACATTGTTAATTTAGCTATGGGGGATGGGCAATAGTATGGTCGCTTTCCATGCTGCTCCTATTTGGACATTTGAACGTATTGCACGGTATTTTGATTCTGTAACTATTATGTATTGAGAGTGATGGCACGGAAGAACCTTCTATGGCTCTCTGGACATTTACGATTAGACTTGGACTTCATGGTTGGCTGTGTTTGATAACTTAGAGTGAAACATTAATTAAAAAAAAATTTTTTTTTTTTTAAAGTTTGGGGAGGGGGGGTGTTCTGTATTTTTGTAAAACCAATAAAAAGAAATTTGAAAAGAAATAAAAAGAACAATCACAGCCTCACGTTGCACATGCTACATATTTCATTGTCAGATCCTAAGTAGAGCAACATGGGATGCAATTAAAGAGCACGAGAGATTCAATGTTGAAGAGTCTTTAAGTATAAATGAATTGCTTCGAAAAACACGAAACACGAGGTGCGCGGACGGATGATAGGCATGTAAAAAGACTTGCGTAAGGATTCTAATTATGGATTTACGGTGGGGCAAATAAGTATTTAGTCAACCACCAATTGTGCAAGTTCTCCTACTTGAAAAGATTAGAGAGGCCTGTAATTGTCAACATGGGTAAACGTCAACAATGAGAGACAGAATGTGAAAAAAAAACAGAAAATCACATTGTTTGATTTTTAAAGAATTTATTTCCAAATTAGAGTGGAAAATAAGCATTTGGTCACCTACAAACAAGCAAGATTTCTGGCTGTCAAAGAGGTCTAACTTCTTCTAATGAGGTCAAACGAGGCTCCACTCATTACCTGTACTAATGGCACCTGTTTTAACTCATTATCGGTATAAAAGACACCTGTCCACAACCTCAGTCAATCACACTCCAAACTCCACTATAGCCAAGACCAAAGAGCTGTTGAAGGACACCAGAGACAAAACTGTAGACCTGCGCCAGGCTGGGTAGACTGAATCTGTAATAGATAAAACACTTGGTGTAAATAAATCAACTGTGGGAGCAATTATTAGAAAATGGAAGACATACAAGACCACTGATAATCTCCCTCGATCTGGGGCTCCATGCAAGATCTCACCCCGTGGCCTCAAAATGATAACAAGAACGGTGAGCAAAAATCCCAGAACCACACGGGGGACCTAGTGAATGACCTACAGAGAGCTGGGACCACTGTAACAAAGGCTACTATCAGTAACACAATGGGCCGCCAGGGACTCAAATCCTGCACTGCCAGACGTGTCCCCCTGCTGAAGCAAGTACATGTCCAGGCCCGTCTGCGGTTCGCTAGAGAGCATTTGGATGATCCAGAAGAGGACTGGGAGAATGTGTTATGGTCAGATAAAACCAAAATAGAAATTTTTGGTAGAAACACAGGTTCTCGTGTTTGGAGGAGAAAAAATACTGAATTGCATCCGAAGTACACCATACCTTCTGTGAAGCTTGGGGGTGGAAACATACTGCTTTGGAGCTGTTTTTCTGCAAAGGGACCAGGACGACTGATCTGTGTAAAGGAAAGAATGAATGGGGCCATGTATCAAGAGATTTTGAGTGAAAATATCCTTCCATCAGCAAGGGCATTGAAGAGGAGATGTGGCTGGGTCTTTCAGCATGACAATGATCCCAAACACACAGCCAGTGCAGCAAAGGAGTAAGAAGCATTTCAAGGTCCTGGAGTGGCCTAGCCAGTCTCAAGATCTCAACCCCATAGAAAATCTGTGGAGGGAGTTGAAAGTCCGTGTTGCCCAACGACAGCCCCAAAACGTCACTGCTCTAGAGGAGATCTGCATGGAGGAATGGGCCAAAATACCAGCAACAATGTGTGAAAAGCTTGTGAAGAGTTACAGAAAACGTTTGGCCTCCGTTATTGCCAACAAAGGGTACATAACAAAGTATTGAGATGAACTTTTGGTATTGACCAAATACTTATTTTCCACCATGATTTGCAAATAAATTCTTTAAAAATCAAACAATGTGATTTTCTGTTTTTTTCCCACATTCTGTCTCTCATGGTTGAGGTTTACCCATGTTGACAATTACAGGCCTCGCTAATATTTTCAAGTGGGAGAACTTGCACAATTAGTGGTTGACTAAATACTTATTTGTCCCACTGTACGTCAATAAAATATGCTATGAATGGTGTAAAAGCAGCATATCTTCATGTTCCATTCAAATGTATAACAACCTAATATGCAGGGGTTTCATCCAATAACCCTGCGCCCTGCAATGGCTAACATCAGTGTGGATTTTCCAAGTGGTTGAGAAAAAGAATGGGTCCTTAAGTTATTCCTTAAGACCATTGTAAAGGAGACATGAGCAAAAAGCTGTTGGCAAAACTAGAAAATATCCCGAAGAGCGTTCATTTAAATCTGACATTTTTATCCTCACCCACGACACATTTTACTCACTATTCATAGTACACAACATTGCAGTGGGCCATACACTGCTGCAACAGCTTCTGAATTCAAATGTCCCACTGAGTTTTTATCCGGAAAGTCACCTGACACTCCCTGTAGGGTGCGTGTGTGAGAGAGTGTGTGTATACGTGAGAGAAGGAGAGAGACGTGACAGCGCTGCAAGCTTCCTGCGGGAGTTATGTTGAGGTTTTTGCCTTCTTTCTGACACAGCAGAGGAGGTGAGAATCACAGCAACTTAGGGCGATGAAATGTGTTAAGAGACGGGAGCGGTAACAAAAGCAAAGTGCATGGCAGCAGGGGGTGCATGCAGCATAGGGGAGGGGTAAAATGTGGACAGAGAGTCGCATTCTATAATATTTTGCTGCATTGGCTCATTTTTTTTTTTCTTTTAATCTCCACTCAATTGCAACACCCTTCTAGTTACATATTTTGTACTTCAAACAGGGACTTAACACAGTAGCATCTTCATCACTGATTAATAAAAATATTTAATATCTTTGTCAGGTTTATTCTGAGCTTTGAATGCAACATTGTCTTCAGATGTTGAAAGAAAAACAATTGTTCCTGACTCATGAAGGAGCTAACAAATGCACATGAATCAGAGTTGACATTGTATAGCTTTCCTCACGATGCTCTGTTAGATCTGACCTGCCAAGCCGTTCACTTTTAAGACTGGTAAATGACTCATAGCAGTGGCGCAGTGTGGGTTGTCAGCCCCTCGGGCGAGTCATGGATTTGCTATCTTCAACTGGTAGACCTGTAGAACTCCCTTGAACCTTTTACTAATCCTTTTTTAGCAGCTCTAATTCTTGCTTGTGAAATGGCCACTAATTTGTTTCTTGCATTGTGCATCACAATCTTTTATCTCAGGTACACTTTGTCACCAGGATATTAGGGCACTTTCACATTAAACTAGGGCTGCAGCTATCAAATATTTTAGTAATCGAGTATTTGACTGAAAATTCTATCGATTAATCGAGTAATCGGCTAAAACATTTTTTTTAGGTAAGGAGCAATTATAAAAATACATGAGAAAACAAGGCATTTCATCTTATATTGAACCATTTTCAGTCAGTCAATTTCTTTAATTTCAATGTACATCGTTGAAAACAGCCAACAATTGCATCTCAGAAGTGACTAGGGAAAAAAAAAAAAAAAAAACTTTGTTACTATTTTCACCCAAAAACTTCTAGATCTTATTAAAAAAAAAAATAAAAATCTTATTTCTTACCTAAAAATTTCATTACGCTTGATAACACCCTAGGGCTGCAGCTATCGATTATTTTAGTAGTCTATTATTCGATGAACTAGTTAGTTCGAATAATCAAGTAATCGGATAAACATGAAAAAATTAAAATACCTGAGCTGGGCTGGGCCTCAAACGGTATGAAAAAAAAAAAAAAAAAGGATCTACATATGTACAACAAAAGAACAATTGGCTAACTTACTTGGCAAAAGTCCACTAGCTTAAATGCTATAAAATACTATTTTTTAAAATTTTTTATTTATTTTTTTTTACAATACTTTGAACAAATGGTTCGGACACATGTTCCCACAAAAATTGGCTAAATATACCTTTAAACTACTTTATGAATGCATTAAAAAACATTAGCTCAAACAAAAACCTAGCTTATGTTTGTTTAACAGGGAGCAGCTGGATTTGGCCAAGTAAAATGAGGCAGACTAGAGGGCAGCGTATCCACCCAAATCAATGAAACTACATGCAAACACTTTTAAAAACAAACCATTACAATGCCACTTTAATTGAACGAATACTCGAAGCAGCAAAATTTAATTTGAATATTTTTTTCTAATCGAATACTCGACTTAATCGATTAATCCTTGCAGCACTACATTAAACCAAGAGGACCAGGGTTTGGTTGGAGAGCTACCTCGCAAAAACCCTTGCAAATGTTAAAAAGTTTCAGTATTCACACTGCGCCAACCGAACTTTCCGAGTAGCATCACGTGGACGAAAGGCAGACTCATTGATTGGACAAATTTAAAAGGAATACCTATCTCCTGGGAGTGCAGGGAGCATGGAGCGTCACAGCAGCTGCAAGTAATGTAGCATAAACGCACCCTCGTCAGCTTGCATTAACAAGCGAAGCAGGGTGAGCTTAAAGCGGACCGAGACCCACAATTTTTCAGCGGACCAGAGATCGTTTGTTTGGTCCGAACTATCGTTCGAATGGGCGTTCACAATAACAAAACAAAGCGGACTATCTGAGAAAAAGAACCCTGATCAGTTCAAAATGTACTAAACAGTGCTAGTGTGAAAGTGCCCCTAGAAGAAAGATCTGGGCTGCGTTTCAATCGCGGTTTAAATGAGCCCTCGCTCACTTGCCCTAGCCACCGCCCCCCGGGGGAATCCCTGCCGCCATCTTAAGGGCCGTTCCAATTCCCAACACAGCGAAGTGAACTTTGTGAGATGGACCCTCAGTGGGCTCAGTGATCGAGTGAAAAATGATGGTCACTCCAGAGCTCCCTGTATCCCACAATGCATTGCAGTGGTACACGGAAAATATGTCCATGCAGTGGTGATAATGAAGCTCAAATACCGTTGGCTGCTGTCTATTTATCACCAAAGAAGAAGAAAATGAATGGAGGAGCCAGCACAGTGTTTGAATGTGATACCAAACTGCCTTTGGAATTGTAAAATTTATCATTGTTGTTAATAAATAAAAATAAAACAATTAGACTGTATGTGGCAGTTATGGCAGGGTGTATGGAATCACAGGAGTGCCGAAATAAAAAATAGATCAATAAATAAACATGAGAAATAAATGAATAAATAAAGACTAAAGTTACTTTCTTATTGACATTCACTTTTGTCAGTAAAGATAAGGAAAAAACAATGACCATTTTTGTCATTGATGTTTCTATTTCACTTGCCTTTTCTATTTTGCTTTTAACTAAAGAAATGGTCTGTCAATCAAATGGCGTTGGGAGGGACTGAACTTAAACTTCAAATAGGTTAAACGTATTTGAACAACAAATCTGTTTATGTAAGGTATAGACAAATAAATAAATTAATACATTAATAAATAATGAAATGCCCAAACAAAATTTGATACAAAACTTATAATTCTGATAATTCCCAGGTACCAACGTATTGCCATCAAGCGCGGAATACTTCTCCGGCTTATTGACATGAGTCGCAGTATATTTTGTGCGATGTGGAATAATGTTGCCACCCGGGGGTGGCGAGGCCTGGCCACGGCTCCCCCCAATAAATTTGTTGGCTACCCAACTGGTCACCCCACTCGCCAGTATAATATCAGATTGTAGTAGCTGCGAAACTCAAAATTTTGACCGGACTATTATGGACTATGTACATTGACACAATATAATAGTCTACAATAAACAATATAACACCATCAAAAAAAGTACAGTATATCAGAAGGTGTGTCTTGAAGTCTTTCTGACAATTTTCTACTGGCCTGTTTAATAATACAACATAGTAAAAACCTGAAATTATGGCTTTTATTTTTGGGTGTTGGTTGGTGTTGGTGTTGGTGTGCCACCCCAAGGTTTTAAGTGGCCTCATTTGGCCACCCCTATGAAGAATTTCTGGGGGCGCTACTGATTTGAAATAGGCAATATAGCGCTACTCCAACACCTTGTGGTTGTTCCATGATTTTCTTGCCTGTGAGTGAACGAGCGCAGGTGTGTTCCATTTACGTCTTTTGCTGCCCCTCCGCCCACTTTCCCTCCACCCTCCAAGTGGCCTCCATGTGACGTCATAGCAAGTGCTCAGGGCAAGTGAGCGAGGGCAACTCAAACCGTGATTGGAACGCAGCCCTGGTGTTTCGTTCTCCTGCTTTTAGTTTTCTTCCCCTCCATGCAAAATTATGTATTATAGGTTAATTCATGCCTGGCCACTGTCCAAAGACAATGTGGATTGTTAATTGTCTATATCCCTTGTGGCAGATGTGTTGTGACGTGATCAGGAAAAGCAGAGGACCCAGTTGCAGAGGCGGTTTAGTTTTTATTAACAAAGGTGTCAAAGAAAACTTTCTCATAAAGGCAAAAACACACTAAAAAGGAATACTCAGGGAGCTTGGCCTTCTCAGGAGTCAGGCTACAAGGTGGTAGTGCTGGAATCTTCTGGCAACTGGTTTGTGTTTGGCCTGCGCTTAAAACGGCTCAATCAATAGGCCACAGGTGTTGCCTGTTAGCCTCGCCCCTGAGGAGACCGGTCCCTCTTGCACCCGTGCAACCTGCAGACAGGGAGGAAGGCATAAATGCCGAACATGGCTCAGGATCATAACAGATGCCGAGCATTTCAGGGTGTACCAGTGACCTAGAGGAGACATCTACAGGTCTCGATGGTGTTCAGCACATAGTCTGCTATAGCCAGAGCAAACTTTGCAACCTTAGAAATGATATTGAATGTATTGGTTATAGTTATCGCTGGTTGAGGGCATTATTGTCCCAGGAGCTGAATATCAACACAATACAAAAATATCTACATACAAAGGACTGTAGCTATCATAACAGTCTCAGCCAACTCAGCCTTCTAAAACTCAAATCTCATAATACGCCACCTTAGACTTTTGTTGGTGCACTTCCACATGACTAAACATCAAGGTGTGAGTACAGTGGCTTGAGCCAAATATCGGGCTGTTGAAGTAGCTTCATCCTTCAAGTTTAAGTCTTTTACAGGCCCTGGGTGCTGTTTCAGTCTGTGATACAGTAGATAGACCACGAGAAAATCTCCTCTTTGGGAATGCATTATTGTAATCGTCCATTGTGTGTTACTCACATCTAAGGAATCCTTCACAACTTGTAGTTGTGATTGGTTGATGACCATTTCCAGGGTAGATGCTTGAAACGTTTTGTTTTTCATCATCATATTATCCCATGCACCTCATTACTGCTTACCCTCACCTTTATTTGTCCGTCATATGCTTCTTTGTCAAGTACAAGTATTCCAGGCTCCTCCTCATCAGCCTTTCCCTTACCTCGACACATGTCATATTTGATTACACAGCCCACTGCTTTACCTTTTGGCTGCTCTGTTGCGGTCACTGAGAACTCAGCGGACCTCCACTCAACCCATAAAAACATCCTCTAGACACCAATAAAATGGGTGAAGGTGTACCTGATGACGCTTTTCCTTCATTCCACTTGTTTGAAAAAGACTGTCTATACAGTCATGCACTGCTGACACTTGTAACTCTGTTGTCTTTCTCTTTCTGTTATCTCCTTACGGCATAATGCATTCTGCACAAGGCTTTGCGTTGTAATTCTGTTAAACACAAGCTCACTTCGTTTGAGCACTTGGGATCATTACAGTGTTTGTTTAGGACTGCAGTGGCTTAGTGTATGAAGATAAACAGCTGCGATGTTCTGGCTGCCTTACTTAAGGATGCATGGTTAATTTCACACACATTCAGTGTTGGCAGAGGAAAATGAAATCCGACAGCAGAGTAGGGAGGATGCATAGATACCCAAAACTTTAATTAGTAAATTGTCACAAACAAATTTTTGGATGCTTATCGGAAAATTCCAATGAAATAATATTGTATGTAGTGTAATGCCCATGATGGTTTGGCATTATACTATAATATCATTCCCCCCTACCCCCTCCAACCCACATTTAAAAATATATATATATTTTGGTTTTTAACTCATGGAATTAAATTTTGCTAAATGTAACCATTCAATTGCATAGATTTGAATCCATTGGTGATGTGATGTACAGTAGTATCATCACCTTGTTATTCAAGTACTTGCCCACTTTGTGCTTGCTACACACCCACTCATCTCAGGAAAGCTAGGTGAGAGAGTGAGTGAGTGACAAGTTTCTCCTGCGTCATGTAAAAACCTTTGCATTACCTGTCAAGCTCTGACGGGTTGAAAAAGAAGTGATTTTCAGTTCATTAAGTGGAAAATTACTAAGCATTTCAGAACCAGAATTGGGCTGTATTCGAATACATTTGGTGGAGGGTTACTTTGTAAATATAAGTTTGCATACACTGCTGAAGTGTTAATTATTGTTTGTTGTTCCAGTTGTTTGGGGCAACAATTGATGTGGAAAACGAGCCGAAAAGGACAAAGTGGACATGAAGAAAGATGCATTATTTGGTCAGGGTGTCTATTACTGGGTTTTCCACATGTGTGTGGGTGTGAGACTGTAACAATAACCACTGTATATCTGAATTTGTTGCTGCCCCTTCATTTCCCTCCTCCTCATCCTCCCATCTCCCCAGACCAGAGTTGAGCTTTATAACAAAGTTCCATTCCCTAGTGCCTTGTGCAATAATGAGCCATCCTCTATGCAGGAATATAGATAGAAAGACACACGTGGCATACAGAAATAATGAAAGCTCCAAACTGTGGTCCCCGATGACTCTGCTACTCAAATACCTACATATGGTAATCACCTCTGCAGCATGGAAGTCAGCAGTGCACACAAAAACATAACTTACTGTGGCACAGTGATAACATAATTACTGAATTTGGGCCGTAGGCACTCATTTTGCTTTAATAATTACGCTATCACCTGTTCAACTCAGACATAAATCATTTAACAGAGACCTCAGTGTGACATTGCATGTGTAACTTCACAGGTTTGCATTTATTATAAATGGTCTTGTTTGGAATGGAATGTAGGCTAGCATATAGTGTAGATAAAATATCTCATCACATTCCCTCCCTGCTGTCTTTACGTTCTCTTGTTTGCTAGATATCATTTGCTAATGCTGTAGGCAAGAGTGGGAATGGTAAATGTACGAGGCCATGTAAGGGTAACGATAGCATACCATTCCATTCATTTTGAAATGAGACGCAACGCCAAAGAGGAAATTCAAAGCCGTGAGAATCAAATGTTTATTCATAGGCTGCTGCACCAGTGCATGCTGTAACAAGCTACCAAGCAGGAAAAAAAGTCTGTTCACAATTTGTGATGTGGCTCAGGTGTGGTGAGGAAGAATGGGAGCACCTTGACAGCTGCATTGCTTTTTTTTTTCTCCAAACCCCGGCCGCTCATTAGATTCACTTTAAAAAAGATTTACACAGATAGTGGAGCACTTGATGGCAGCTGAGCTCTTCTACAGCTTGATTCATTATTGATTGCATCCTATTCTTAGACCTTTGCTGCAACATTGGTAGAGCTTCATGTGGCCTGCGTCTAAATAGGCAACCTACAGGTGGTAAGCCTGAAAAAGAGAAATGTCAGTTCTAATAAGGGCTGCAATGTGAGATTCTCGTAATGATAGATTTTGCCGTTTTTCTTCACTTCAGAGAATAATGTTTTTTTCTTTGGTAATTGTTTCATTAAACGGATAAAACGCAACCCATTCCTGATTAAACTGATGCTATTCCAACATCCACACTAGCTGCTGTGATAGAAATTGTGAGTCAAGACTGTTGAACAACATCTGCTAATGTTACCATAAAAACTTGTGAAATTCCCGTATTTTAGAAAGTTGAACTGGAAGCGACTGGCACGTGTGAATGATGCACATTAAAGATCACATTTCACACATTTTACTTTAGCAATACCATATTTGTTCAACTAATAGCAACAAACACATTATGATAATCACCATATACTGTAGGGTCACGTATTAAGGCGGATATATGCTTCTACGTTGCGGTGACGGTGGACCTACGCCGTTAATGCTGAACCCGATTTACGACCCTATGCCGTAGCCTTATGTGCACCTCCAAAAATTCTGACTACGCGTCACGTCAACGTGTCGTGACGTGAACGTAAAAGGACTGATTGGGCCGCTCGGAACATTGTTTCAGGTTCAGCACAACAACACAGCCGTTTTCAAACATTCACAAACGTCTTCTGTGTCGCCTACGCTTCAACATTTGTATTCACAACTGTCAGGGTCCGTGAATGCGGAAAACAAGGTTGACTCCCAAAAACAGAAAAGAGTGGCGCACAAACGGATTTTTTGTAATCAAACAAATACACGCGATCGCTAAAAAGGGATAACAAAAAAGGTCTGTGACAAACAGGTCGACGGAGATCACTGTAAATAACCCGAGGGTTTACTTTAATACCTGAACAAGGTAGAGGCTACTAAACGAAGGCGGCAGACAAACAAACCAAGGCAGGGCGAAACTAGCCAATTGCGAATAACCACCTAGAGACTACTAGAACGGCCGATGGCGACCAGCAAGGCAATATCTTGGCACCCTTTTCACAGATGGCCTATGTTTATATTCTACTGCTGATGAGCTGGGATTAGCTGCAGGTGCGACGTCGGCACGCCTCCCATAGTTCTGCAACAAAACAAAATCTGACCAGCAGCAGAAAGTGCGAGTGAATAATTTTTAAAGTCTTTTTTTTTTGTTTGTTTAAACTAAATATCAGACTTCAATTAATGATTCTAAGCTAAAAATGATAGACATTTTGAATAATAAATATAAGTACTTTCTTTTTATGGCTTGGTTGTAACAAAAGCGGTTGTGCAGGGTTTGCAAACGCGGAGCTCCAGGGTAAAACGGAGAAATTAAAAATAGTTTGGGGGCTTAAATGCACCATGAAACTGCTATGCCAGCATAAAGACATATTGTTCTATCAAACACAACAGTTCTTTTGGCTTAAAATACAGTCGTTCATTTAAAAGAGGGGTGCAAGAGCAGAAACTGCTTTTTAGCCTTGTCTGTGTTTTCCGCCATGTATAAAAAAAAAAAAAAAAAATTATCAAATAAAAATGAATACATGGATATACCCTCAAGAACTTATGTGCTGAAAGTGTGTGCAGAGCATGAACATTTTCTATGCACTTAAGTGAATGAAGCCCATTGTTTGGTTTAAACTGAGCAGTTTTTTGTGTTCTTTCTTTTGTATCAGATTTTCTGTCTTTGTTAATGTAAAACACTTTCGTTATCAAGAATATGTGTACACTTTCAGAGCTTTGCATTTTCTTCTTCTTTCTTGCATTCTTTGCTACTCATTTTCATTCTGATTTAAGGAAACAATATTATATGACTTCCACCCTCCCAGTTTTTCATAATCCGTGTATGTTACGTATTTGGGGCCTTCTGCTTGATTGGTCTACACGCGGAATGCAGAATGAGTGACGGTAGACACAATAATCTAGCAATCTGCTGCAACTACCATTTTATTTATCACTGTCAGTGTCAAACTTGCGGCAAATCTAAGTTCTGTAAAATTGTGGTTTACTTCAGTTTTAATACCGGCTTCTGGGATTTCATAGGCTTTGAAGCATCATGGCCAATTTGCAGTATACAGTAGGTTTACAACCCAACTGATTGAATGTCCTTTATATCCTAGCGGTGTCTGAGTTTATGATAGGTTGTGAGGGCAACACAGACAAATGTAGTTGGAAGGACCCTAAGAACTGGGAGCCAAACCCCAGGGGAACCGGGGCACCGAGGCTTAAGTAGTGGTAATATTTGCGTCAGTTCTGTTTGATTCCCAGTTTCCCTCAAGTCCTGTTAAAGTTGATATGAGCAAGTAAACAGGAAGAATGCATGATTGTTGTTGTTATTGTTATCAGGATAAACGAGAAGTTAGTAAATTTTATTAATCATTGTTTTAATTAACTCATTCACTACAAAAGACATATTCAAATATTTTTTGGAACACAATTGCTGTCAAAGACGTATAAACAATTTGGTTTATGATATTTAAATGCTCATAACTAAAGAACGAAAAAGAGTGTACACAAACTTTTTTTTTAGTGATAAAAGATGGGAATCTAATATTTCTTTTTGTATCTCCATCGAACACAATATTCTGTGGCCCTTGAAATATCAGTCAAAATCATCGCAAATGGCCAGACAGAAGGGGAGGTCTTGTTACAAATGGCTGGGAGTGAATAAGTTAGGACATTTCTATAGACATTTCTTTGAAACACAGCACATATTTGCAATGTTTGTGATTGTTATTCTATCTAGGATATCACTTATCATTACCGTGTCTTGTAGCCAATTATAAGTTTTGCATAAACCGAAGTGACAGCACATCATCATATTACTAGGTTAATTTACATCCAGTCTTTAGATGACAGTAAACATCCCTGTGCATAATTTGACATGTTACGCTTCCAGCAACTTGTGTTTCTGATAAACAACACCGCTTTCCCTGAATAAACAAAACCAAATGCCAAAGAGTCCTTACAATCAAGTCCTCTTAGACTAATGCCCTTTGTCAAGAAGCCCATCGCCGTAATGGAGAATAATTTCTTTTTCATTATCCAGCTAGCAATGCACCAGTTAGGACACAACAGTAAACCTGAGATTTATATTATTGCTTTTGGTAATTTAGTGCACGTCCTGTCGCTTGTGCATCACTCTGCCACATAATTTTGTCAAAATGACGCAAACAACAACAACAGACCGGCATCCTACTTCAGAATGAATTAGGTGTGCAGCAATCGAACTGAAAGTAACTCAGTATATGATTGAAGGTTTTTGACTGGTTGTATTTTTAATAATATACAAGTAGGTTGAATCCCAGTGGCCTCGTTTCAGGCACATCTCTTTTGTGTTCATTTAACCGAGACCTTTTTTTTTCTGTCATCTGAAGTCCAAGTGGCAGCCTTTTGCTCAATGATCTAATACTTTCCCTCAAAAGCTATATTCATGGTTCAAGTGCTATATCATGTAAAGAGTTTGGAGGATGAGATATGTCGTACTAATTGCATTACATTTGAATAAGAGAAACTTCCTGTCTGACAGATGTGAATTGGTACAACAGAAAAGACTTACTTAAAACCTCAAATATCTCTTTAACACTAAAATTTGATGCCTTCACTGAACACTTTATTACAGGTATTACACAGTTGCAACATAAAAGTAAAACCAAATCTATTTTGAGATGCTGCTTGACCTGTAAATTGTTCAGTTTCCAATCAATGCTGAGTATGTTTCCAGAAATGTGCTCTATTTCATGGAGACGTGTAGGTCTGGTGCTCATTTAAATGGAATGAGCCTATTTTTATTTAAAAAACAAACAAACAAACAAACAAACAAACAAACAAACAAACAAACAAACAAACAAACAAACAAACAAAAAAATACACTTTTAGAGCCTTTGGCCTTTGTGACATGATCACCGTTGTAAATCTAACTTAAAAAAAATAATAATTACAGTTACAAATTACTTATCCCAAAAAGTAATTGAGTTAGTAACTCAGTTACCTCATTGTAAGAGTAATTAGTTACTCAGCAAAGTAATTGATGTTGCTATTCATCTTCTACATGTTATTACAGTACATTCTAAATACTACATCTTTCACATGAAGATGTTTCTATTAGCTGATTGAATTGAACTGATTTTTTTCACCCCCACCCCCCAAAAAACATAGATCACACTTTTATTCATTTTTTGATTTCACTTTTATAAGAGTGTAAGGGTATACAAACTTTCAAATGCTGTTTTTCCTGTTATACTGAACCCGCACCAAACTGTGATTCCTGTACCGAGGTACGTACTGAACTTTGCCTTGTATGTACAGTACGTATGTATGTACAGTATGTCACACCCCTATAGTATATAGGTATATATTTCAATATGCAGGTGAGGCTATGAATCTCCTGACACTCCTGTCTTTGCTCTAAAACACAAGGTTCATGGATACATCATTCAAGAAAAGTTTAAGGCAAGTGACTATTTTTGGTTAAAAAAAAAAAAAAAAAAAGTATATATATATATATATATATATATATATATATATATATATATATATATATATACACATATGTGTGTATATATATGTATATATATATATGTATATATATGTATATGTATATGGCGGAAAACACAGACAAGACTGTAAAAGCAGTTTCTGCTCTTGCACCCCTCTTTAAAATAAACTGCTGTATTTTAAGCCAAAAGAATTGTTGTGTTTGATAGAACAATATGTCTATATGCTGCAATAGCAGATCCATGGCGCATTAAGCCCCCGAACTATTTTTAATTTGTCCATTTTACTCTGAAAACCCCCGTTTACAGACGTCGCGCAACCGCTTTTGTTCCAAACCAGCCATAAAACGAAGATAATTAATTATATTTATTATTCAAAATGTCGTTTTTAGCTTAGAATCATTAATTGATGTCTCATATTTCATTTAAAAAAAAATAACTACTTTAAAAAATTATTCACTCACATATTTTAAACTTTTAAACAAATTATGTCACAATGAAAAAAATGGCATCTGTAAAAAAGTCACGGATATCTACCTCATAACTATCGCCTAATTGTATTTTTTTTTTGTTACTGTCGCATTTTCTCCGATATGTAAGATGATAAATCATCGATCCAAACAAAGAAAAATCGAGAAAAAAAAAACGTTTAAATGGGTAAATATATGAAAAAGATAATCCCGACCACTCCTTGATGTCTGCGATTTCTGCATTGCTACCCTAGTTATATTACCATGTTTCACCCCCAAAATCCAGCTGTGGCCATTCACAGCTGTGTCTTGACACTCAGTGATACATGCGACATGGAGTTTTTGTATCGAAACATGGTAGGTACGCGATACTATCTCGTTAAAGTCATGGCGTCTGTAATTCTGTTCTTGTGTGCTCTCACCTCCAGATAGGGTTTTGATGTTTAAAAAATTAAAAAAAAAAAAAAAAAAAAATTTTTTTAAATGCTCTCCTGTTCAAAATTTTTCTTCCCCCAGAAAATAGAGATTTTAAGTTTTCCAATGATGTATCACACATGCACGTAATGATGCGTCACCCATGCAATTTTGGAAGTTGATAAATTGGGGGTCTCAGAGCGGAACTTCAAGTCACCTGAGTGTTTTCCGCCATATATACAGTGGGGCAAATAAGTATTTAGTCAACCACCAATTGTGCAAGTTCTCCTACTTGAAAAGATTAGAGAGGTATACGTACAGTATATATATATACAGTGTCTTGCAAAATTATTCGGCCCCCTTGAATCCTGCAACCTTTCGCCACATTTCAGGCTTCAAACATAAAGATATGAAATTTAATTTTTTTGTCAAGAATCAACAACAAGTGGGACACAATCGTGAAGTGGAACAACATTTATTGGATAATTTAAACTTTTTTAACAAATAAAAAACTGAAAAGTGGGGCGTGCAATATTACTCGGCCCCTTTACCTTCAGTGCAGCAAACTCACTCCAGAAGTTCAGTGAGGATCTCTGAATGATCCAATGTTGTCCTAAATGACCGATGATGATAAATAGAATCCACCGGTGTGTAATCAAGTCTCCGTATAAATGCACCTGCTCTGTGATAGTCTCAGGGTTCTGTTTAAAGTGCAGAGAGCATTATGAAAACCAAGGAACACACCAGGCAGGTCCGAGATACTGTTGTGGAGTAGTTTAAAGCCGGATTTGGATACAAAAAGATTTCCCAAGCTTTAAACATCTCAAGGAGCACTGTGCAAGCCATCATATTGAAATGGAAGGAGCATCAGACCACTGCAAATCTACCAAGACCCGGCCGTCCTTCCAAACTTTCTTCTCAAACAAGGAGAAAACTGATCAGAGATGCAGCCAAGAGGCCCATGATCACTCTGGATGAACTGCAGAGAGCTACAGCTGAGGTGGGAGAGTCTGTCCATAGGACAACAATCAGTCGTACACTGCACAAATCTGGCCTTTATGGAAGAGTAGCAAGAAGAAAGCCATTTCTCAAAGATATCCATAAAAAGTCTCGTTTAAAGTTTGCCACAAGCCACCTGGGAGACACACCAAACATGTGGAAGAAGGTGCTCTGGTCAGATGAAACCAAAATTGAACTTTTTGGCCACAATGCAAAACGATATGTTTGGCGTAAAAGCAACACAGCTCATCACCCTGAACACACCATCCCCACTGTCAAACATGGTGGTGGCAGCATCATGTTTTGAGCCTGCTTTTCTTCAGCAGGGACAGGGAAGATGGTTAAAATTGACGGGAAGATGGATGCAGCCAAATACAGGAACATTCTGGAAGAAAACCTGTTGGTATCTGCACAAGACCTGAGACTGGGATGGAGATTTATCATCCAACAGGACAATGATCCAAAACATAAAGCCAAATCTACAATGGAATGGTTCAAAAATAAACGTATCCAGGTGTTAGAATGGCCAAGTCAAAGTCCAGACCTGAATCCAATCGAGAATCTGTGGAAAGAGCTGAAGACTGCTGTTCACAAACACTCTCCATCCAACCTCACTGAGCTCGAGGAAAAGGAAAAATGGGCAAGAATGTCAGTCTCTCGATGTGCAAAACTGATAGAAACATATCTCAAGCGACTTGCAGCTGTAATTGAAGCAAAAGGTGGCGCTACAAAGTATTAACGCAAGGGGGCCGAATAATATTGCACGCCCCACTTTTCAGGTTTTTATTTGTTAAAAAAGTTTAAAATATCCAATAAATTTTGTTCCACTTCACGATTGTGTCCCACTTGTTGTTGATTCTTGACAAAAAATTAAAATTTTATATCTTTATGTTTGAAGCCTGAAATGTGGCGAAAGGTTGCAAGGTTCAAGGGGGCCGAATACTTTTGCAAGGCACTGTATGTACAGTCCCTGACAAAAGTCTTGTCGCTCATCCATTTTGTAGAAACAATTGCTAATAACCTGACTTTTAATTATTCAATTGGTTTCAGAAATAGATTATATGAAAGCTAAGACCCTCCCAAATAATGTTGAATCTTCAAAAATATATTTGTTTCAATGAAAAAAGATTTAGCATTTAATTAAGACATAAAGGTCAAATTTTGGCAAGACAAAATTTTTGTCACCTACAGAAAGTAATGTGAAAATTGAACAAAAAAATGTACTTTAAATACAAAAATATGTTACATAACATAAGCGAATTAAGTAGTGGCGCTGTGAGATCCAAATTTAAATATTTTGTGTGACTTCCATGGGCTTGAAGGACTGCATCCACGCGGTTCGGCAAGGATTCATACAATTTATTGATGAAGTCATCAGGAACATCAAAGAAAGCAGTCTGGCATGCCTACCAGAGTTCATCAACATTCTTGGGTTTCGTCTTCCATGCTTCCTCTTTCATCCTGTTCATGTCTGGTTGTTTTCTGAGTGAATCTCGGATCCATGCGGGCTCCAGTAGGTCTCCTGCAATATTTGTATTATTCAATGGAAGATTCATCTGAAAAATCCACCTTTTGCCACAAAACAGTGAAGTTTGGTGGTGGCAAAATCATGGTCTGGGTTTACATCCAGTATGGGTGTGTGTGGGAGAGATCTGCAGAGTGGAAGGCAACATAAATAGTCTGAAATATCAACAAATCTTAGCTGCCTCTTACATTCCTTACCATAAAAAGGGACAAATTCTGCAGCAGGATCGTGCTCCATCGCATACTTCAACCTCTACCTCAATGTTCCTCAAGGCAAAGAAGATCAAGATCCTCCAGGACTGGCCAGCCCAGTCACCAGACATGAAGAGGATGAAAGAGGAAGCATGGAAGACGAAACCCAAGAATGTTGATGAACTCTGGGAGGCATCCAAGACTGCGTTCTTTGATGTTTCTGATGACTTCATCAATAAATTGTATGAATCCTTGCCGAACCGCATGGATGCAGTCCTTCAAGCCCATGGAAGTCATACTAAATATTAAATTTGGATCTCACAGCACCATTACTTAATTCGCTTATAATATGTAATATATTTTTGTATTTGAAGTACATTTTTTACAAGGACTATGCCAACGTGGTGATGATAATGCCCACCCAGCAGGAAAATAGTACATTATTTTCAATTAATTGTAACTACCTAGGCAACAAAAGTTGCCCAAGAGTCGTTTGACTCATGACGGTCACCACGTTAAATGCTAATGCTAACAAGAACGCAAATACTATGCTAATGCTCCGAGCCACCTAGCCAATCATCATTGTGTTTGCGACGGTGTCACCAACCCTTTCCCTCTTCCCCCCTCCCGCTTTGCTTTATCCGGGCAGCAGTGAAAAAATCTGACAACTCGCGTTTAATTCAACCAAATTGTAGTACCGCGCCCCCTCACTTCTTCAATAGCAATATCGGCGTCGCAAAGATGGGAAAAGTAATTATTTAGATTACTCAGTACTGAAAACAATAAATCTGTCAGAAACGTCGTTATACTCTAACACCATTATTAACAACACTGGACATGATGCACCATCCTAATGAAAATACTAGAAAATGCATTGTGTTACACGATTCTCAGAAGCAATATTCAGAAAGGCTATGTTTTTTTTTTTTAACTACAATGCTAATTGTTACTAGTGGTGACCGAATATGCCTAAAAATTTTGCCAATAACTATTACATCAGTCAAAGCTGTTTTTGGAGGCTTCAATAGTGTAAGTACGTTAATCAGAATGCGTCCCAATCATAAGCAATCTGAATGGTTGTGTGGTATTCTTCGGGCTGGTGTAGCATTGTTATTTTTCCTCACCACATCGGCTAATGATCAAATATTATTGTTTTTTTCTGGACATTACACCCTGTACAGTCTTTGAAGTGCAGATAACAAATATTTTAATAATATACGGTATAGGTATATTTTTACAATACAAGTTTTTCATTTCCTTTCTGTACTTGCTGTGTTGAATCATTCTGTTTCTTTTCGGACTCTTTGATAAAGCATGCAAGCAAATCGCAGTACTACTGTGATGCTGAATGTGAAGCATATGACAAAGTCTTGTATAAAAGTCTCTGATATCTCTCTCCATCCAATTCATTGTCTTTTTCATTACATCAATGCCCTGTCATCACATGCAACCCATTTCAATCATGCTGTCATGCCTGCACAACGTAACATATCAGACAATTTACATGATTGGTCTTTCTTCAAATGTCGGGAGCAAGCGAGTCTGTGCTAATGTATTTGTGCATGCATGTGTATAGCTGTCAAAACTGTCAAAGTTTACGAGCTTCACTTCATTTTACAAATTAGGACAGGTCTGCAAGCATCAAAGCCGTTGTCTCTCTACCTCGTCATCAGCATCACTATCACAATCATCATCATCGTCCCACTCACATTTTGTGCTCTCATAAAACCTCTTATTTTGTTACTTAAAGCACAGTCACATTCAATTATGCTGTGATTATACTTGGCTCATGAATTAAAACAGCAGATAACAAACCTGTCGTACACACAACCAATCATTTCAACATCTTATCAGCTTTGATTTAGCCTCTTTGGTTCGAAATTAGTCAGGTGTCAAATTGGCATTGACATGAAGATTAATTTGAACAGTGAAACAACATGTTGATGCAGTGGCCAGGGTTTCAATTCATGAAAAATGTTTAGACTGTGTGTGGGTGTATACAGTATATATATTAAATAAATCCATAGATCACCCTATAAGTTGTTATCAATTAAGCCAGACTTGGCAACTATTTTTAAGTACATGCAAATTTTTTGTTTGTTTTAAGTATTAATTAGCGGTCATTGTTTTGAATTACCTGCAACTTATTCAGTCACCAGAATAGTCATGATCAGAACCATGTAGAAAGAGAGTTGCGACACTCCCATAGGGATCAATTATACGATTTTACTTCGGTAATGAAGCCTCGAATAGTTCCAAACAGCACTTCGATGAGGGCAGACCCCATTCACTTGAATGGCTGGCTGTCCAGTATATTCAGAGGTACCCTATTTTTCCGACTATAAGTTGCAGTTGTTTTCCTAGTTTGGCTGGGGGTGCGACTTATACTCTGGAGCGACTTATGTGTGAAATTATTAACACATTATTATATCATTTCACATGTTATTTTGGTGATTTGGAGTGACGCTGATGGTTTGGTAAACTTGTTAGCATGTTCTTTATGCTATGGTTATCTGAATAACTCATAATAGCTATGATGCGTTAACATACCGGCCACGTTCGCATTTTGTTGTTCAAGCATCATGTAACATTATCATACTGTACACCTATTCAGCATGTTGCTCTCCATTGTATTTTTATTTGAAATTGCCTTTCAAGATGACATATTTGTTCTATGTGTTGGATTTTATCAAGTAAATTTCCCCCCCAAAATGCGCCTTATACTCCGATGCGACTTATTTGTATTTTTTTCCTCTTCGTTGGGCATTTTGTGGCTGGTGCGACTTATACTCAGGTGCGACTTATAGTCCAAAAAATACGGTAAGTTGATTAAAAAAATTACCTCTTTTGAATTTTCAACTGTCTGTATTTTATCAGTGGTGCTTTATGATGTATATGTTGAACTTTATTTGTATGTGCATGGCGTAATTTTATTTATACATACTACAGTATACATATATATATATATATATATATATATTTTTTTTTTTTTGGTTGACTAGCGAATTTCTCCTGCTTTTTAAGCTAACTCTGCTAACTCGGAAGGTATCACCAGTGATAAATTGATTGTCACGACCTCTTTTAAATCGTCAACTCTTTCCGAGGCCCTTTGTGACGCATACACTTATCTGTATTTCTGAGTATTAGTAGACAACTGGCTTTCATGTGCTTGTTAACTCGATTTTGTAAGCTTTGAAAGTATCACCCTCATCAAACAGTACCAAGTTAATGCATGACAACCTGTATTCTTTACATCAAAATGTTTGACATTATTATAGAGATGTGTATGGATTGAAATGTGATGTTGACAAATAATAGACACAAAATTATAATACAAAACTACAGTGGTATGAAAAAGTATCTGAACCTTTTGGAATTTGTCATATTTCTGCATAAAGTCACCATCAAATGTGATCTGATCTTTGTTAAAATCACACGGATGAAAAAACAGTGTCTGCTTTAACTAAACCCACCCAAACATTTATAGGTTTTTCATATTTTATTGACGATAGTATGCGAACAATGACAGAAGGTGGAAAAAGTGAACCATCACTTTTAATATTTTGTGTGTGTCCCCCCCCCTTTGGCAGCAATAACTTCAACCAGACCCTTCCTGTAGCTGCAGATCTGTCTGGCACATCGATCAGGACTGATCTTGGCCCATTCCTCTCTACAAAACTGCTGTAGCTCTGACAGATTCCTGGGATGTCTAGCATGAATCACTGTCTTTAGGTAATGCCACAGCATCTCAATGGGGTTCAAAGTCTGCACTTTGACTTGGCCACTCCAGAACATGTATATTGTTCCTCTGAAACAATTCTGAAGTTGATTTACTTCCGTGTTTTGGATCACTGTCTTGTTGCAGTATCCATCCTCTTTTTAGCTTCAACTGTCTGACAGACAGCCTCAGTTTTTCCTGCAAAACATCCTGATAAACATTTGAATTCATTTTTCCATTAATGATTGCAAGTTGTCCACGCGGCAGCAAAACAGCCCCAAATCATGATGCTCCCTCCACCATGCTTCACGGTGGGAATGAGGTGTTGATGTTGGTGAGTTGTTCGAATTTTCCTCCACACATGATGTTGTGTGTTACTCCCAAACAATTCAACTTTGGTTTCATCAGTCCACCTCTGTGGAGTGTCCAAGTGCCTTTCTGCAAACTTTGAGACAATTCGACTATATACAAAGAGCATTTTATTTAGATCACCAATGAAGGCTGCGAGAAAATGTATTGTGTTGTGAGAACGAACTCAAATGCGTGAAGGACATGCTCGACGCGTGACAGTTGAGAACCTTGTGTAGCGTGAATATAGTTGACATAATTAAACGCTTCCATGAAGAGACATAGAGGTTGGAAAACATTTTAAAATGAGTTCCCTTCAGGCCTACCACACTGGAGCGTAATGTATTGATTTGAAGTCTACTCTTAAATAAGCCGAGAGTGTCTGGCTACCCAATATATCTCCAACATGGTTTGACAGGAAAGGAGCCTAATAACTGAGGTATTGCCTTCCAATCTAATTTTGAGATTCTTGAAAAGACAAATAAATCTCAACTCAAAGGCCAGCAAGCTCCAGCCATGCCACTTGAACATTTATAGCTTTGTAGGTGAAGGGAAAGCTATATATTTATCTATATAAAGATAGATTGATAAAGCCGTTATGTAAAGTTGTAATGTCTTTTCAATCATCCATCAACCCGTTACTGTGAATGTAAGTTGTGGACAGTTAGTGGAAAACAAAGTGCTCTGAAATGATGCTACTGTTAGAAGAACACACTTTTGAGTTTAGATGTGTATGTTTTCATCTGTCAAGCGTAATTTGAAGTCATCCTTGTGGTTCAAATTCATCTCATTGCAAAAGCACCATTTGCTTTTTGAGACCTTATGTTACGCCACTATAAATTGAAACAAAATGTGAGTCTGCAGTGTTGAAGCAAGCGCTGTCTTTTGAAATTTAATACAAATGGTTCCTGTCTAATCCAATTCATCCCCATATTGAACCATTGTGTGCATGGATCATTAAAGACCTTCTACAATTTGACACCTATGGGTTTACAGTTTGAAACAACAATTACATCACATACTGCAAAACTAAATGACATCCTGTCATTGTGTTTACCAAGCACAATTGGTCGAATGAGTAGCTTTTATTTGATATAGGAAGTGAATTTTAGGCTACTTGTGGGATGATTATTTTTAAGAAGAGAATAATTGATCATCATGTAATGAACTTGTGATCAAAAGTTTGAAATGGTAGTTGGGTGCGTGGACTGGCAATGTTTTTAGGATGTTTCAGGGATGGCAAACTCAGTGAGTTCATATAACATACCCCTGTGCATTAGAAATGGTCACAGTGAATGTATTTTTTCATTGTTTATTACAGCATACAACCTTATGTCAAAAACATAAAGAAAAAAAAAATATTAATGTGCAATACTTCAAAATTATACCTATCACGATAGAAATTATTTTACATCCAAGTGTGAAACAATTTAAAGGTATTCTTAAATGATCACTTGCCCTGTAAACAAGTAAAAGGTGAAATCACAACAACTCATTTAAAAGAGCTGCATTTTACACCACTAATATGTTCAAAGTGTTATGTAACAATATTTTGTCAGCAGTTCTTAATAATTTTGTCCGTTGTATGAACATTGTAATAATCTTTTAAATCCCGCACTTATCCTACATTGCTGCGTCACAAATAAAGTCCAGTGTTCCTTAAAGTAGACAGGAATGAAATGTCTTATACAGTTCTTTTAAATGTTATTTTTAGCCCCCATTTTCAAAGTTGTAATTAACTCAAAATTTCCTGCTGGTCAGTCATAAGGTTTATTTTGGCAACTTTCTGAGCCCTTAAATTCCAAGAAATGGGAGAGGAGCTTACTGCTGCCAGCTTCCCAGATTATAAAGTGAGAAAGGTTTATGTGTTATAAGACGTTGTCAATGGAGAAAGTGGACTTTAAGATCACACTGACAGAAATGGAAAGGTCAGGACCAAATTTTCTGTTATTTCTAAATGAAGATGAAAATAACCATCACATTATAAGCAGTGGTGAAAGTGGCTAGAATTTCTTGCCGGAACTCCATTGGCTCCAACGCCCCCGTGACCTTCGTGAGCTTAAGTGGCTCAGAAAATGAATGAATTAATTAAAAGGTTTCATACATGCATTAGGCTGCTGCATTACACCAGAACAAGGCATTAATGCGAAACAGATTTTCATTCAAAATACGGTAGTATTTTTTCACTGGTTTACAAAATTCCATCTAAAACGCTGTCTATTTTTTATATTTCCTCAAATTTAAGGGCAAAACGTCAATTTTAACTATTCAAGAACATAGGATATACTTTAACATTGAAGATAATATACTGAAAACACTGGCTTTGTTTTTTTTTTAATAATAAAGATCCATTCAATAATAATAAAATCCTTTTTTTTTTTTTTTTTTTTTTAAAAGTGAAAATTACTTATATTATGCAAAGTGAAATGCAATATATTTTGAAGACAAAGCAAGCATAGACTTTACATAGCCTAGCATAGCCTTACATAAATTAACAAAATAAGTGCACATTAACATGGAAGGTGTTCTGAACCACCCAAATACAATAAAATAATACAAAACAAACTTATTCAACTCTTTACTCTCTCTTAAATATCTGATCAATTTTTCTGTTGCATTGCACCGTTAAGTCAACAAGTTTTTTTTTGTTTTTTTTTTTTTTTTTGTCGAGGATAGATCTTATGCCCGAACCCAACCGATTGAACCCGAATTTCTGGCCGGGTCGGGCCAAAAATGTCAATTGTTTTCGTTCGGGTTGGGCCGGACTTCTCTCTCGCTAACTTTTTTTTTTTTTTTGTAATAAATATATATTTATACATGTATACTAAAACGATGTATGGATGTTGAACTAAGGAATATAAAAAAGGAGAGTGCGGCATGGAAAGGCTTCAAATTGATTGTTGAAAAGGCTATACAGAAACCTGTGTCGACTTTGCTGAATGTAAACAAATGTGACGCTTTGCTCCCATACGAGAAATATATTTAACAAACTTTTCCAGCGTTATTTCTTTGTTTAAATGCATTTATAATTATCATAAAAATATATAGACTATTTACACATTGAGAAAACTTGCGTTTTTTTCTGCCAACTCAAAATAAAATAAATGTCAAAATCATTATCCGCTGGACAGAATAGACACACAAATGCCGTATTAGCCGGAATATAAGACGGTGTTTTTTTGCATTGAAATAAGCCTGAAAAAGTGGGAATCGTCTTATATTCGGGGTCTAGACATTATACCCATTCACGACGCTAGATGGCGCCAGATATCATTGAAGCGAATGCTGAACTTGAGGAGTAATGTTCTGTCATGACAGATCTCAGCTACTCTCAAGTTTAACCAGTTTGCACTATTTTATTGCAATGTTTTTCCTTATTCAGATTTGTTTTCAAAACTACAGTTGCAGTTAGACCTCACTTTGTAGGTTAATGCAGTTATTGCAATTTTATTGTTTTATCACAACAAATTGGTTTATTTACATTTCAAAAACCAGAAGCCATTCATTTACGAATGTGGTTGCACTTTAGTTTGCATATTTAAATTTTCAGATATTAAGATTTGAATGAGGCAAAATAACATGCTTTTTCTCTCAAATATATTGTTATAATCATTTGTTTCAGATGTACTGTAATTATTTTCTGCCTAAAAATTAATTTGGTGTTCAAAAAGTCTTTTTTCAAACTTGAGAAAAAGAGGGGGTCGTCTTATAATCAGGGCCCTCTTATATTTGGGCCAATACGGTATAAAAGATATAAATGTTTATTTTTTAACTGGGAGAATTAGTTACAAAAGACAGGCTTTAATTTGCTATGTTTATGGACAGGCATTGTCACAAATGTGATCACACAAAATGCAACCACGCATCGCATCCCCGCATTTCCTCCTTCTCCTGAGTCCAAACAAATAAAACATACAATTTCGGGGTATTTTTTCGGGTTTGGGCCTGTAAATCAAGTTAATTGATAGGGCCGGGTCGGGCTTTAACACCCGCAGGCTGGGCTGGGTCGGGCTGGATTTCTTAGGCCCGATCTAACCCCTACTTGTCAGATACAGAGAGATGCTGGGAAGAACTACGGAGAGTAAATAAATGAATAGAATATATCGGTGGAAACTGATGACGCTACACAAACTCTTTATCATACTTGTTGTTTACACTTGTGTGTGTAAATCTGACGTTAGTAGATTGTTCTTATTGAGATGCGTGTGTGGCAGCATGGCAGGGTTTTTTTTTTTTTTTTTTTTCCAAACATGGGGTTTTGACAGCTGCTGTCATATTTTCGGGATCAAAGCACCGGATGCCGAAACGGCGTTCCGCCTGAAAAGTTCTTCCCGGTACGCCGTTCCGCCCCGTTCCAGCGTTTGCCAGTGTGTTTGCAAAAAAGTCTAGTGCATATGTCTAAATACAAATTTATACATCAAGTATTAATGTAGAACAATTCTATAAAACATGCAAGGTTTGTAGGATTTCTATTTAGAATGATAAAATAGCTATTACTTTTTAAATTTAGTTGATAAATTATTCGGAGTATCTTGAGTTACATTTTAATGACAAAATATACCTGTTTCATGACAGTTTGTTTTGCATACATCTCTTTATGGAGTTTTTCCCAGCATATTCTCTATTATATGTTTTTTTCAAGTGTGAACAGTGATCGAAGTTGAGTAATTCATATATGTGCGGGTAATCTACCAAATAAACACTGTGGCGCCTTCAGCATGTAGGTGACACATGACGTGAAACATGTCAAATTCTAATTTAAAGCAACACTAAGAAACTTGTCAACCTTTACAAAATATTTTCATAACATTTGTGATTATATGTCGACTGACAACTAGTTGAATGACACCTCTGTTATGGCCTGAGGGGGTCAGTATCGCTTTCACCGGCACTAATTAACTTTGAGGATGGTGGCAGGAACCCTGCCACACAAAAAAACTATGTGCTGAATGTTTTACGGCACACGTCACTTCCCTCTTTCCCCATTTGTTATAAAGATAGAAGCCGATGTGAAGGGTTTCGCACAAATTCTGCAAAGTAGTGACTGGATAAACAGTTCACTTGAGGGAACAAATCCATTACGATTTGTTTGGTAAAAAGATTTGTTCAAACGAATTGTTTGCCCAAGCTCCCTCCCCTGTTTGCAATAATGCTATCTTCTGATTGGTCGTGCGCGATGTCAGACGCTGCAGCTTGCAATTCAACGCTCAACGCTCTCCCACACAAATCCCAACTTACTTAAGAATAAATCAGTGCGGAAGGTGATTAGTTCGGATTTGTTCCTCCAAACGATTCATTAACAATGAACGAATCATTCGAGACCGACTCAACACTACTGCAAAGATAGCAGAGCAACAAAAGAGACGAAAAGGTTTGTCCGAGGGGACAAAAAAAAGGGAGGCTACCAGGATAAAAGAACACTCAAAAATAAACATTAGCCCGGAATTCACTCCCTGGCGTTACCCTCCCGCCACTGGAACTTGTCAGGGAGTCTGTCGCTGATGAGTTTGGGAGCAGGTGGGGGTGAGGGCGCTGGGGGAATACGGTACAAAATCAAACGTTTCTTATTTTCAAAATCGTCATATGATATTGTTTACCACAACTGGATTCATTAACTCATCACTATTCATCCATCACACATCCGCTGAAAACAGAAATGCAGTTAAATCCACCTGCAGGCCATCAGAGATTAGGATTTTACGATACTGTGCGCTGGTCCTCATGGAAACTGCAGCCTTCCTTAAGGCACAACACTTCCGCTTTTGTCCACCTGCCCAGCAGAAATCGACCAAAACTGAAAGTACCCTCATTTTGCTTTAATACAAACCGTGTAGATCAGGGGTGTCCAAACTTTTTGCAAAGGGGGCCAGATTTGGCATGGTAAAAATGTGAGGGGCCGACCTTGGCTGACGACCTTTATGGAGAACAATATATTTAAGCAAATTTTAGCAAGCATGTGTGTCACATTTGCTTCATTATTTTTTTTTTTAATTAATAATTTCAACAATCTCGCTACTAATCTTGTGGCGTTCTCTTTCGACTCTCGGTCTCTTGCGAAATACTGCTGCTGTAACATTAAACTAACTTCAAGTTGCTTCAATTTCTCGCTGCGTATCTTCCCTGTAATCTTGTCGTACATGTCAGCATGTCTTGTTTGCTATTATTGCCTCACATTCAACTCTTTAAAAACAGCGACTGTCTCATTGCAAATGAGGCAGACAAAGTTGCTTCGTATTTTAGAGAAGAAATAGTCCAATTTCCACCTATCCCTGAAGCGTCGGCCGTCGCAGTCACCTTTTTTTGTTGATTGTCACCATTTTAGAAAATTGGGAGTAAAGGTTCACACGGGGTAATGTTGTTTAGAGTGCTGCTGCCTTTTAGTGGGTAAATGTGGAGCAGCATTTAGTGTGTAAGCTACTTCATATGCTGGTGGCAGTACTGCTGACCAATTTATTAAGTCTGTGTGCAGGCCAGATGTTATTGATTTTATGACAGAGGCTTGGGGCTGGATGAAATTTGACCACAGGCCGCATTTGGCCCCCGGCCCGGACTATGGACACGGCTGGTGCCGATTGAATCCCTTGTGAAGGTATTTAACCATGTGTTCGCAGGCAGGGTCCAAGGTTGAATTAAAAAGCAAGTTAAATCCCATTGAACATGCTCCGGTGCTTACATAGGTACCAGAGATCTTTATTGATTTGGTTGTGATTTACCATGTTCATGTAGTACAATCAGGCCCTTTTTGAAGTTCATAACAGTTCCTCTTTGTTGATAACTCTTTACTTCTCAAGATGATTTGATACTGCTATTTTACCAAAAGTCCTTGAAGTGCTTGAAAAAACTTGCATTAGAATGTATTTCAATGCTACGTAAAATGAATAACAACTCAGTTTCTCACTGGGCAAAGTTTAACCTTGTACACCCACAACAACTATTCTATAGCAATTTGTCATTTTTTCTCTTTTCTTTTTTTTCTGTACTATCTCCACCACTGCTGCAAAAATGAGGGTTCATACAATTTAAGAGGTGTGTTTTTCTTTTTTATGCTCCTTCAGATAAGAGTAAGATAAAATAAAAAATAAAAGGCACTACAAAGGAGGTTGCGAAAAGGACAAACGGAGGAGTCAATTAAGCAAATAGGGGAAAAAGAGCATCAAAGTGGAGATATAAATAGCCAAAAGGGGATGATCGAGAGAGTGACAACTAGATGTAGACAAGAGTGGGATGTCACTAATAAAAGATGCTTGGAGATCATCAAAGTATTCGATTGAATTTTCTCAACTACAGCTTTAGAGGAGAGGCAACATCACAAAAAAGAAAGCAGCGCATTTACACTTTGCTGTGACTCACTGGTCTGCCTCTTGGTGATAACGGCTTTGGTCGCCAGGCACCGCGCCGTCAAACCGCCACACCATAATAAGTCTGTAGGTTACGCTGCGGTTGCCATGGCGACTCCCTTGGTGATGGGCAAAGAATAGAGCCAGCGCTCCTTAATTAGAGGAGACTGCACATGATTAAACCAACGCTTGGCCAAAACACGGGTGCACTTGCACATATACAATAAACTATTACATAGAGTTACATATAATATCTTGGGAACTTGAATTTCAACCATGTTAACCCGCTGATAATGACTCAAAAGCTCAGTCAGCTGACTTTATTTGTAACTCAACTGTATAAATCAGCGCATGTAACCCCATAAAAAATTCTTAAAAAGCATTATTATTGCCATTAAAATCATATTTTGAGACAAATCGACTTATGTACAACAATTTGGAAAAGCGCAAATGACGAGAAATGAGTCTTTAAATCTACTTATATAGAGTCCTTATAGCACTCTGGTGCCTCCATCTAGGTGATGAGGCCAGCGGAGTAGCGTTTCAGCGAATTTAGAATTCAGCCCATTGGAGGAGGAAGATTCAGAATGAGAAAAAGGCGACAGTGAGCAGACTGCAAAATTGTTTTTATCGCTTTACTCCAATATTTTTACAGGATATTCTTTGTATCTAAGTATATGCCCAATTGCTAAATAAATTGTATGGTCTTGATAAATAAGTCTTGTGCTAAATGGAATATGAAATATTAAAAATGTATTTATTCAGTACGACAGGGCTAAATTACTGCATAATGGTAAAATCGCCGACTTCATAAAGTTCCCGAACGGTATTTTATGCCACCAGCGTTAGTCCGGCTCTTGTCATTTTCCTGAGGGGACTCTGAGACTAAGAGCTAGGCTACATGCTAACTCAAACCGAGTGGCTCTTCAAAGTTTCTTTCCCTCCTCTCGAACTTGAAAAATCACAAAAAACTACCCCGACTCATGTCACGGCGGTGGGGGTGATTGTCTTCACCGATCAACCAGTCTCCGGCGTCGAGCAAGTTTCAGCCCGTGGTATCCCTGTCGCAGGGGACGCAGCAGGGGAATGAACGTCGAAAATTCACATTCTCGGTGGACAAACCGGCCAACGTTGGAGCGCGTGGCTGCCCAAGCCCAAGCTGCGTATAGCACTCTCTAGGCGGGCACGTGAAGAGAGCTGAGGAAGGTGGAAGTCTCGACACAATCGAGAACCGGTGACGACAGCGCGTGGCTGCCCGAGCACGGATGCTCTCGCCTACGTTGGCCGTCGACCATAGTGTGCGACAGGTCGTCGGCTGAGGGAGGCGGCCACTCCCGCCTTCTCGGTGGACAGGGAGCATTGTCACCCACAAAATGCAAGCCATCTCCTTATTAAAACGTGTGCCATGATCCCAATATTTGACATAATATAAAACACGGAGGTCTCTCACTTCCTCGTCCGTCCAATGATCCCTTGGTTTTCGGACCTGTTTTGCCCATTCTTCGTGGTGAACAGAATCTTTTGGAAATCCAAAAAGGAAACTCAGAAAGGCTCACACCACTCTCCCTGTTGTAGCAACAAAAGCCTGCAGCACATTGGGCTGGTGTGACGCGAAAAGTAAACAAAAATAAACAAATTAATCCGCAAAGTCAGTTTAATCTGCAGTCCTTTTGCATACAATACCATGGCTGAATAGATGTCGAATGTAGTAATAGAGATCGAATGTGATCTCACCCATTAACGTCACATCCGCCTACTTCCTCATTCCGAGACCAGGGCCAGAATAGACTTGCTTCTGCACACATCCAAGTTGTCCATTTCATTCAGGAGCATAAAATACCGCGTGTAATTTGAAATAAACATGCTCATTCCACTATTTTCATCATGTACATTTTTCATTCTAAGTAAGTTATAATTATGCACTTATAGCTCTAGAGCATATATTTTCTATTCATTTATTTTATTTATCAAATACATATGTTTATACTGGAGTGCCACGTCCAATTTCGTTGTTCACAATGTTCTGTTGTTGACAATGACAATAAAGACCTATTCTATTCTATTCTATTCTATTCTATTCTATTCTATTCTATTCTATTCTATTCTATTCCACATTTCTTAATTGTAGAAGTGGCCTTTTTAGTAACATTTTCACATTCCTAACTGATATGAATAGTAAAATACTAAAACCACTTCAGTGGTGAATTCCTTTTGAATTCTATTGTCATAATTTCCATTTTCACCACAGACATAAATTCACCGGCGGTAATATGAAAGACTGTAAAAATGGGATAATACCAATAAATTTAATAAATATATATTATTTATTATTTCATGAATTGTTTTCAATCAGGTTCTGAACGCTTATTCTACATCGGATGTGTGAATTGTTTTTTGAGAGGAGGTGTTAAGCATTCTTTGTTAAGTGATTATATGAATTTATTTTTTTTTTCCTGTTCAACTACAACTACTTCTAGCTTGCGAGCACTAAATATAGTATGTGTGTGTGTGTGTTCAGGGTCATTAATAATATCTTTGCTCTTTTAAGATGAATCTTATACAGTATGCCCTTAAAACAAATTCATCTAAGGCAGCTGATGCAAACACAAATCATACAAAAATGTACAGTACATTGTGGTCAATTAAAAATTTTTTAAAATTTTTTTTATTGATGCTTATACCTTAAGTGTGTCCCTTTGCAATTATGTTCTGCTCAGGCCACCCGACTCCCGAGTGAGAGCCAAACAAGCAAAGATCTTTAAAAGGTTTTCTGGTTTGAGGAAAGGCATTTTCTTCAATTCCCAAAATGCATCACATGCAAGCACCTTCTCTCAAGAGAGAAAGCAGCATCTGCTTTTTACAGTAGAGTAGGATCTTCTCAATAGTAAATGGAAATTTTTGCGGCGATCACACTCATAGTGAGCGACATATTTATTAGTGCTGAATTCTTCACAGTTTGAGCAACAGCTTGGTGGCCGTGCCATCCGTCTGCATGACTGAGCAGTCATCCTCGCTGTCCCACAGTGGCTCACTTTTTCCCATTTCGACACAACTCTCTGCGCGCTAATGGGCTGCTAATCTGGAACATGGCTTAGGGTTCACTGCACCCCTCACCCATTCCTCCATCCTCCCTTCCTACTTTCCATCCTTCCCTTCAACGTCTTCGATTTTCTGACCTTGCATTTCCTTAACAGGCTTACAAGATTTACTTGCTCAGCATTTGGCTCCCCCTATTTTTTAAATCTTAATGACTGGCACTGCAGTGCTGGAGCACCTTTGTTTTCTTAGTTTGCTTATTATCGACTACTATAACGACTATTCTATGGTATAATTTAACTAATGGAGCTTGAAAGCAATAACAAAAATGCTATTGAGTGATGGGTGACTTGACACCAGTGTTGTGGCTAGTTACTCAAAAAAGTAATATATTACACATCACTTTCAAAAATAGTTTGGCTGTACACCATTATTATTTTAGTCCCTGAAGAATGTAATTACTAGCAAGTTATCCCCCCTCCCTATTTTATTCACTGATATTGATGGTGGTGACCATAGGCGGAGTTTGACTTTTGGGGCAGGGGGGGCACAACATGTTGATGACCCCAAAACGCAGTGTCAGCAATAAAATTAACTTACAAGAATATTTATAATAATAAGTTGACAATGAGTGTTTTTTTGTTTCCCATCATTCTTGAGGGGAATACTAAATCAGGCTGCTTAGGTAATACTTTTCGCCAAGATCGTCATTCATTGAATATGGTATGCCCGCCGGTGTCGTGCCAATGTAGTTACCCCAGTCAAAAATTGGAACCCCCTGGGTGGAGCCATATGGAGGTAGATTTGTGTCTTTATTATTCAATCAAAAAGAAATTGCTTCAATGAAAAAATATATATTTCAACCAAAAAAAGTTGCTTCAATCAAAAAATACTTTCTTGATTGAAGTAATGTTGATTTGTGTTTGGGCCACATTTTGGCTAGGACATTTTTGTCATTTTTCAATCAAAAAATAAGTTGCCTAAAAAAACTATATTTTCAAAAAGAAAAATCACTTCAATCAAAAAAAAAAAAAAAAATCAATAATGGTAAAAGTTTTTGAATGCAAAAAAAGATTTTAGATTTGTATTTGAACACTTAATTTTTCATTGAAAAAGTTTTCTTTGATTGAAGCAATCCTTTTTGTGTTTGGGCCATATTATGGGTAGGACATTTGTGTCTAAATCATTTAATCCCCCCAAAAGTTGCTTCAATCAAAAAATAAAAATAAAAATAATAAAAAAAGAAAGATATTTTGGGGGGGGGGGGGGGGGTGGATTTATATGCAAAGCAAATGACCGTCTAAGTTGCTAGCCACAGGATCTGTTCGAAAAATAATTTTGACCCATTATAAAAATATATTTTTTATGTTCATTTCATTCATTTTTGTTGCAGTTTTATTGCTTTACAACTTTTATATAGTAGTATATAGGAAAGTCAATTACATGCAATGACACTTTTCGGCCTTAAAATCCGCTTATGGTGGTGACATCATGCCACATCTTTGCTCATTGTCCCCTCCCTCTTCAGTCTGCATTTCAACAGAAAATGTTTTCTTGGCAATCAAACATTCTAACTACTGAGCAAATGTAGACCAGTCGAATAAAGTGCTGCCAGTATTTTACCGTAAATTCAATGTCGTTTCTGTTTTTACGGTGTAGTGTTAATGTCATCAAAATATGTGTCTCATTGCTTTGCTAACTTCGTGAACAGATGAACCACAAATACAAAAAGTCAGAGCGTGTCATCCTTTTCCATCTTAAGTAATTATCTGCATTCATATCTTGGACTCCAGACAAACTTTCAGTATTTTACTAGAAACACAGTTGCCTGTAATCTAATATTTTAGGGGTGTATGCAGAACATTTAGAGGCTGTTAGACCAGGTTAACTGTGGGGAAACCGTTTGTTACTCATTGTCAATGATTTTAGGCTGGCACAAGTCCCCAGATATTTTCTATTAACTGTTCTCTGAATTAATGCCATGGCTCGGGTATTTGATGTATTTACCATCCAAAAGTTGTCTGAAATAGTGCCATAAGTGGTTTTTTTTCTTGCTCCTCAGAATTTGCTGCATGGTAATTAGCAATGCTCCCTGGTCCTGATCCTTCACGATGCTACTGTCGCTTTTCCCACACCTCCGATGTTTCCAAGATCTTAGTTAATCAGTTGAATGCATTTTAACTACGGTTGACTTAACCCTCCGCTATTTACTTATTACATTTCGTTATCTGCAAGAGTTGAAAATTTGACATGCCTAATTTGTAGAATGTGCACATATAGTACTTGCCTCTAAATGCAGGGAGTAAAAATAAGGCATCAGAAAAAAAATTCTCAAGTGAAATACAGAAACAGTAGTACCGCAACATACGATCGCTTCGACACACGATCTTTTCGACATCTGACTTAAAATTTGACTTGCCATTTGTTTCTACATCCGACGACATGCTCGAAATACGACGATTTATGACAGCTCCGCAGAGTCTTTGTTTTCCCGCAAGACGGACGCATGGCAGATTTTCTTGTCAGAGAAATCAACATGGGTTCCAAGAACGTTAGTGCGTGTGGTGAAAAAAGGGAAAAGCCATTGAAATAAAGATGAGAAAAATATGAGCGTGGTGTGCGCCTCCATGAACTGCCTCGACAATACAATGTCTACGATCTCAACAGTCCTCTGTTCACCAGTCTTTATAAGTTAAGGTGACAATTATTATTGTGGTAACATCGCCAAAGAAATCGCCAGGTTCGTCAATTCATCATTTATTTCAGAACATGTGCAACACATCACACTTACTGTTAGCTGCATAAAAGAAGAGAAAAGAGAAAGTAAAATCTCTACCGCACCTATCTCACTGTTACGTCAGCCACACGGTGCGTTCAGGTACAGCATGCAAAAATAAACTGCCCCATTAGAACCCTTTTCATTAGAATTTTTCCAGGAATTACTATTACTATTGTTATACTGTATTAATGTTCCTATTTTGATTTATAATTTATTTGTTTTGCTATGTGTAATCGCCATTTGCAATAGTACTAGCTGTATTTAGTGTAGGTTTTCGGGCTGTACGATGAATTAGTGGAATTATAATGTATGTATTCTAATGGGAAAATCCTGCTCGACATACGACCATTTCAACTTACAAACAAGGTCCTGGAACGAATTAACCTCATATGTAGAGGTACCACTGTACATGAAAAATCTAGTAAAATATACTGGAGCATAAAGTACAGTGGGGAGAACAAGTATTTGATACACTGCCGATTTTGCTGGTTTTCCCACTTGCAAAGCATGTAGAGGTCTGTAATTTGGATCATAAATTCTCTTTAACTGTGAGGGACGGAATCTAATACAAAAAAACAGAAAATCACGTGATTTTTAAATAATAAATTTGCATTTAATTGCATGAAATAAGTATTTGATACATCACAAAAATCGAACTTAATATTTGGTACAGAAACCTTTGTTTGCTATTACAGATACCAAACGTTTCCTGTTGTCCTTGACAAGGTTTGCACACACTGCTGCAGGGATTTTGGCCCACTCCTCCATGCAGATCTTCTCCAGAGCCTTCAGGTTTCGGGGCTGCTGCCGGGCAACACGGACTTTCAGCTCCCTCCATAGATTTTCTATCGGGTTCAGATCTGGTGACTGGCTAGGCCACTCCAGGACCTTAAGATGCTTCTTACGGAGCCACTCTTTAGTTACCTTGGCTGTGTGCTTTGGGTCGTTGTCATGCTGGAAGACCCAGCCACGATCCATCTTCAGGGCTCTCACTGAGGGAAGGAGGTTGTCAGCCAAGATCTGGCGATACATAGCCCCATCCATCCTCCCCTAAATACGGTGCAGTCGTCCTGTACCCTTGGGAGAGAAGCAGCCCCAAAAAATGATGTTTCCTCCTCCATGTTTCACGGTTGGGATGGTGTTCTTGGGGTTGTACTCATCCTTCTTTTTCCTCCAAACACGACGAGCCGAGTTTAGACCAAAAAGTTCAATTTTGGTCTCATCCGACCACATGACCATCTCCCATTGCTCCCCTGGATCATCCAGATGGTCAGTGGCAAACTTCAGACGTGTCTGGACATGCACTGGCTTCAGCAGCGGGACCTTGCGTGCGCTGTAGGATTTTAATCCATGACGGCGTAATGTGTTTCAGATGGTTTTCTTCGAGACTGTGGCTCCAGCTCTGTTCAGGTCATGGACCAGGTCCTGCCGTGTAGTTCTGGGCTGATCCCTCACCTTCCTCATGATCAGTGATGCCCCACGAGGTGAGATCTTGCATGGAGCCCCAGAACGAGGCAGATTGACTGTCAACTTGAACTTCTTCCATTTTATAATAATCGCTCCAACAGTTGTTACCTTCTTACCAAGCGGCTTGCTTATTTTCCTGTAGCCCATCCCATCCTTGTGCAGGTCTATTATTTTATCCCTGATGTCCTTACACTGCTCTTTGGTCTTGGCCATTGTGGAGAGGTTGGAGTTTGTTTGTTTGAGCATGTGAACAAGTGTCTTTTATACAGGTAACAAATTTAAACAGGTGCAGTTACTTCCGGTAATGAGTGGAGAACAGGAGGGGTTCTTAAAAAAGAACTAAGAGCCGAAATATTTACTAGTTGGTAATGTATCAAATACTTATTTCATGCAGTTAAATACAAATTTATTATTTAAAAATTATACAATGTGATTTTCTGGATTTTTGTATTAATTCCGTCCCTCACAGTTGAAGAGAATTTATGATACAAATTACAGAGCTCTACATGGCTTGCAAGTGGGAAAACCAGCAAAATCGGCAGTGTATCAAATACTTGTTCTCCCCACTGTATATGTATTTTGTTAATTCCCACTACCAATAACATATTGCAATTTAAAGGATACAATGAATGCTTGTTGTAGTTTTTGGCCCTTTTTAGTTTTAGCCTTTGTTTTGCTTGGTGTGCATATCATATCTGCAAAATAAGCTAGCCGGAGGCATTTCTATTCTATTTAGAGCCCAAAAAATGCTAGATGAGAAGGCTCTCCAAACACTCTACAGTGCATTGATTTTGCCGTATCTCATCTATTGTGCAAAAATTTGGGGCCACACATACAAAGTACACCTTCATCCTCGACTGATCCTTCTGAAGAAAGCAATTCGGATCATCCACAAAGCTCCGTATAGAGCACACACAAATGAGCTTTACATCAAATCCAAGTTTTTAAAATTTTATGATTTGATACACTTCATAACTGTTCAGATGATGTACAAGGCCCATACAAATTGTCTTCTGTACAACTTACAAATTCGCTTCCAAGTGAGGGAAAGGAATTATGATTTGAGCGGGAACAATGTGTTTACCTATGGCCATTTTAGAACTACCTTATAATCATTTTCGATTATCAACATAGGCGCTCGCTTCTGGAATGCTCTTGACCCTGCACTGACCAACATAGGATCCCTAGCAGCGTTTAAAAGAAAATACAAGGGCAGTATTCTTAGTCGCTACCGTGATTGACCTCCAGTTTTGTAAAACAACCGCGCAAAAGTCAAACAAACGCGTTCTGCCAGACACACAGACACCACACAGTGCTCCCATAACAAAAGTGAAGGAATTTCAGAGGCTAAAGATAAGGTAGTCATAACATGCCCTAATAAACAGATCTGTCACAAAGACAGAACATTCAACAGCTGACATACGCGAATGCTGTCCACCTTTGATTAAATCTGCAACATTTGTGTACAATGAAGTTACTAAACTGATCGCCAAGTACACTGGACAGGTTTTCTCAACAATGCGACCTACATCAAGCCAACGCCCATGTCCAGCCAACACTTTCACGTCTGGATTTTACGGTGGATGGCTGGGGGAAATGGAAGCCCATATGTTTGACCGTGCTTCAGATCGAGAATGTGGAAGATTTTTTCCTCCCTCCGCTATTCCTCCTTTAACAAATCAGACAGTCTTACCCTAATCAATGAGCAAACAGCTCATTGACAGCTTTACCCAAGTGTTACGTCGAATCAATGACTTTGGGGAAGAAAATTCACGTGGAAAAAAAAAAAATTACTGTACAAGTATCACAATGTGAAATGCCTGTTCTGTCATGTAATGATGTGCATCCTTGGTCTAATGGGGACAGGACTAGATAAGCTCAGGCTTCTCCCGTCAGCCCTTGTCTTTTCTTCGGTTTTCTTCGGGTTAATCATATCACAATGCTATCTTGTAACTGTCAATGATACTGATGATAATAAGCAAACAAACATACTGTATTTTAGAAGACTATGGATGTCAGTTATTGCATTTGCCCATGATGCACCACTTCCTCCCTCTGAATGCTTATTTGTTTTTTGTTTTTTTCCCCCCAAATTACCCACATTGTCCATTTCACTGCAGATGGCAAGGTATACGCATTGGGAGGCATGGGGGCGGACATCAAACCACAGGCCCTGGTGAGGGTATATGAGCCAGAAAAAGACCAATGGCAGCCGTTGACGTCCATGCCTACGCCGCGGTACGGAGCCACACCCTTCGTAAAAGGAAACAAAATCTACATTATGGGTAGGAAATTCTGTGTTGTCACTTCAGCTGCTCGACTAAATGAATCTAAACCAAACTTTCATGTTCTTATTTAAAGATCCCTTCCAAATATCATTATTTTGTTTTAATTATTGTTATTATTTTAATAATGGGAAATATTTCATTAGACAAATATATGGCAAAAACTTGTCCACAAGTCAATAGATTTGTAGAGTCAGACTTCTGCTGAGGTTGCATTAGAGGTCGCTTGATTTAAGCCTGCCCACGACAGGTCATTGATGCTCAATCCGCACACCTCAATAAGTGCTTAAGAGAAGCTCCGAAATATCGCGCCGTCATAAGGATTTCTGGGTCTTGTGCAATGTTTTGGGTAGCAAAGCCCTAGGAATGTCGCAATTAAGAAACTTTAAGATTAGCACCATGTGTTGCAATACACTGGTACAGTCTTTCGATTTCTGCTGCACGTAAATGCATTGCTGATTGTCATAGCCAACAAGTGTGCCACAGAAGAATCAGCCCTCCAGTAATCACCCAGGAAACTGGAAAGACAAAAAAAAGCAAAGCAGACAGGCAGAGAACAGCAATAGCTTGTCTTTTTTTCTTCTCCGTCACAGCCCAAAGCTGTTGACCATAGGCGAGAGTGGGAGTGCAGATATGTGATGTGTATTGAGCGCGTCGCCTTGGGGTTCAAACGGCTATATATTCTCAATTCTTTGTCCGTGAGTTTTGCTGTCAAGCACAGCTGTACTAAGGAGTTCCTCTGACTAATCCCAATTTAAAATCATAGAACATAAGGGGCAATTGAGTGTCAAGCATTGGTGTTAGTGAGTGCTGGAGATTGATGGAGCTGTGCTTATGTCAGCGATCACGCCTAAAATTGTCTGCTGCCATGACAGGCCTCTGAAAAGCTGAGCAGCTCCTGACAGAGAGCAGCAATATGCACGCTCTAGTGGAACAGCTTTGTCAGGATAGTCTTTTTCACCCGAGACGGTTTAGTTGAGTGGGAGAAAGATGACACAAAGGCCTTTTTATTGCTGTACGGTATATAAGAAACAGTAATTGCACTGTATCAAACCTGATATGGCTATTTCCAGTCTCTCTGTTTGCATTGTAATCTTGAGCTAATATGCTCTTACATCTTTTACTGTAATCCATCCCACTCACTTCAAACTTTTGCAATCTCTTCTCACTCAGTAACTGTCTGTCGCATTAGCAGACTTTCTCTTCTCCCTCCTTTCTCGCATCACTTTGTACATTATATTCCTACATTCTCGCAGATCTTTTTTGAATCTCTTGCTCCCTTTATTTCTTGTGTGTCGTTATTAAAAGATTTCTGGAAGAACACTCTGTGGGGGAGCAAACTGTTCTCGTGTTCTGTCCAAACGAATGAGGTCCCCAGTGATACCAAGACTTCACTGTACTGAAAATGCCAATTTGACTCATGGTTACATGGGGGAATTAATAAAAGCATCCATTAAATGATGTTTTTAAGTGAAAGACAGGATTTTCCCTTGGATTTTTTTTGAAGCTGTGGTGGTGGTGGCCTGCATCGGAGTTTGACAGCATGCCAAGGCGAAATTGTTTCTCATCATGACAAATAAGAATTTTTTTAAAACATTTTTTTCCAAGAAGAACCACAATAAAGATCTATTTGCAAAGTTTGCATCCTGCCTGCTCTTGATTTTCTTGGATTTCAAAAAACAAAGAAATAAACAATAACAAAAACAATTTCAGGGCTATTTTATAAAAGAAATCAGCAATAGGTGGTCACATTTATAGTCAATGTGAGGTATGCTTCCAGATGGTCCCCCTGCTGCCGGTTCCTCAGGTCTGTCTTCACCCACACAAGAATTTTTAAAAATTGAGATTTAGAAAATGACGACACACAAGCATCTTTAACTTATAATATATTGGACAGTTTTGTCTATTGTACCGTTGACCAAATGTCTTACTCTATTCATTGCAGAGAAATCTTTCTCACTGTTCACTGTTGAGATAGACACTGTCAACGCAATGCCTGACAGCTGGCTCAACCAAGGCTACAGCCCTCCCCATTCATCAGTCTGTGATGCCATGTTTGATATACTGACCTGACTGTCGATATTCTGAAACACATTCAATGGATTAGCCATTAGGACTACACTGTTTCAATCCCATGTTTTCACAGATTACATTAGTCAATTCAAGTTCAAACTGAAATGTCTTTGTGGGAGTTAGTTTTCCAACTGTTTTAAAGTTAGTCCCTGGTGCAAACTGATATTAAAATATGATTTGTTTCAATGACATGCATACTTATTTCAATGCAAATTTGCCATGTGTTTTGTGATTTTTGGGATAAGGAATTTGCCAAATTATAAACAATGAACCTTTGTCAACACTGTAATTTAAGGTAAAAACAATACAATAATGATTAATAAAAATAATACTTGCACAATTCTTAATATTCACCTTGATTTGTCTGTTACAGCCAGAGCTTGAACTTTGCCATTTCTGTCCATGTTAGGTCCTAGACAGATTCCGTGCTTGCTTTTTTCTTATTTCTCCTTCTCTGGACTTAATGCGACATCCTGATCTGCATCCCCAGCTTTGATCTTGCCTCATCCAGTTTTTGAAAACGTTATATCAAAATTAAAATACAACGCTTGCCATAACTATTTGGTTATTTCTACTCTGTGAGGGCTAAATATCTTGGGAACTGAAGGACTCCTCAGAACATGAGCTTTACGTTCTGAAATATTTAATTAGCCTCAGAGGCTAATTAAACATTTTGAAATGTGACGGTCTACATCACCACAACAATAATAGTGTTTTTGTTCCCTGACCCTCCTCCTCAGGATCTTTTCTCTTTCCAAAACACTCATCTGAAATTACAACCAGTGATATCAGCAAACGAACAAATGCTATGCTAGGACGTGACGATTTGGGTCAAAGACACGCCATAAAGAACTTAAACGTTACGTCAATGTCCATATTAAGGTCGTTTTCAGAGGCTTAAACCGGAATTACTTTCATTAAGTTGGAGTACCTTTCTGTGGATTTTTCTCCCGAATTGCAACTCTGTGTTGACGTAGTCAGGCGCAAGTTTACAACAGGAGAACCGATGTGATTTTCAACATAAAGCGTGTAAAGGAACAGTTTGTATTTGATGTGCTATTTCAGACGACTTATGGCAAATAGTGCATAAATAATGAGCCATATACAGTGGGGCAAATAAGTATTTAGTCAACCACCAATTGTGAAAGTTCTCCTACTTGAAAAGATTAGAGAGGCCTGTAATTGTCAACAAGGGTAAGCCTCAACCATGAGAGATAGAATGTGGAAAAAAATACTGAAAATCACATTGTTTGATTTTTAAAGAATTTATTTCCAAATTAGTGGAAAATAAGTATTTGGTCACCTACAAAGAAGCAAGATTTCTTCTAACAAGGTCTAACGAGGCTCCACTCGTTACCTGTATTAATGGCACCTGTTTTAACTCATTATCGGTATAAAAGACACCTGTCCACAATCTCAGTCAGTCACACTCCAAACTCCACTATGGCCAAGACCAAATAGCTGTCGAAGGACACCAGAGACAAAATTGTAGACCTGCACCAGGCTGGGAAGACTGAATCTGCAATAGGTAAAACGCTTGGTGTAAAGAAATCAACTGTGGGAGCAATTATTAGAAAATGGAAGACATACAAGACCACTGATAATCTCCCTCGATCTGGGGCTCCATGCAAGGTCTCACCCCGTGGCGTCAAAATGATAACATGAACGGTGAGCAAAAATCCCAGAACCACACGGGGGGACCTAGTGAATTACCTACAGAGAGCTGGGACCACAGTAACAGAGGCTACTATCAGTAACACAATGCACTGCCCGGGACACAAATCCTGCACTGCCAGATGTGTCCCCCTGCTGAAGCCAGTACAGGTCCAGGCCCGTCTGCGGTTCGCTAGAGAGGATTTGGATGATCCAGAAGAGGACTGGGAGAATGTGTTATGGTCAGATGAAACCAAAATAGAACTTTTTGATAGAAACACAGGTTCTCATGTTTGGAGGAGAAATAATACCGAATTGCATCCAAAGAACACCATACCCACTGTGAAGCATGGGGGTGGAAACATGTTTTGGGGTTGTTTTTCTGCAAAGGGACCAGGACGACTGATCTGTGTAAAGGAAAGAATGAATGGGGCCATGTATCGAGAGATTTTGAGTGAAAATTTCCTTTCATCAGCAAGGGCATTGAAGATGAGAAGTGGCTGGGTCTTTCAGCATGACAATGATCTCAAACACACAGCCAGGGCAACAAAGGAGTGGCTTCGTAAGAAGCATTTTAAGGTCTTTGAGTGGCCTAGTCAGTCTCCAGATCTCAACCCCATAGAAAATCTGTGGAGGGAGTTGAAAGTCTGTGTTGCCCAACGACAGCCCCAAAAATCAGTGCTCTAGAGGAGATCTGCATGGAGGAATGGGCCAAAATACCAGCAACAGTGTGTGAAAAGCTTGTGAAGAGTTACAAAAAACGTTTGGCCTCCGTTATTGCCAACAAAGGGTACATAACAAAGTATTGAGATGAACTTTTGGTATTGACCAAATATTTATTTTCCACCATGATTTGCAAAAAAAAATCTTTAAAAAGCAAACAATGAGATTTTCCATTTTTTCCCCACATTCTGTCTCTCATGGTTGAGGTCAACCCATGTTGACAATTACAGGCCTCTAATATTTTCAAGTGGGAGAACTTGCACAATTAATGGTTGACTAAATACTTATTTCCCCCACTGTATACTCATTTAGACGTCCTGTTAAATTATACAAATTATATATTAGAATGTATATTTGAATCTTAAAAAAAAAAAAAATCCAATTTGCAAGGCGTGGTGGCTTTTATTTTGGTGTTGCGGTGCGCCATAATCTTTATGTCTAGGGTAAACCCTGAAAGAACACATGCTGCTTGTTATCTACTTAGTATTTGGCAGAGAGGACAGGGGTTAGAAATTTCAAAACCTTTGCATTAAAGGAAACAAGAGATATGAGATAATCAATTTGTGGGTGAACATAGTTTGGTTAGGTGTCTGTTTGTGTTGTCCCCAAAAGATCCTACGCCATTTTTTTTTCACATTTTCTACCTCTTTGTAGCAATTCAAACTTTGGCAGTCTTCTTGGTTCTTGTCTTTTTTTTTCTTGCGTTGCTGTATTTGCACTAATGAGTTCAAGTGTTTTTATGAACTGGCCCATGATGAACCCCGCCTCTCGATAAAAGTCAGCAGGGATAGGCTCCAGTGCACCCGCAACCCTAATGAGGACAGGCAGTATAGAAAATGGATGGGTAGTTCATTTTTCATTGGTCCCGCAGAAAACTTTATCTTAGTCTCCTCCATATTCACTGTCATATTTCAAACGTCACTCTAACAAGTCTTCAAACTAATTAGGCCTGCAATAAATACTCCCTGTTGTGAGGCTGATACAATTGTTACATCAATCAAACTGCATACGATGGGAAAAAAAATCACCAAAATGTTCACGCACCATCTATTTAGTGTAAATCTTCCTCGTATTGTTGCCTACCAGGCTTTTGAGACATGTGTTTATGCCTTGAAGGAAGCTAAATGCATTCTTTCCATGACATTCCCAGGTGGTCGTCAAGGAAAGATGCCGGTGACGGCGCTGGAGGCATTCGACCTGGAGATGAAGAGTTGGACTCGCTACCCATGCATTCCCAGCCGGAGGGCTTTTTCCTGCTGTGCAACAAATGAACGAAGCCTTTTCAGCCTGGGGGGCCTCCAACAACCGGGTCCGCACAATTTCTACTCCAGACCTCACTTTGTCAGCACAATGGAGGAGTACGATCTGGATCAAGGTAAATAGGGTTCCTTCAACTGCACTTTGGAAAGGAGTAGCACATATTTGCTTCCTGATAGCTTTATTTTTATATCTCTCCAGCATTAGAAAGGAACGATTTTTCATATATACAGGTACAGTTAAGTGTTCTTGAGATGTTTCTTTGTTCTTTAAAAGAGGAACTTCGGTTCAGCCGACTGAGTTCAAATCCAGTACAGTTATAAAACAACCGCATGATTTTTCTGCTAAAGCTGAGTCATAATGACAGGCTGGTCCAAGCTACATGAAAACTATGGAATTAGTCCGTAGTGAAATTCCAATTATGGATAACTTGGAATCATCAACAAAAGTTATGTAAAATTAGAAAAAGAAAAGCTATTGCTGAAGGTACCGTTATTGGCTTTTTAGTGCATCTTTTTTTTTTAGACAATGATCATAGATTGGATAAACAAATGTGTGTTTAAAGTTTGAAAGTCTCCATTTTTGCTGCTTACTGCCGTATGAATTGCAATAATAGAAATGGAAGAACTCAATGTGACTTATTTAAAGACACCATTTTTTTCATTGTGACGTAATTTGTTTAAAAGTTTAAAATATGCGAGTGAATAATTTTTTAAAGTAGTTTTTTTTTTTTGTTTAAACGAAGTATTAGACATCAGTTAATGATTCTAAACTAAAAATGACAGACATTTTGAATCATAAATATAATTAATTACCTTCGTTTTATGGCTGGGTTGAAACAAAAACGGTTGCACGACGTCTGTAAACGGGGGTTTCGAGGGTCATACGGACAAATTAAAAATAGTTCGGGGGCTTAATGTGCCTTGAATCTGCTATGGCATATACAGTATATATATATATATATATATATATATATATATATACACAACAGCTCTATTGGGTTTTCTGGGCCAAAAGAGGAAAAATGCTATAAATATAGTACGTCTAAATTGTTATGATTTTTCTGATAGTGAAGTACTTTAGAATTTACAACTGAATTAATTAAAACAAACAAACTTGTGCTGCATTTCTGACGTTGTTTTGTGTTTCACTAAACCTTTTCCTTGATTACTAAATTTTCAGAGATGCATTGATGCCAAAGCAATGTCGACCAGCGATAAGCATATTAACATGATAAGAATGTGATCTGCCCAATTCTCATAATCCTATCCAAATGAGGGCGGATTATGCATTTTTGAGTCAGAGTGCATCAAAGATTATGACAATGCATAATAGGGGGTTAAAAAAAAAGTCCTATTCTGCATTCGATTTTTAAACTCTGCCTGAGCATCGATGTGCTTCAACTGACATTTTGTGTAAAAATAGAACAGCAGCATTGCAAAGCGGGAGCACTATCTTCAAGGGAGATTCTTTGGTGATTGAGTTCCTTTGAGGGCCTCAGCACTTGCATCACTTTTGTGTGCATTTGAGTGCCTGATGATGAGGTTGTGGGCTTTTATTCCATTTTCTTTTTAAATGATTGAACAATATTGTCAATGCATTTTGCATGTATCCAAGGGTAAGGATGAACTAGCTGTATAATGAGTGAGATATGAATTTGCATGTTGTCTGCAGCCAATTCAGGGTGTACCCTGTCTCCTGCCCGTTTTTAGTTGGGATTGGCTCCAGCACCTCCACGACCCTCTTGAGGATAAGCGATTTAGAAGATAAATGAATGAATGACAGTTGTTTGCATGCCATTTTGCGGGCTCTGCAGCTGAAGATGGGCATTCATAGTGCGTTTGGTATCAGATAGACACGTAATACAACCGGGGAGCTTGACATAATGCAAACAGTGACAATAGATTGAAAATGCTTTATTATGTGGTAACCTCACCTTGCTTAGCAGTAATGCAGTAATTATTACCACTAATGATAGTTAGTGACTGTATTCCTGAATAACAAACAGTTACAATTAGAACAATACATATTTTATGATGTACAGTATAAGCGGATGCTGGTCTGTCAATGAGGGGAAGCTCAAAGTGTGTCCGCTGTGAGTGCTTTGTGACGGTAAAGGGGTTCAGTGGCACTGCTGCTTGGTAGGGAAAGACACCAGAGTGCCAGAAGTCAAGTCTCCAAACACAAGCAGCTGCAATTCAAAAAAGGAACATCAGAAATAGAAGCTCTATTTTTCAGGAAAGGAAGTGTCACTAGGATGATTATGAAAGTCTCCAGTTCAACTCAGAACAATGAAATGCAAATTGAAAAATGCCTCTTGTGGATGTTAATGCGAAAGATCACTGATTCTCTCATTTCGCTGTCAATCGAAAAGGGATACAGCCTCAGATAGATGATCCTATCATCATGAAGAGAAGCAGAGCGTCTAGGTCATCCGAGCCCCGCCCACTGCCCCTCAACCCCCAGAGAAGCACGGCTTTCGATAGGCGGGATAAACCCAGCCTTTAGCCGATAACTCGTCTTGTTTCTCTGTAGTGGAACAATGTACTCAGAACTCTGGAAATGCACAGCATCTGTCAGGAAAATGCGGGCAGGCAGGTGGTGTGGACCCAATTGCAGGGAAACAAAAAGCAGCAAGGCAGGTGGCGGTGAACTCAAAAAACGTTTTAATAACCACCAACCAAAAGCACTGAGTACAACCAAAAGGACTGGGGATCAAAAAGGCAATGTTCAAACTAAAAGTTACTTAAACGGAGGGACTGGTACACGAGGGCTTGGACAGGATTTGAAATTAACGTTGACATAGACAATGATGCAGCAAGGAGTGAAAAGAAAATGGGAGCTTATATACACACACGCATACAAGGGGGTAACGAGACAACGTGAAACAGCTGGGTAACACATGTGGATGCAGATTGAAGGATACACTAGGAGCAGGCACAACAGGTGAAATCAATGGGCAATCACAGGGACAAGTCACACTAGGAGAAAACCAACACAAAACCTAACAGCATCCACATTGTTCAAAAAAAGACTGTGAAGCTTTGCGAATGAAAGAAAAACAAACCGCATCATAACCAGTGATAAAAAGCTAATTCTGAACAAAAGTTGAGAGTGTTGTAGCATATACGCTGCTGGCCAAAAGTATTGACACCCCTGCAATTCTGACAGATAATGCTCGATTTCGCCCAGAAAATGATTGCAATTGCAAATGCTTTGGTAGTAATATCTTCATTTATTTTGCTTATAATGACAAAACACAAATGAGAAGGAAAAACACATTTTTATAATTTCACACAATACTCCAAAAATGGGCCGGACAAAAGTTTTGGCACCCTCAGCCTAATACTTGGTAGCACAACCCTCAGACAAAATAACTGTGAACAACCGCTTCCGGTATCCATCAAAGAGTTTCTTACATTGCTCTGCTGGAATTTTAGACCATTCTTCTTTGGCCAACTGCTCCAGGTCTCTGAGATTTGATTTCTAGATTTCTAGTGCTTTTTGAAGTGTGTTTTGGGTCATTGTCCTGCTGAAAGACCCATGGCCTCTATGAGAGACCCAGATTTCTCACACTGGGCCCTACATTATGCTGCAAAATTTGTTGGTAGTCTTCAGACCTCATAATGCCATGCATATGGTCAAGCAGTCCAGTGCCAGAGCAGCGAGGCAACCCCAAAACATCAGGGAACCTCCGCCATGTTTGTCTGTGGGGACCGTGTTTTCTTTGAAGGCCTTGTTTTTTTCCCTGTAAACTCTATGTTGATGCCTTTTCCGAAAAAGCTCTACTTTTGTCTCATCTGACCAGAGAACATTCTTCCAAAACGTTTTTGGCTTTCTCAAGTAAGTTTTGCCAAACTGCAGTCTGGCTTTTTTATGTCTCTGGGTCAGAAGTGGGGTCTTCCTGGGTATCCCACCATAGAGTCCCTTTTCATTCAAACGCCGACGGATAGTACGGGTTGACACTGTTGTACCCTCGGACTGCAGAACAGCTTGAACTTGTTTGGATGTTAGTCGAGGTTCCATCCGCACACTTTCTTTGAAATTTCTCATCAATTTTTCTTTTCCATCCACATCTAGCGAGGTAAGCCACAGTGCCATGAGCTTTACACTTATTGATGACACTGCGCACTGTAGACACAGGAACATTCAGGTCTTTGGACATGGACTTGTAGCCGTGAGATTGCCCATGCTTCCTCACAATCTTGCTTCTCAAGTCTTCAGACAATTCTTGTTCTTCTTTCTTTTCCCCATGCTCAATGTGGTATACATAAGGACACAGGACAGAGGTTGAGTCAACTTTAATCCATTTTAACTGGCTGCAAGTGTGATTTAGTTGTTGTCACCACCTGTTATGTGCCACAGGTAAGTAACAGGTGCTGTTAATTACACAAATTAGAGAAGCATCACATGATTTTTCAAAGGTCGCCAATACTTTTGTCTGGCCCATTTTTGGAGTTTTGTGTTAGATGATAAGATTGAATTCTCCCCCACCCCGTTCTCTTCTGTGTTTTTTGATTGTAAGCAAAATAAATTAAGATATTACTACCAAAGCATTTGTAATTGTAATCATTTGCTGGGAAAAATTGAGCATTATCTGACAGAATTGCTGGGGTGCCAATACTTTTGGTCAGCAGTGCATTTTGTCAATGACATGTACACACAACAGTACACATTTGATCACTTTTTTTTTTTTTTTTTTTTTTTTGACACTTTGTGAGAAGCTGAGCTTCCCTTGTAGTCTTAGAGCAAACGCCACTAATGGGCTTTATGCTAAGGATTCTCTTGCAGATATCACAGAATCAGAAAAATATTTATTATCTTATAATAGCTGAATATGGCCAGGAAAATTGTGATCACTAAATTCTTTTTTGGGACATTTTGTAAAACACGTGTATATTAACTGACTGCTATTGTATCTACAAACCATCAACAGTATCATTCTCTTATAGGTATTGCCACATTGACGACAGAACATTTGAGAAAACTATCTTCATTAAACATAATTTATAGCTACAGCTTCAAATATAAGTTAATCCACAACTTAATCAACTCACAAACGCCGCTGTCATCGCCATCTCATCTGAGATGGACCGAGGAAAAGTCAAAGTCGAAAACAGTTGCTGTGGCGTGAGTCCCCATTTCATTTTTTTTCTTTTTTTGTTGGGGGGGGATCATGGATGTCATATCCTCCGAGCCAAAGGGGATATAAATAAATAAATAAATAAATAAATAAATATGTTGTCAGTTGTTATTAAATCCAATATCTGTTATGGTATGGCACTGTGTTTTGTGCCCAAGGCATTAGTAACTTCAACATATGTGAAGGTACCATTAATGCAGAAAGGTACATACTGGATTTGGAGCAACATATGCTGCCATCCATGCAAAGTCCTCTTCTGGGACATCCCTGCTTATTTCAACAAGACAATGCCAAGCCACATTCTGCATGTGTTACAACAGCGTGGCTTGATTATAAAACAGTGCAGGTACAAGACTGGCCTGCCAGCTGTCCAGGCTTGTCTCCTATTGAAAACGTATAGAGCTTTATGAAGAGCATAATACAAGAACAGAGACCAAAACTCTTGGGCAAGCGCTTCCTTAGTGTCACCCAAAAAGAAAGGTGATGTAAGACTGCGGTAAATATGCCCCTGTGCCACCATTTTTATGGGCAAAAGTGGGAGGCTTGAAATTTAACATGTGTAAATACAGTGGTACCTCTACATACGATCACTTCGACACCCGATCTTTTCGACATCCGACGTAAAATTTGAGCCGCCATTTGTTTCTACATCCGACGAGTTGCTCGAAATACAACGACATGACAGCACTGCAAACGAACGCACGGTGGATTTTTTTGTGTGAGAAATCAACACAGTTTTAAAAAAAAGTTGATACAGTTGGAGAAACAAAGAAAAAAGTGATGCTTACCTTTGAAATGAAGATGCAAGTTATAGAAAAATATGAGCTTGGGGTGCGCGTCCCTGAACTGGTTCAACAATACAGCTCCATGGTCCTCTTCCGACCACCGTTCGCCACTATTTATAAGTTAAGGTGACAATTATTATTGTGGTAACATTGCCAAGTAAATTGCCAGCTTCGTCACGTTTTTATCATTTATTTAAGAACTTATCCAACACAAAACGCCCATTGTCTTAAGCAGTTGACTGCTCTCAAGAAAACGAAAGTATTATCTCTACCGCACCGACCTATCTCACTGAGACGTCACCTTCGCGGTGCGTTCAGTGACAGTAAAAAGTGTCCGCCATATTAGAATCCGATTCGTTACATTATTTACAGGAATAATTATTAATTATTCTTCTTATTATTATATTATTCTGAATTATTTATTTATAACTTATTTGTTTTTCTATGTTTAATTGCCATTTGTAACAGTGCCAGCAGTATTTATTAAGAATTTAGTGTATGTTTTTAGGCTTTAGAACGAATTAATGGAATTATAATGTATTCCTATGGGAAAATCCTGCTCGACATACGACCATTTCGACTTACAAACAAGGTCCTGGAACGAATTAAATTCGTATGTAGAGGTACCACTGTATTTGCAAAAAATTGATCAGTTAAAAATGAAATGTTTTCTATTTGTAGTGTATCCAATTGAATATAGGTCGAATTATTTTGTAGCTCATTGTATTGATGTTAAACATGATGTCCTAATGTCATTTAATTTGGAGTTTGGAGGACTTAAAATATCTCATAATAGAACTTGATAAATGTAATATTAATTGGTCAGTGTTTTTATATCATTATTACTAACTCGCTTTGAAAGCTTGAGGCAAGGTTTCATCAGCAGTATTGTTAACGCTGGGGACTATCACTCTCAAGCAACCAACTGGATAGCCTGACATCATAGTAATTCATAAAAGCAAAGACATTTTCAAAACTGAACGTGTGTGACACAGTTCTCAGAACTTTGTGAGAGAATAAAGCCATTCTCTTAGTTGTAATGCACCCTGTTGAAGTTTTTGAAATCGGAGCTCTGCGTGACGTATTTTTGGGGAATATTCATTTTAAACTGATAAGTTGTTTGTCAGTGTTACAGTATAAGATGTTTTTGTTCACACGTAAAAAGATCTACCTATATTTGTGAGCAAAATAAAGTCCTATCCATAGTAAAGGGACACTATCACAGCTTCCTCTGCCTTAATCCTCTTACAGGTTGAATGTGCCCATCCTAAAAGGATAATAGCTACTACCACTGACTGGAGGGCCCATTTCTCGACTTATCTTTGACAGTAATTGCATCTCAAAGCTGTTAGAATAAATACAAAATTCTCTGTTTACACATCGCATTGCATGTGTGTGCTTTAGTGGAGGCATATAAATAGGCTAGAGGTTGAATAATGACATTATTTTCCAAACCGGTATAGGAAAAGATACTTTTGAAACCTTGTATCTTCCAATTATGAACATTGTACCACAGGTGAAGCTAAGCTTTTTCCTGGAACCAATGAAGCCCTGAGAACTGGGTTCAAAAGAAACAAATCACTTTATTAATATATTGTGTGACAAGCAATGCACATCGGTGTGGTCTTACAGTGTTGCAGCAAATACAAGCCTGGAAGATAATAACGATTGTCTGCTCCAGCTGTGCAAGTAAGAGTTCTCTGTTGCCCAATAAATTACCATTAACTGCATGTGTCATGTTCCACCTTTACACAAGTGTTTCTAAAAATAAAGGTTTCCCCTCAAATCGGAAAACTGGGTACAGTCTGTGGTTGCTAAAATAAACCTCTATACAAAATAATCAATACAGTATCAAGATGTGAGGTTAAAGTACCAGAAACACATGAGAAACTTGGGACCCTTAACAACGGTGCGCACAATGACAGCACTTTCCAAGAGGAGGATGCTCCCACAACTCAACAAGGCATCAGCTGTTAATTAAAACAGCTGCAGTTCAGAAGCAATCGAAAGGTCAGAGTAGGAGGCTTGATGGCAAAAGGTCCCCAATTTAATGCCGGGGATTATGAAGGAAGTCAATGCGGATGTGTGTCAGCACTAACAATTAAAAGTACATTGCAATACATCTGCACAAATTAAATTGTATGCCTTTATTCCAATAACATACAGTGTATCACAAAAATGACTAAACCTCTCACATTTCTGAAGATATTTAAGTATATCTTTTCATGGGATAACACTGACAAAATGACACTTTGACACAATGGAAAGTAGTCTGTGTGCAGCTTATATAATAGAGTTAATTTATTTTCCCCTCAAAATAACTCAAAACATAGCCATTAATATCTAAACCCCTGGCAACAAAAGTGAGGAGACCGCATGGGAACTACGTACATCCCCAAATGTCCAAATTGAGTACTGCTTGTCATTTTCCCTCCAAAATGTCACGTGACTCGTTACAGGAGTGCTGTCAGCGTTGCTGCAGAGATTGAAGAGGTGGGGTTCAGCCTGTTAGTGCTGAGACCATACGCATTGGTGTGCATGGCTGTCACCCATTAAGGAAGCCTCTTCTGAAGACGGTACATAAGAAAGCCCGCAAACAGTTTGCTGAAGACATGTCAACAAAGCGCATGGATTACTGGAACCATGTCCTATGGTTTGATGAAATGAAGATGAATTTGTTTGGTTCAGATGGTCTTAATTAAGCATGTGTGGCGGCGACAAGGTGAGGAGTACAAAGATAAGTGTGTCATGCCTACAGTCAAGCATGGTTGTGGGAATGACCCCCCCACCCCACCACCACCTCTTCAATCCCTGCAGCAATGCTGACAGTCACATGACATTTTGGAGGGAAAATGACAGGCAGTACTCAATTTGGACATTTAGGGATGTATGTAGTTCCCATGCGGTGCACTCACTTTTGTTGCCAGGGGTTTAGATATTTTTGGCTATATTTTGAGTATTTTGAGGGGAAAATAAATTAACTCTATTAAATACGCTGCACACAGACTACTTTTCATTGTGTCAAAGTGTCATTTTGTCCGTGTTGTCCCATGAAAAGATATACTTAAATATCTGCAAATATGCGAGGGTTGTACTCACTTTTGTGATACACTGTAAATGAAACAGAAGTGGGCAGAGTTTAATAAAAAAAGAAGAGTGGACTATGTTTCTAGGTTAATGCAGTGAGCATGACTTGATGCAGTTGAAGCAACATTATCTGGCGTGAAAGAACATTTTACTGTGATGATGGTCTTCAGAGTAGGTTATAGCCCTTCTTTCATTTCCTATTACTGAGCAGATTCATTTTAACACTGTCTCAAATGTAATCAATGTGATTTGCATTTAAATGTTATCTGCAATGGCATTCAGTGCAGCTGCAGGGTTAGTTAGATGCCCCACTCCACACAAGTCGCCATAATAGAAACTTGGAAAGATGTTTATCTATTTTACCAGAAAAACAAACTAACATATTTTTTTATGTTATTGCTAGTTTTATTATTGTTGGTGTTTTATGACTTTGTTTTTCTAAAGTGTTTTGATTACATTGATAAAGGACAAGATTCTCAAATGTCTGGCTCAGGGGCCAATTGCAGCCCACCGGACAATATTTTGCAGCCCCCATTTGCCAGCCATCTGCAATATTAGTGTTCCCCGCATGTATTTTGCAATGAACAATAAAAAATATAGAAATAATTTCAAATAAAATATTTGAATTAATTAAGAAATCCATTTTGGGGGGAAAAAAAATCAATGATTTAATATTAATGATTTAATAATAAAATAAAACACAAATGTAAATAAAGCCCCCCCCCACACACACACACACACAAACACCATTTAAGTGGTTCAGTATGCTTTGAAGCAGTTGTGTTCGTTACCTGAGGTCCCCCACCTTCTGTCAATTAATAGACTTCCATTAGAACCAATTCATTTATAGCAGGCAGATGTCCTTCAATCCTTTGTTGTTAGTGAGGAAGGCTTCCTCTTAGTGTTGAGTGGCCTTGCAGTGTTTGTTCAGGGGGTAATCAATCTTATTGAGTTCATTTACTCACAAACACTTTTGTAAACAACTGTGGCTTTGTTGAAACCCTATCACTCTGGAATACGAAGAGAAGAAACGACAGGCTTTTTACATGGCTTGGACATGCTGTCGCACAAAGCTATAAATAGACCTGAGGGGAGTGATAGTGATGATCATGAAGGGTGTTTCTATGCTTGTGTGTGTGCGTTTGCGTGTCTATACTATGTCACCAGGGTGATGGCAGTTGACGTCTTTCCTTTGGGAGGATGCTAAGCAAAGACATAAATGTGGAAATAGAAGATATGAGATGACTGTAGAGTACCACAAGCACTATTGCTGGGATGTTATAGTTCCTGATATCTTTTAAATCCTACACAAAGGAAGGCAAAATGAGCATTACTTATAAGGATTGCAAGCTTTGCTTGTGCACCTAGAAGAGTACCATGTGAATGTAAATTATAATATAACCTGAAAACTTAGTTTGGTTGACTAAATCATCTTAAAATTACTAAGGATTGTTTCACATCTTGGAGTTTTACATGAACTTTGGTGACCAAGTAAATTAAATGTTATCAAGAGGCATTCATATGTCAATGTTCTCACCCAAAACACCCAGGAGATCTTGAGGCAGCACCTTTATGTGGCTTAAATAAAGGGATCACAAAGACAGAAATGCCAATGTTGAGCTGCAAATGACGTTCAAATATTCCCCGGCTAAGTATGTAATACATACTAATCGTACCGGGTCTTTGCTGAATACAAATAGAATCCTGACCTTGGATAATTGGCTCTTTGCCATGAGTGTCAAAGGAGGAGCACAGAGAGATATAAATCACCTATTTTAACATGTCACAATTGAAAGATCTTATTAATTGAAAACTTAATGTTGACTGTCAAATACCATGTGGAAGAACATGTTTAACCACAAAAATACTGCAGGACTGACATTTGTTGGGGATTGGAATTTGCTGCACTCCTAGAACTCCAGTTGCATTTCTAGTACATCCTACCAAGATTAAACATAACTATAACAATAATTTTCACAGATTATATAACCGGCTTTAAGATGCCAAACCAACAAAATGTGTGCAATATATGGTTCAAAGATGCTTGTTTCACCCTTCTTTTTATTGAGGCTATCCTAGGGGGCTTTGAAACAGCAGCATTTATCTACACTGTTGTTAAATTCACCAGAACAAGTACTGATATTATCCTGTGATTAGAAAAGTATATCAAAGTGTTCCTGCTGATTGCATCTTGTGCCCCCCCCCCCCCCCCCCCCAAAAAAAAAAAAAAAAAAATAGTTATTACAATTTCTAAGTCAGAGAGAAAAGAAATGTAGAGGTACATGCTGGACCTGGTGTAAACGCCCCTCAGCTGTGTCACAAATTGAATTCTGTTTGCTCTCTGTGGGTTGACACTTTACACTCTCCCTTGGATATCTTGTTTTTGTGAAAACATTTCTCTCTGTTTTTTTCTTGATTACTCTTCCCTCTGCTGTGGTCAAAGCATTGTGCCTTACTCTTACCAACACATTTCCTCTGGCATTTAGTTGTCTGCAAAGCATCCAAACTAATACATGGTTGCTTCATTTTGTACTTAGCAAAATTTATCTGGTTATTATTATTTTAAAAAATCTTCATCCCCCTGTAATAATAGAGTGTACCGTATTTGTGCCCCGAGCCCGATCAATTAACTTTATTCACTTGCCAGAGCCCGAAAAACACCAAAATTTAATGTTTTATTTGTAGGCACGAGCCCGAAAAAAAATTAAATTTTATGTTTTATTTGTTAGGACTCAGGAGAAGGAGGAAATGCGGGGATGCGATGCGTGGTTGTGTTTTTTGTGATCATGTTTGTGACGATGCCGGTGCATATACTGTATGCATAATGATAACAAATTAAAGCCTTTCTTTTGTAACGAATTCCCCCAGTTAAACAAGACTGTAAGATGGATATTCAATAAACATTTATATCTTTTATATTTGCTTGTCTGTTCTAACAGGCGGATAGTGGATTTGACATTTATTTTAATCTCAATGTTTAAATAGTCTACATATTTTTATGATCATTATAAATGCATTTACACAATAAAATAATGCTGGAAAAGTTTGTTAAATATTTCTCGTATGAGACCAAAGCGCCACATTCGTTTACATTCAGCGAAGCCGACACAGGTTTCCTTATAGCACCTTCAACAATCAATTTGAATCCTTTCCATATCCCACTCCTACCGCAGTTGTTTGCTTTTCAGTTCCACTGTCTTTAGTTTGTTTTTCACTCCTATAGCTGCTCCATATCGAAAAGGAAATACCAGGATGCTCACGGAGGGCGCGGGAGGGGAAGATTGAAAAGAGAGCCACTGTGTTCAAGTGCGCAGGCATGCACAGCACCTTCTGTTTTATCCAAATTATTTAACATCCATACATCGTCTTAGTATAAATATAGGAATATATATATATATATATATATGTATATATATATATATATATATATATATATATATATATATATATATATATATATATATATATATATATATATATATATATATATATATATATACATATATACATATATATATATATATATACACATAAACATATACGTATATATAAATATATGAATATATACTTATTTAAAAAAAGTCAGCGAGAGAGAAGTCGGCCCGACCCGACTGTAAATGATCATACATAAGTCGCTCCACAGTATAAGACTTTCCAGAGTATACGACGACTCTGCCAAACTATGAAAAAAACTGCGACTTATAGTCCGAAAAATACAGTAAGTATATGTTTGCCATGTATTACCATAATTTTCGGACTATAAACCGCAACTTTTCCCCTCATTTTGAATCCTGTGGCTTATAGTCTGCTTATTTGTTGATTTATTTGGGTTAGTAGTTAACACTTTGATAGTGGCGTCATAAGACTGTCATAAGAACATCATAATTATGACATGACACTATCATGGGCATTCATTAATTTTTGACAGATGTCATTCAGTCAGCACGGATCTTATACTTCCATTCAAAACAGAGATAATTTGCCCGCTATCTATCTATGAACAAATGCAGTGTTGGTGTCGAATTTGGTGGTTGGTGGCTTATAGGTGCGCCTTACGGTCCAAAAATTAAGGTAGTTAATGGGTGTTTTGTTAGGCAGTTATTTTCTGAATACTCAGAATGTTATCCCTCTTCTGCTGGTCCAACATTCATCAGACAAGAAAACATATTTAATGGCTAAATTACTGTAGTATGAGACAGTACAACCATGTGTTTTTTCTAGATCCCTACCAAATGTTATGACAATGATGAATTTTCAGCACGGTGGGAAATGTTTGGCATGTTTGCCTCGCAGTCAGGATTTCAAATTTCTGCAGGAAAACCTCTGTGTCGAGCGTGTTGATGTTTTGTCCTGATCCCCAAGGGTCTGTTTTGTCCGTAGATGTGAATGGGGGTAAATGTTGCTGTTGTTCTGAAAGTGCAATCCAACTGATTGGTGGCAAAGTCCACAGTCTTCATGTCTCGCGGCTGAAGTTAGCTGGCACTTAGCAGCCAATATATTCCTAGTTTATCATACTGTGTTAAAAATTACCTTGCCTTGTGATAAGTGAAAATAACCAGCATAGTGAATATTTATCCAGCAAAATATATTTTTGTTCAATAAACACTAAATGGCAAATTAACTTTGTCTATCAGCTACGTTTTGCCCAGCGGTTGATGTAAAGAAGGTTGCAGTGCAATCATTCTTCATTTGTATCAGCAGCAACACAACCACTTCTGCATAGTCAGTACACTGTGACAAATTAATCATGAACCAACTGTCGACTGAAATAGTAATGTAATCGATTTAGAGAAGTAATAGGTTTAGAGCTCCTTTTTTTTTTTTCTTTTTTTTTCATAATGGCGTTTAGTTAATAGGGTTAGGGTAGAGCCCTGATTGGACTTATTAGAAACTAGCTTAGAGTTTTGATTCAGCCCTGCTTCAAAGTACTAGTAGAAATCCAACATCTGTTTAAAGCAGAACCAACGATATATATTATTTATTAATTGAGAAAAAGTTTTGGTTTAGATTTTCTTCTGCAAACTATTTTGGGTTGAAGGCTATTAACTAACTTAAATTTAAAAAAGTAATATCTACAGTAAATTACACATGTACTGGTGTTTCAAAAGACGTATTGACATAAGACGTAAGCTTTTGCTTTTTGTAACTTGTGTTGGCAAACCCTTGCTTTTCAACAAGAATTGAGGGGCTGGAATTACAGTTTTTATTGCAGTAGGTTCATGCGTTTGAATGGGGGCTTGCCTAGAGACTTAGCCATTATATAAAAAAGAATACCATTCAGTGGATTCAAGTATAATATGTTTTTAGTTCAGTTGTGATATGGTCATGACAGCAGGACAGATTAACGGCAAGTTGTCTTTGTGAGGCTAGCCTCAAGACAAATGTGTTGTAAGTGTTGTAAATGCAAGACCAAATGAAACCATTAGCAGACCAGTGAACCCTGCAGTTCTTCCACCCCACTGTACTTGAACACCCCCCACAACCCCGCTGGCTATTATTGAGCCGCAGTAATCGCTATGTCAAGGATCGTGTGCTGTCTCTAGACAAATGCGCTCCTCACTGTGGAGCAGACCTCTTGTTGAGCCACTGAGGTTAAAAAACAAAGTGGCCATCCTCCAGGAACACTTCAAACATTCACTCAATTTTCACAAAAGCTGCAGATTAGTGAATTGATCACTAGTTGATCGATAGCAGAGTGATATTAAGAATACCGCATTGCAGCAGATTCCTCAAACTGTACATGAAAGGGAATATGTACAGTATATATGTAAAATACTGTCTTGAAGCTGAAATTTACTAATTTAAATATGTATTTACTTAGAATAGTATGAAGTTTAACGATCACTCGCTGCTGGTTGCTCACTTCACATTACAGAGTCCTTCCAGTCCAGAGTACTAGTCCTTCTCATACAACATTACGGCTGGATAGTGAAGAGGACTCCTTCTACCGTACACGTCACAGCGCCCTCTTTCTCAACTCGAGGTTGGAGCCAGAAGTCACTCATTTTCATGACGCGGGATTCAAAAATTGAATATGTAAAACGATCGCTTCCACACACATCGAAGCAGTCCATTTCATTCAGGAGCATAAAACACAGTGTGAAATATGAAATAAACATGCTTTTTGGTGTCATACACACTTTAATGGAAGACAACATTGACTGAATTGGGTTACAGTACCTACATCCGGTCAATTCCATTATTGTATATTTTGGATCTTTCTAAATGTAACCTTTAAGCTGTGGTTGTTATTACGGTGGGATCAGTTGAACTTAAAGAAAGTGACCATCTGCATGCCAAATAACATCATATTCAGTTTTCAAGACAGAAAGTAAGCTGGCTTCTGAGAAATGTCATCAACGTGTTGAACATCAGCGCACATGTCACATTTCCAGAAGTGCAGCAGTCTGAGAAGGCTTGTGGGCTTTGACCACATACAGGGAGCACAGTGCTTTGTGAAATATTCAGTAGTCGTATTCAGTTCAATCGGCTGTCATTATACCTCATTTCCATGTATTCCTTGTCATGACATTTGAAAAATCTCTGCATGATGCTTGTACAATCTCTGTGTGTACATTTGCTGTATCTGACTATTCAGCATCTGCTGATTGGTGTATCCTTCGGTTCCGATGTCATATGTCTTTTTGAGTGAGTGTCTTATTGAGCCTGGTGAATTCTGCAGAGTGCTGCTGTCTGGAATGGCAAAACAGGAGAAGCGAAAGGATTGATTCAGAGCTTTAAATAAACGTGGTCTGCTCCAGCTGGGTCTGCCATACACGTATCTGCCCCCACACGTAACACAGGCAGTGCATGTATTTTAAAGGCGGATAAGTGTGCATGTTTGCTGTATTGCCAGATATGCTAATGTTCAATTGGGAATTAGGTCTCGGTTGTGGCTTTGCAATTTATAAATTCAAGTTTTCTTAGCTAAGTTGTAACTTACTAGTGCTAATCTTTTCCTAGCTGATACCTTGGGTTTATTTGGATGTACAGTATGTTAAACTGCCAAATAGTATAGAAGGTTTCCGAGCTTGAATTATTCTAAAAATATACTTTGCTATGACTATTAAGTTTTGGGATCTGGCACAGTATTGTTTTCATGCCAAACATACCATTTGGACAGTTCAGACTTTGATTTTCAAATGTTTGTTCCTGTCAGAAAGCACAACTGCTACTACTCAATAGACAGGGGGTCTTCAAACCGGTCCTCAAGGGCCACTGTTGGTTCTGTTTTTTTTGCTCCTACGGATCGAGCGCAGACAGTTCACCTAATGAGGTTTCTAAGCAGTACCTGAGTGCAATCAACCGATTACACTTGTAAGACACCAAATTGGTGAAAAGCTGCTGTCTTGCTTTGTCGGAATGAAATCTTGCACCCACTGCAGCCCTATGTGGAATAGTTTAGATACCCTGCAGTAGACATTAGTTTAGTAAAAATTAGGGTTGCAGCTATCGAATATTTTAGTAATTGACTGAAAATTCTATCGATTAATCGAGTAATCGGATAAAACATTTTTTTTTTTTTAGGTAAAAGGCAATTAAACATATAGATGAGAAAACAATACATTTCATGTAATATTGAACCATTTTCAGTCAATCAATGTCTCTATTTTCGATGTACATAGTTGAAAACAGCCAACAATTGCATCTCAAATGTGACAAAAAAAAAAAAAAGACTAATTCACTGCTTTCACTCCAAAAACTTTTAGATCTTATAAAAAAGAAAAAAAAATATATATATATATATATATATATGTATATATATATATATTTCTTACCTAAAAATGTCATTACGCTTGATAACACACGTCTTAAAAGTTAGGTGTTTTTCCTACGTGTTTCAATTGAATTTCCACTTGTGTCAAGCTATAAGTTCTAGTTAAGTTTTAAGTTAGTCTAAACTGTAAGTCCTGATAGGATTTTGAGTTTTTGCAGTGTTCAAAATAAATGCTGTGCTGTATTGGAGCACATTAGGCACCAGTGCTACTTGGTGTTTCATCCAGCAATGACTACTGAGCTAAAATTGACAGTTAGCATTATTATGTTTTTATTTTACACCCTAATTACTCTACAGCGCTGTTTTCACAGATTATATAAAGCCTGTATGTATGAGTTAGCCACGCATCGACAGTGGTCATAATAAATAGAAACCTAGCCCTCCGCAGGGATAACGTTACGTGAGCGAGTGAAAGTAACGTTAATCTTATTTATGAGCGCCGAGAAGTGTACTGCTTTAAGATGGCGGCTGTTTTATTAACGCCGCCGAGTCGGTCATTTCGCGTCTAGTTCTACGTACAGTACATGGGATATCTATGACACGCATAAGACGCTACCTGCTAGGCTGCTACCACCGTAGCAACATACGGGCGTAGTTTTTAGCAACGTCGGCGCAGTTTGTAACTGCTGTCGGCTGCTGTAAGGTATTTTTTTATTGCTTCTTCTTCTACGCATGTGACGTCAGCGCGTTGTCCCACATTAATTAAAAGTAGTCCGGGCAAAACGTGATGCTTAGAGCTGGCAAAATTAAATGATTCCTCGAGGTGAATAAAATTACTCGGATCAGTTTTTAAACTCCAGTTACTCGAGTTGCTCGAGTATTCGTTTCAGCTCTAGTATAAATGCACACTGTTTACAGGGAGTCCTCGCGTTACGAGCGAGTTTCGTTCCTACACTGGAGACGTGGAAAGTAGAAATTTACTCCAAAATACTTCATATAAAAAAAAATAAAAAAAAACACATTAGAATTTAAAAAAAGACTTACTTACCGTAACTGCTGAGAGAGGTAAGGAAAAGAAGCAGGGGTGACCGTAGGCCGTAGCCGACGCCAACAAAACAAAACCAATGTATTTTTTTGTGGACTTTGACTGTTGCTGACAAAAGGTCTGTGTGAATACAAAACTGCTTGAGCAATGTGTTTTTGGGCGACGGTTTAACTTTGGTCTGTACGCAGCATTTCTTTACCGATGTTCGTCAGTCACTCTCTCCGATCTTTTTATGATGTTAAGCTTCATTTCCATAGTAATTGATTTTCCTTTGTCTGAGGAAGCATGATGACAAGACCCAGCTTTCTTCTTTGGGGCCATAATGTGAAAAAAGGAGGACGAAAAAAAGCAAAGATACTCCCTTTGCACAAACACAGACAAGCACTATGCACTAACTAAGAAGAAACACTGGTCCTGGGGACTAGATGTGGACTAGGCACAGGCATCGTAAAGTCAAAACATCCTAGGTTGAGGACATCGTCGCCAGAATACTCCTTGTATTTGTCGCTCAAGGAATAAATCCATAGATAAACAATTCTATATGTGATGTTTACTGAATATTTGTGAATTTGTCTGCTGTATAGATGGCATAGTGGCACTCAGCAGAATTTGTTGCAAGCTTGAATACCTCGCTGGAAATATTTCGCCAGGCCTATCGCCTCCTATATTTCTGTTTTCTGACTTAGTTATCAGTTACAGCAGAATGGCTGTTCTTTTTTTTTTTTTTTTTTTTTTTTTTTTTTTTTTTTTTTTCTTCCTTTGCAGGCAGATAATAAGCCAGCAGACTGCTAGTGGTGTCGCCCTTCTCTGACTGTAACTCTCCAGCAACATCCAGTTATCAGTTAACATTAACAGCCTTTCCTGTTCACAATTATCTTGGGTAGTGAGGCAGAGTACATTTTGGGTGGCAGTCTAAATGTAAACAGGAAATTATCAGCTATTTACATGCACAGAACTTCAATGGAAGAAAAGCTAGTCTTCTTGCTAAAATATTTCATGCCTCTGTTGTTTTTCTAACGCCGTAATACTAAGAATTCTGTGTTGTGTTCAAAATTGGTGAGCATTTCATACCAAGTCACTATCCACAGCCTGTAAACGAAGTGTATAAATCAGCAAGCAATGTTAAGCAGAGGTGGGTACAGTAGCCAAAAATTTTAATCATGTAAGAGCAGCCTTATTTCAAAATAATATTATTCAAGTAAAAGTAAAAGTAGTCACCCAAAAAATGCACTCAAGTACAATTAAAAAAGTATTTGGTGAAAAGAAATTCTCAAATAATGAGTAACATTGTGAGTAACTGCTTATCATTTTTGTTTGATATTTAAAAAAATAAGATTAAGCAATGGTATTTTTTTTTCTCTGCAAAACATTATCTATATGAACTGTTGTTATACTGATACTGTACAATAACCCATTACAAAACCACATAAAACCAAAGAAATACAAAAAAAAAAAAATCACTGAATGAAATTAAAAGGATCATATCGCCGGGTTTCCGTGGTCAATCGGTCCCAAATAAAAACTGGGAGAGGTTAAAATACGTGCTTTCGAATCATATTGAGGGCAGCGTGTTATGTCGAATACTTTATTTTTTACAGTGCTTTAAAGACGTGATCATAAAACAAACAGCAAAAGCAAACTTGTGCCTAATTGGTATAATGGAGTCATATGATTATTGTTGCGACACCTCATTGTTGAAATTAGTAGAGCTTATCTTGGCATCGCTGGCAAAAAAATGTAATATGTAGACTAAAGAGGAAAAATGTAAAGACCCTTGTGTTGCCCAAAGTGTAGCGAACCGCTTGGAATGATGCGACACGCAGAGGGTTTCGACGGGTGTTCACGAACTTTATTTTCCATCAGTTTTCATTCTTTAGTTGACACCGTGAAAACTAGAAAAACTTCACAAAATGTAACACAACGGCGTCCTATTAAAAATACAGTTCACCAACACCAACAATAAAACAGTTCCATTTCCTCCTACCTCCATCTGCCTTCCAAGGGTGCTATCTTCAATCGAACCAATTATACATCTCCACACTGCAGTCTTTGTACAAACAAACAAATATAATCCAAAAGAATATAAACGTAAATTCCCACAAAGATAGTAAAACTCATGATTTTTTTTAATAAACTCACCTACGATGTGGCTGCACTGCTTCTCAACAAGCGCAGCGTGCGTAAAAGTGAGGTGAGGGAAGTTTCGTCATTACGATAAAACCGGAAGCATAGGGTTGTGTGCGATGCGCCTTTCAAAATAAACGCAGAGACGGAAGTGCCGGCAAATTCACACAAACCAACACGCCCCTTACACAAAGTAACGGAGTAAGATTAGCGTTTTTTTTTTCTTCATAAATCTACTCAACTAGAACTAAAAAGTATGTTTTATGTATGTATGTAAAACTACTCTTAGAAGTACATTTTCCTCAAAAAGTTATTCAAGTAAATGTAACAGAGTACATACTGTATAACGCGTTACTACCCACCTCTGATGTTTAGTGAGATAACAACTGACCTGTCTCAAATATCCAGATCCCTAAATCCATCTAAGAAAGTGCCAGCAGAAACTTATGTCTACTGTTTACCGTCCCATCCTTTGAGGTCCAGTTCAAGCAAGAAACTGTATTGACAAAACTACAGCATAATACAGTGCTTTTCTTTTTAGCAATTGCAAGTGCCTCATGTTTAGAGGCCAGCATTAGCAGCAAAGAAATACCAATGCTAGTACAAAAATACAATGTGTCATGAATATCATAGAAATTTTGAAAATAGAATTAGGAAAATAACAAAACTGTAGTTTTCAAGAAGTAGTTTTCTGTCTTCAATTGTAATTAAGCCCAGAAAAGACAACACTCAACACATCAACAGTGCAACCTGAATCATACATTCAACCTGATTCGTTACATGACTGGAAGCATTTTTACGTTATGTCAACTGTAAATTGTCTGGTTTTGTGGACATTGACTTTTGGCAACATAAACCCTTTGTGAACAATAACCTACCCAATTGTTTGAGGATTCAATTCGGCAAAAGGACACTTTACGTGTTTGATTTGCTTCTACTTCAACTTGGATCATGAATTTGTAGCATTATATAACACTTTCTTCATTTTTACATTTTCTTGTACCTATTCAGCGTCTAATATTCTCTCAATGTTTTTCTTTCTTCCTGTTTCAACAGGACTCCTTTGAATATTTGGGCTTTTTGCTATAAGAAATGTGCAAGCAATAAATTGCAGGATGGATGAACAATTGATGTTCCTACTGCAATTTTGAAAAGTCAACACATTGTTCAACAGACATCTCATGTCAGCAATGTAGTTGGAAAATGCCTATGCTCCTTGTGACTCTGTCAATGACAAATCTTAGATAGAGAACTGTCTTGTCATCTAATCTGTGAAATATGTTTATTTGGTAAAACATGACTAATCACTTAGTCCTCTCTGTCCTCCATTAGGTATCTGGCTAAAACCCAGTCGAACATCAAGGATGCGAGAAAAGAGGGCAGACTTTGTTGCTGGTTGTCTGGGGGGAAGGGTCATTGCAGCTGGTGGTCTCGGTCAGTACAATTTTCGCTTATAACTTTATAATATGAGCTAGTGCTGTACGATATATATCGCCACATGGTATATAAAACTTTCTCTCGATATTTTACGTCTCTTGTCATCATCGCCATAAATTGACCTGTTCTCCCAATGCACATTTTGGCCACATATTCTGTCCAGCAGATGGCACCCAATGTGCAATGACTTGCTACATTTATACAATTCCATTTAATTTTTTTGTCAAGAATCAACAACAAGTGGGACACAATCGTGAAGTGGAACAACATTTATTGGATAATTTAAACTTTTTTAACAAATAAAAAAACTGAAAAGTGGGGCGTGCAATATTATTTGGCCCCTTTACTTTCAGTGCAGCAAACTCACTCCAGAAGTTCAGTGAGGATCTCTGAATGATCCAATGTTGTCCTAAATGACCGATGATGATAAATAGAATCCACCTGTGTGTAATCAAGTCTCCGTATAAATGCACCTGCTCTGTGATAGTCTCAGGGTTCTGTTTAAAGTACAGAGAGCATTATGAAAACCAAGGAACACACCAGGCAGGTCCGAGATACTGTTGTGGAGAAGTTTAAAGCCGGATTTGGATACAAAAAGATTTCCCAAGATTTAAACATCTCAAGGATCACTGTGCAAGCCATCATATTGAAATGGAAGGAGCATCAGACCACTGCAAATCTACCAAGACCCGGCCGTCCTTCCAAACTTTCTTCTCAAACAAGGAGAAAACTGATCAGAGATGCAGCCAAGAGGCCCATGATCACTCTGGATGAACTGCAGAGATCTACAGCTGAGGTGGGAGAGTCTGTCCATAGGACAACAATCAGTCGTACACTGCACAAATCTGGCCTTTATGGAAGAGAGGCAAGAAGAAAGCCATTTCTCAAAGATATCCATAAAAAGTCTCGTTTAAAGTTTGCCACAAGCCACCTGGGAGACACACCAAACATGTGGAAGAAGGTGCTCTGGTCAGATGAAACCAAAATTGAACTTTTTGGCCACAATGCAAAACGATATGTTTGGCGTAAAAGCAACACAGCTCATCACCCTGAACACACCATCCCCACTGTCAAACATGGTGGTGGCAGCATCATGGTTTGGGCCTGCTTTTCTTCAGCAGGGACAGGGAAGATGGTTAAAATTGACGGGAAGATGGATGCAGCCAAATACAGGAACATTCTGGAAGAAAACCTGTTGGTATCTGCACAAGACCTGAGACTGGGACGGAGATTTATCTTCCAACAGGACAATGATCCAAAACATAAAGCCAAATCTACAATGGAATGGTTCAAAAATAAACGTATCCAGGTGTTAGAATGGCCAAGTCAAAGTCCAGACCTGAATCCAATCGAGAATCTGTGGAAAGAGCTGAAGACTGCTGTTCACAAACACTCTCCATCCAACCTCACTGAGCTCGAGCTGTTTTGCAAGGAAGAATGGGCAAGAATGTCAGTCTCTCGTTGTGCAAAACTGATAGAAACATACCCCAAGCGACTTGCAGCTGTAATTGGAGCAAAACGTGGCGCTACAAAGTATTAACGCAAGGGGGCCGAGTAATATTGCACGCCTCACTTTTCAGTTTTTAATTTGTTAAAATAGTTTAAATTATCCAATAAATGTTGTTCCACTTCACGATTGTGTCCCACTTGTTGTTGATTCTTGACAAAAAATTAAAATTTTATATCTTTATGTTTGAAGCCTGAAATGTGGCGAAAGGTTGCAAGGTTCAAGGGGGCCGAATACTTTTGCAAGGCACTGTAGAGGTACCACTGTACTCATCTCTAAGTCATTTGCAACATAATTGCGGCACCTATGAATTCTTAACCTAAACATTTCCTTTTACATTCATTATTAAAAGATGACAATATCATAGCTTTGACTTGGTAAATCCAGTTATCCATGCAGGCAAGCTATTATGCTGGAGTATTTTAAATGGTGTGTCTGTCTCAAAATTTATCAATTTATATAATTTGCTGGACGGATTTTGGGGGGTGGGATTAAAAAAAAGTTTCTGTGCCTCAAGAATCACTATGATATAATTTATATGATTATTGATCAGGTGAGTGTTAAAAAGATTTGTTTTTGAAGTCTATGTTGACTTTCGATTACAAAAAAATCGTACATAATTAGACTATATGACAATACAAATACAATACACCGCTAAATTATTACCAAATGGTGATAATAAAATATGAAACAACTGTTACAGTACCCTCAGTCAGTATTACCCTCACTGCACACTTGATGACAAATACTCAGAAAATATTTCATGATATTCAAGCAATCACCACCCCCAGACAGACATATTTTGAAAGAAGATTAATTCTCCATCAACTTTTCATTTTCTCCTTGACTGAACTAAATTTGTTCATATACAGCGTGAGCAATCCTTACAATTAATCAGAGGTCAGCTTTTTTCTCCTCAATGACATGCTTATTAAGCAGATATTGACTCTCTGTTGTGCAACTGTAAGCAACATTACTCATGCTAACTGTTACAAATTGATTTGAATTTAAAATTTCTTCTTACCCAAGTATCTAGACGGAATACACACACCACTCACTTCTCCCTTCCCTCCTTATGGTCATCTAAAAATTTAGTGTGAAATGAATAATAATCAAAAATCCAAGTCTATTATTGAGAATTTTGGTAGCTGTCACAGCAGGCAACATGAGGCAGTGAGTAATCAGGCTACTGTTGCAAAGCCCAAGTCCGTAGCAGAAAGAACATTATACCAAAAAGCCGTACCTACGTATATGGTGATATTTAGTTAGCTGCCATTATGTAAATGAAACACTTGAGAGGAATCATTGTGTATTTAATGGGGCCCTGGGGAGAAAATGTATCTAAAGTAATAGATAAGAACCTAAGATCATTTCAGACAAGAGGCCTTGGAGAGGAAAGAACCAAAATGAGAGTAGGACAGAATCAGATCAGAGGAGAGTTAGTAGACATGACTGCAGAAAAAGATGAACACACTTGTGTGGTTAGAAAAAAGGGAGATAAAAAGCTATGGAAAGAAAAGAATAGGATTTAAAAAATGAAAGATGAATGGAAAATGAACTTCAGAAAGAACAACAAAGGAAGGACCAGATGAAGGATGGGATTAATGGGAGAAAAAAAATGAGCAGCTGGAGAATCGACATGACATCTGTGGGCCGACAAATCAAAGCAATGACGGGAAGCCTTTGAGCAACAGGAACCAAGCATGCGTGTGTGCGTACGTGTTCATGTGTGTTTTCAAAATAACGAAAGAGTCCAAGCCCAAGCTTAGCCATCCCATCATGACCACAAAACAAACCTCATCATGTGATGTGAGTCTCCATGGTAACGGAAACGAGATGATTTCTGTGTGATGTATAATGGCAGCTTTGCACCTGAGCCTCAGGTTAGCAAGAAATCAGTCTACAATCCCAGAAAACATTTAAAATGTGCTAATTTGTCATCTTAAATTTGGCCCTCTTCCCTTGTGGTTTCTATTGAGGTGAATTCCTCATGGAGTTATCTTTGCAACTGTGCATTTAAATGTGTTCTCCTGGTTAAAAAAAAAGCCAGCCTAAAGTAATAAAGTAAAACCATTGCTTATCCTGTTAGACTATTCCCAAATATTTTCACGCTAAATTGCATTTGTGTCTTCTTTCCTTATCGTTTTTCTTATTATTTATGAGACCTTTGGGTCTAGCTACTGAGGGTAGTGGGTTTGGTATCACAGCAACAATAAAAAGAGCAAAATCAGCTGAGTCAAATCAAGTCAGATTTACTTAATTTTTCCATTTTCTGGTATGCTTATCGGATATGCAACCACACAAATCTTTTGTGGAATTAAATATTAATTCCCAAATTTGAGCTAAAAGAGCTCTGATCATCGAGTTAAATTTGACCCCTTTGGGAAGTTAACGTTAATGATTCATCAATAAAATAACTAATACATAATATTTTGGGTGTTGTAAAAAATGGCTTCAAAATAGAAATATAGATAGCCAACATTTAAAGAAAAATAATCACATTTGTTTAAATTGTAAAGATTTATCATATGTAAGCATTTCATATTTTACTTGTATAAAATCTCACATTATGGTACGAGCTAGAACAGTCCATCATCAAACTGCTTATCTCATGTGCAAAATGTGTTCCAAAAGATGCCATGTCAAAGATAAAATCTTCAATTTGAGACAGAGAGACAGAGAGAGAGAGAGAGAGAGAGAGAGAGAGAAAATCTGATTTCTCAATAACCTTACAAAACACATTCCTTCAAAGTGATGGATAACATTGGACTTTTAGGGCATCTGCAACTTGGTATTACATTTGGCCAATATCTATTATAGAAAACCTATACATTCACTTCACAATGAGTAGTATTAGTAAAATGAGTACAAAATTATTCTTTATACTGATACTTGTAGGTAGGGGAATTCCTGTGTCGATATTTAGGAAAACAGTAAGGAAACGAATACCCGGTAACTGTTTTTGAAAAAACCACTGACATCTTGGGGGACTACCATTTACCAAAGGCAATTTTTATATACTTTGCACTTTATTTTGTAACAAAGGAACTTTGAATCGATACATGAGGTATTTATAAAATGTTCAATGAGGACAAGTAAATTTAGAAAATTCCATCCAGTGAAACATTTTGCTTTTCAATCACCTCTAAATCATTTCCCTATGCCAGGGCATGTCTAAATTGTGTCTGTTTCTGTGTGTGTGTTTTTTTTTTTTTTTTTTGTGCTTTATTTCAATTGTTATTGATGTCTCTTAACTTTGCAGGTAATGAACCATCACCGTTGGGCTCCGTTGAGAGCTACAACCCAATAAAGCGACGTTGGGAGTACGTAGCGCCCCTTCCGACCGCACGCTGCTCGTCTTCAGCGCTGCAGATCACCAGCATGATGTTCGTCATCGGAGGGGTTGCGCAGGGACCAAGCAATGCCGTGGAAGCGCTCTGCTTACAAGAAACAGTGTGACACGTTTGCAGAAAGCAACCTACCCACCAGAGTGAATCCACACTGGTTTTGATATATTATTCATTCTTGTGTGGAAAAGGCCGAATCACATGGTTTGGATATGGAAGTAATCAGCCACACGTACTTTTCTACCTTGACTGATGGAATACTCTTGATAGTACACAGATTCAGCAAGCATTTTTTCAAGGAAAAGGCATTCAAGGACATTTGCTGACAAAGCTGGACGAATAAATACAAGGACAGCCAAGATTGCTGTGAATGATAAGGAAAGAAAACTGACAGCTTGTCTTTGTTGTAGATATCAGGGGAGGATGAAAAAGGGCAAAAAAATGACGCATACACTCACATCATATCTGAAGACTTCTCATGCCTTTGGTCTATTAAGCATTTTTTTTTTTCAGATTAAAAGCAGGGTACTTTTCTGGATATTAAAGGAACATGGGCCATATTAGTGTCGCGCTCCCCTGCTGCTGTGTCAGCAATTTGTCATTTTTCTAGGATTCTTTTTTTTTTTCTTTTCTTTTCTTATATCGACGTGCTCGTGCGAAACATTTTGTTCTTGAGCTTTTTGAGTCAGTGTTCTTGGGAACTTTTATCATGATCAGTGACTAACAGACAGTGGCAGTGACACAGTGCCCGGGCGGGTAAAAGTATCATGACACCTTTTTTTTGAGCCTTTATGCGGTTGAGGAACAATATTCAGCAACTTACACCTTTGTACACATTGCTCACGAACCAAATCTTTAAAAAATCCCTTGTATGTCTATATTTAAAATACCGTATGTAGATTATAAAAATATAATACACAACTGGAGTTAAGATACTGTAAACTCTTTCCCTCACGACGACTTTTATAGGTAGTTATTTTAATCATGATGTAACTCAAATATGAATTTATTTGTATGGTGTCTTTTGATTTTAAGTGGGTGCAAAATTAACCATAACTTAAAACCAACGCTCTTTCTTTGATAAGTGCTGAGTATCTAACTAAACATTGGCAGCCTAAAGTCAATCTGAGTAATAATTCCAGAAACCACTCCCAGTCTTACATACGTACCTGATATTAATATGTTCGAAATACAAATGCACAAAATGGCCAATGTCAAATGGCCATTGTCAAACTAGAAATACATATTTATGTAATTTTAGTTTCTAAACTGCTACAAAAGTTAGGACTAATGAAATCAGCATACTCACAAATTGTCTTTGTGGAAAATCTCGGCCTGTTTAATCGATCAAAAAGCGATTCCAGAGGCCACAACCTATTCTGTTATATAAACGACAACTGATGAATGCAGGGATGTATTGCACATTCTGCCATCAAATGGGAGAGAATTTACACACCCCAATTCCAGTTAGGTTGGGATGTTGTGTAAACTATCATTTTACTGAAAACGTTTTCCTTTTCAACCTCCTGTATATTCATTTGAATACTATACAAAGTCAAGACACTGTTCATTGGGTTTATATTTGTTTCAAATATTCACACATTTTGAATTGGGAAAGAGGTATTAGAACGATCAGCCTTCCATTAGACAACACTAAATGATTGATAAATGCGTACACTAATTATTGAAGCTTTGATATTATGGACCAAAGGGGATAAAATATCTGAATTCCTTTCAATTGTTCGGTGACAAGCATTTTTAAATCATTTGACTTTTTTTTGCCCGTGCAGTTGTTCATAAAGTTTTGAACCTCTTTCATACTTGTCACCTGTTTCCAACAAACCTTTTCATCTTTTTCAAACCGGAGTTTATTTTTTTATTTGCTCTTTTGGCGGCACAATGGTTGAGTTGCTACCACTTCCGGATTCTTTTCTGACTTCTGAGATCATGGCTTAATTCCCTGGAGAACAGGCAAACACCACACAGAAAGGCCTGAGCCAGGTATTTTTGTTTCCTTCCACATCCCAAAAAATATGCACGGTAGGCTGATACAACACTTCAAATTGTTCATAGGTATGAGTGTGTGCGTGAATGGTTGTTTGTCTCGTTGTGCCCTGCTATTGGCTGGCTAACAATTCGGAGTGTAGCCCAGCTACTGCCCATGGTTAGGCTCCAGCACCCCCGTGACCATCTTGGGGATAAACTGCACAGAATACTACTGAATGAATATTGATCTATTTTTTAGTATTTCACAACTTTCCCAGTCTATTCTTTCCCATTCTTGTTTTTGTTGAAGCATGAAATGTTAAAATGAGAACACATTCACACACACACAAAAATAATAATAATGTTCATCTATTTGAACATTAAATACCTTTATAGTTTATTCTCTTGAATATAGATTTAAAAAGATTTGTAATCCGTTGAATTACATTTTACACAACTTCCAAATTCTAGCTGTGTATTTTTAATTGAAAAATAATCTTCAGACAAATGACTGTAAGTAAAATTGGTCAATTTTCTCATGATATCTTGCCTGACAATGCAATTATGCAAAATAAATAAATAAATAAATAAATAAATAAATAAATAAACGACAATGTGCACACAGTATCAATGTGAGCCCACAAACAAATACAAACCAGACTACATACGTAAAGCCTGAAATGTTTTTTTTAAAACACTGTGGAAAAAATATTAATGTGTTTAAATTATTAATTTTGCCATCAAATTGAATCCTATATGCACTGAAGTTGAGTCAGTCCAAGGCCACAGCATCCTCACCTGCCATTGGCCACTGTCATTGTGTGTTTTTTTTTTCTTTTCAATTCTCCAGCCATCAGCAGCAAAGTGATTTATCATCACCGGCATTATCCATCACGCTCTAACACGTGTTGGTGTGTTTTTGTTTGTAGACACTAATCATTGCTGCTATATTCAGCAAGCTTCTCAGCCAGCTTTACTCACTGTTGTGTTTCCTCCATCCACTGATGCCACCACCTCAGTTTAAAGAATGATAGCGACACAGTGTATATATTACCTCAGTTTGACATCAAGCGCATTTTGGATTCTATAGATAAATCACTTGAAGGTTCTAAAAGCTAGGCAACCTTTTGAAGCGTGAAATTGGAATTTGAAGATAGGAAAAAACACTTGTTGACACATCATTGTTGATGTTTCTTGCTGGCCATACTGTTCTTAGTTTGTACACAAAAGCATGAGTCCAGCTTTGTTTTTTGACAATGCAATTGGGCCGGCAGAAATGATCATTTTTGGGACTTTTTCAGGAAATAGAAAAGAAAAAAGAAAAAATTATAAGTGGTGCAATGAAGCCATCAATTATCCAATTATTTAGTTTACTTTTCTATATGATATTGTCAACAAAAACAAACAACATGGCCCCTAATAAAAAGTGGACAAGTGCAACATCAACAACAACTTAAAGTCTTTGTGGTAAACTACAGTAGTTTCAGTTGAGGCAAAGCTGTCGATTTATCTGCCTGTAAATTCTTGGATTGTCTTCCATGACATTCACTTTTGACATCTCCGCAAACTGGCATTTAGGCTTCAGGCGACAGAGAAGGAATCTCCAGAGCCAATGACGGGTGATCACGGCCATGTGTTTTCGATCAGTGACATGTTAAGAACATCTTACTACGTCCCATGCGTAGCTTGTAGGCTGATGAGTGCAAATTTCCCTCCAGTATGAGTATTTATCTTGCCATAATTTTTTACCTTATCTTGTTGGCTCACACATTCCCAAAGCATCAGTGATCCACATCACCGAAAGTAAAAATGGTGTACTTTTCGTCATTGCCTGTCTTGTGAAGTGGATGGTTGAGGCTTTAAAGATAAATTTGAATGAATTACAGTGGGGAGAGCAAGTATTTGATACACTGCTTTGCTGGTTTTCCCACTTGTAAAGCATGTAGAGGTCTGTAATTTGTATCATAGGTTTTCTTCAACTGTGAGGGACGGAATCTAATACAAAAAAAACAGAACATCACGTTGTATGATTTTTAAATAATAAATTTGCATTTAATTGCATGAAATAAGTATTTGATACATCACAAAAATCGAACTTAATATTTGGTACAGAAACCTTTGTTTGCTATTACAGATACCAAACGTTTCCTGTAGTCCTTGATAAGGTTTGCACACACTGCTGCAGGGATTTTGGCCCACTTCTCCATGCAGATCTTCTCCAGAGCCTTCAGGTTTCGGGGCTGCTGCCGGGCAACACGGACTTTCAGCTCCCTCCATAGATTTTCTATCGGATTCAGATCTGGTGACTGGCTAGGCCACTCCAGGACCTTAAGATGCTTCTTACGGAGCCACTCTTTAGTTGCCTTGGCTGTGTGCTTTGGGTTGTTTTCATGCTGGAAGACCCAGCCACGACCCATCTTCAGGGCTCTCACTGAAGAAAGAAGGTTGTCAGCCAAGATCTGGCGATATATAGCCCCATCCATCCTCCCCTCAATACGGTGCAGTCATCCAGTACCCTTGGCAGAGAAGCAGCCCCAAAAAATGATGTTTCCTCCTCCATGTTTCACGGTGGGATGGTGTTCTTGGGGTTGTACTCATCCTTCTTTTTCCTCCAAACACGACGAGCCGAGCTTACACCAAAAAGTTCAATTTTGGTCTCATCCGACCACATAACCTTCCCCCATTGCTCCTCTGGATCATCCAGATGGTCAGTGGCAAACTTCAGACGTGTCTGGACATGCACTGGCTTGAGCAGCAGGACCTTGCGTGCGCGGTAGGCTTTTAATTCATGACGGCGTAATGTGTTTCCGATGGTTTTCTTCGAGACTGTGGTTCCAGCTCTCTTCAGGTCATTGACCAGGTCCTGCTGTGTAGTTCTGGGCTGATCCCTCACCTTGCTCATGATCAGTGATGCCCCACGAGGTGAGATCTTGCATGGAGCCCCAGAACGAGAAAGATTGACCGTCAACTTGAACTTCTTCCATTTTCTAATAATCGCTCCAACAGTTGTTACCTTCTCACCAAGCTGCTTGCTTATTTTCCTGTAGCCCATCCCAGCCTTGTGCAGGTCTATTATTTTATCCCTGATGTCCTTACACAGCTCTTTGGTCTTGGCCATTGTGGAGAGGTTGGAGTTTGTTTGTTTGAGCATGTGAACAGGTGTCTTTTATACAGGTAACAAGTTCAAACAGGTGCAGTTACTTCCGGTAATGAGTGGAGAACAGGAGGAGAGCCGAAATATTTACTAGTTTGATAATGTATTAAATACTTATTTCATGCAGTTAAATACAAATGTATTATTTAAAAATTATACAATGTGATTTTCTGGATTTTTGTATTAGATTCCGTCCCTCACAGTTGAAGAGAACTTATGATACAAATTACAGACCTCTACATGGCTTGAAAGTGGGAAAACCAGCAAAATCGGCAGCGTATCAAATACTTGTTCTCCCCACTGTAACTCTCTTAATTTGGAAGTTTGCCTCTGTGCTGTTAAGCATGCTGTCAGCAGGCTGCTTTGTGACATCCCTGTACTATCAGATTCCCTTCTGGTGACTCGACAATGGAGTTCTGCATCTCAAATTAAGTATTTGCCATTTATTTGCATCCTCCACAATTTTCCTACCAGTTATGCCTGACAGTGGCTAGTGGGGGGGGGGACAACAAAGCTAATAAAATCTACAGAAAGTAGTACCAAAAAACAAGATTAAATATTTAGAACAAGAAACAAATTTGCCTTATATGTTTGGACCAACAATAACCTTAATGATAGATCAATTAGTGATTATTTGATGCCCCAAAGCAACCTGTCAATTCCAGAGGTGGCTTACCCTGTATTCCGTTACATTTACTTGAGTAACGTTTTGAGAAAAATGTACTCCTAAGAGTAGTTTTACTAAGCCATACTGTCTACTTTTACTTGAGTAGATTTGTGGAGAAAAAAAAAAAAAAAAAAAACGCTACTCTTACTGCGCTACTTTGGGCTACACAAAAGTCATTAAAGTCAATTTTTCCTCTTCATTCTACATATCACATTTTTTGTCAGCAATGTCAAGAGTAGCTCTACCAATTTCACCAATGTAGCTCTACCAATTTCACCAATGAGACGTCGCAACAATAATCACATGACTCCATTATACCAATCAGACAAGCTTGCCGTTCTATGATCATGCCAACCTGTTCAATCACGTGGCGTCTTGAAAGCACTGTTAAAAAAAATAAAGTATGTGACTCGGAAGCGCGGGGTTTAACCTCTCTCCCAGTTTTTATTTGGCACCGATTGACCACGGAAAACCGGAGATATGATCCTTTTAATTTCATAATAGTAACTATGAAGGAACTAATCACTATTCAGACTAAGGACTATTTTCTCCACCAGGGGGTTCTCATACTCTTTGGACGAATAATGCTTCATTTCTGTCATTTTTTTTTTCTCTCGCTGGAATTCAATGATCTTTTTTTTTTTTTTTTTTTTGTATTTCATAGGCTTAATGTGGTTCTGTAATGGATTATTGTACAGTATCATTATCACAACAGTTCATATAGATAACTTTGTGCTGAGACACAATCTTACTCATTATTTGAGTTTTTTTTTTGTTTTGTTTTTTGTGACCAAATACTTTTTTACTTGTACTTGAGTACACTTTTTGGAAGACTACTTTTACTTTTACTAATATTATTTTGAGGTAACGCTACTCTTACTTGAGTAAAATCTTTGGCTACTCTACCCACCTCTGGTCAATTTCAAAATAAAGAATTCTTTCTGATCTCACAATACTAAATTCAATTATGGGGAGAAAAAGAAACATGCTTTCGATGAATGTAAGATAGCCGTGGCCATTGTTGTCACAGATTACTTGAAAAAGTAATTTAATTACTGATTACCAATTACGCCTCAAAAAGTAATCTAGTTACTTTACTGATTACTTCATTATCAAAGTAACTAAGTTACTTTAAAAGTAACCTATCAGTTACTTTTTACCCATTTTCCTCCCTTTGCCGCCTCAACATAAGAATGACAACAGAAAAATGTCATCACATAACTGACTTTCCGATGATTGAATTTTAAAGCGGAATATTAGAATTTCGTGCTAGCTTAGCCACTTTGGAGCCCTGAAACTCACAAATATCTGACAAACTGCTTGGAATTTGTTGAAAGCAACTCCACCGACCAATTAAACCCCGCTAACTTCTAAGATTAAACCTAATGTCAAAACTTCTGAATTTCGGGTTATGGTTAACAGCGCCAATGTAAAACAATGCAAACTGACTGCACAGAATTGCAAAGGTGGTGGCGGGCGTGGATGCGCATGCAAAACCCGGATGTACTCCTCTCAACACACACGCGGTCAATTTGGCCACAAAACGTGGCGGCAACTAAGCACTTTACACTCAATCAGACTTACAACACATCCCACAGATGCTAAACGAAAACATCGCCTCACGGCATAAATGTGCAACACGCATATGATGTAAACAAAGCTTGCCAACTTGGAGCGATGACTGCCCGTCGTTGCTACTGAAAAGCTACGAAACGGTCGCGCATGTAGGGGGTCCAACCTTTTGCTGATACCCTCCAGAATGAAGGAAAAATACCTTCATTCGTGGATATCCACACATCAACATTCCCTCGCAACGTCTCAACACTTTGCTCAAATGTCCACCCGCCTGGCCCACGCCTTTCAGTCCCACAACACATGTGACGCAAGACCAAAACAGGAAATAGCTAAGAGTTTGTCATGGAAACATGTACCGGGAACCTTTTATTTTAGCATTTTCTATTCAAAATGCTCTTCGTACATGACTACAATATTCTTCATCCTACATACATTATGAGGCAATGAAAAAATAACGCAGAGACACTAAGGAAACTAACTTTAATCAGATTACTGGTGTAGAAAAATGAACGTGTTAGATTACTCGTTACTGAAAGAAAGTAATCAGATTAATAGTAACGCGTTACTAACTAATGTGTTACTGACAACACTGGCCGTGGCACAGGATGAAAAACACATACATGCCCGCGCACACATTTTCCGGGGATGTAGTGCATAGATTTCTTGTCAGCTTCCAGCAGATCGCTTTGCTTTCAAGGCTGGTGCCAATAGACAGTTTGTTATTTTGGGTATTCAAAATGTGATTGTGATAGATCACACAGCACAATGAGCAAACACAAATACTGGATGTTCATGATGGTGCAAATGCATTTTCCACTCAGTTGTGAAGACAGTTCTATTTAGGAAAAAAAGGGGAAAAAAAAAAAAAGGCAAGAATATAGGCTTGCGAGCTGTACAGTGGTATTGTTGTTTTTGCCCAACTTTGATATTAATAGAACTGTCGTGTCTAGCTGCCAAAGTCAAATTGAAGAATGATTTTACTGATGCAGACTTGTTCAATACATTTGATTTATACCTGCAGTAGAATATAAGACAACAAACATTTTTTGCAATTGCAGTGGACGTGGGTGGTTCTGAGACATATCCATTGTGGCATTTTACAAACACACTGGTGCTCGTTCGTGCACATTAGTGCAAAACCTCCGTGTTTATTATTAGGCAAGCCATCTGGTAGTTGTACTGTGTCATCTTGTAATTTCATCTTGTTTTTCTTTGAACCCCCCCGCCCAACTCCTCTAAAAACTGTAAGGTTTTACAAGGTTGCCCTATTTCCTCTCATTAAGCCACATTGGCTCATTGATCTGTTGTGCTATATGTGCCAGGTTAGTTTCTCATCAGATTAGAATTTCACTCGTAGCATCTCTCATTGCCTAATGAGAAAGAAGAGCAGGATGATTCAAAGCAGGTACAGTAGATGCCATGCTGTACCGTTTGAAAAATTAATTATTCATAAACCTGCATGATTGCGAATATACATTATTTCTTGTCAAAAGCTAAAATATTTTTGCCAACCTGCGTCCTATGGTGGTATGTACTTGAGCTACATTTTTGGTTAGTTCTTCTAGTTGTATTAATAAGGAGGGGGAAAATCAACAAAAGGCTGAGCTTAGTGGTGGCAAGAAAGCATCCACAGTATATTACATTTTGGCGCAGAATTATTCTATTGATCACTTTGTCAACTCCCATTTTATTCTGCTGATCCAACATTAATTTACAGTAAACGCCCACCCCACACCCTAAAAAACATGTTTTCATGATATATACTGTAGTTAGTTCTGTACTATCTAGTTATTCGTATTAAATAGTTTTCAAATCACAGTCTTTTCTCCCTTTTCTTTTGTATTACTGCAACCTACTGGCTTAAATAATAATACTAATAATACATTTAATTTGAAAGCGCCTTTCTGGCACTCAAGGTCGCCGTACAATCATTTAAAAAAAACAATTAGACAAAGTGGTACTAATGATTTATGTACCTATTTAGGCATCACAACATACATTAGCAATATGGGATCTTTGTTTTGTAGTTGTATTTATTTAATATTAGTAATATTATTATGACTGACATAACTTTTGTGTACTTATTTATTAACATTTTAGAGCAAAACAATTCTGTAAAATTAAAACCACAGTGTTATCAATTCTGCCAAACTTGAATGGTTTAAAAAAAAAAAAAAAAAAGCTTGCCGTTTATACAAAAGGAGGTTTCAAAATGGTGGAAAATTAAGAGGTTTATTTCAAGATGCGAAATATCGATCAGCCAAATTTTTGTTTCTCATTTTGAGTGCAAATTTGGGAGGCAAGGACTGTATAGTAGCAAGTACCTCAACACATTTCACAACATCAGTTGTTAGCAGATTGTCAACACTTCTTCAAAAAGAAGTTTTAAGCTGTCTATTACTGATTAGCTGAAGGTTGCTTTCAAACGAAACTTAATACTAACATACAATAGGAAATACCATAGATAAACGGGGCTTGATGCTATTTGTATCTGCTGTTACCCTTTAAACAATATCTGAACAAAAATGATTGAGCAACACATGTGCAACACGTACAGCAATGCTCATAGACATGTTTTGTTTATCCTCTGCAAAGAACAACTGCAGAAACAGAGAGGACCTCTCAGTAGAGCCTATCCATACTGTATATGTTTTATACTACCCCTGAGGTGGCAAGCACACCAGGATGACCAGCACAATGAAGCAGAAAGTGTAAAAAGCTCTTTAACAAAAATCATATTTGGTGGCTTACTGTGGACCTAGATCATCAAATAAGCTCACAGTTTCACATGCACGAATTGATGTAACTGATGTAATCAGCACTAGGCACCTCAATTTCTAAAATCCATTAATTTTACACTGACGATTTGCGTTTTTTTCTAATGTGTCCATATTGCTGATTGAACAATGTTTAAAAACCCTCAATTTGATGTCTTCTGTTTGCTGTGCTTATGTAAATTGATAAATGAAGCTGGAATTTTAGTTTTAGTCTACTCTACAATATGTAATCCTTTCCAACCGTTTTTTACAGCTGCAGCCAAGACTTTGAAATTTAGGTTGTCAAACGGGATGTCAAGCTAACCACTATAGCACTATGCTGCCACTATATAATAGGCAAAATAGTGGTTTGCAATACCTATCAATGAAAATAGGAGATACATTACAGCAAAAGGTTGCTCAGCATATGCTTATCAGTAAACAATAACATTACATTTAAACATTCGACATGCCGAGACGCAGTCTTGGGCTTCTTTTCACGTGCCATGGTTGTCCATCATTTAACTCACAATCAGGACCAGTGTTGTTTTTGGCAGCTCTTTTTCAGCATCTAATTGTTATTGAAGAAAACTCAAACAAATTTCATCTAGTTTTAGTCGACGTTTACTCAAAATGTTTTCGTCTGTAAAATTTTAGTCCAAAATAAATAAATGTTTCCAACAATTTCGAATGAACATTGTTAGACTAGTTGTTCGAGAGTTTAACAGGCTCGCCGTTAGCATTAGCCTAGTGCTAATGCTAAAGCAACATTGCATATTCTGTCTTGCCAAGATAAGAAAACAAATCTTACCTTGTGTGTTTCAAAACAAGCAAGCCTGGAGAGGACACTGGTCGGTTGGAGGGGTGGTGGTGTTGGTGGTGGGGGGGGGCGCAGCACGTGTGTGTAAGGGACACAACCAAACATTGCTACAATTCAGGCTAACTACACATAAAATGTTACACATTGTGAACATGTGACGGAAACTATAGCACATTTTGGTCTCGCTCTCGTCCTGTGAGACAAAAACTAGTATTCGTCTCATGATGTTTTAGTCTCCCAAGACAAGTTTTTAGCTCATTTTCATCTTGTCATCGTGAAAAAATCATTCGTCGACGAAATATTTTCGTAATCTTCATCATTGATGAAAACAGCACTGCTCAGGACGAAAAAAATTGAGCTGACAAATGGGAGCAGAAGCTGCTGATTCAGCCTTCCGCATTCATACAGTACAGCCTTTTGTGAGTTTTATTTATCAATGTATCAAATGCAGTGATTTATGTTGTGACATCATTATTAAGCTGTCTGTTTTCTCTGCGGACATTGTCCTGTTGGAGAAAAAGAAATGTCCCTACACTTTCAATAAATTTGAGAAGGTTTGTGTTGTTTTCTTTATAAAATTTGTATTGTGAGTGGAGATCGTAAGTGACCGATATCCCTTGTTCCGTTCTTGTTCCATGTTCCCAAAGTGTCACCAGTTGCGCTGCTTTTTTATTTTTTAAATTAATTAATTAATTAATTAATTACTTTTTTTTTAATGCATTGTGTGAATGAGATACATACACAAACAGCGAAAAAAAAAATCAAATAAACCACTTGAGCACAAAAGATCGGCTAACCTTAAAATTAATGACAGTGAAAACCTGGGTCATTGCCATGAGTGTAAATGAATCACTTTCCTTTTGATTCTACTTTTCATGTTAATACTGCTACTTCAATGATTAAATCGAAGCTAACTTGGACACAAGTCTTGGGAAACAAGAGGGTAGAATTCTGATTGTGTTGTGATCTCACTCTCCCTCTTGCTGTACTGTGTTGTTTGACTATCGTGATTAATATGATAGAAATGTGGAAAGAAAATGCTTTCTGATATTCAGTGAACTATTGCTGTTTGAGATGTGTATGCAAAAGTGATTACTGCACTGGATGAAATGATCAAAAAATGATGAGGTGGTTTGCAGGTGTGATCGTTCCAATGTTATGTTGATGATTACAGTATGTATATGTCATAATGTTTTACTTCCCGCGTACTTTGTCATTGTAATGACTATGTACACTATATCTTAATTTTGAAGAATGCAAGTGCTGTCAGCAAAATCATCTCCTGCACTGACACCTATATGATGTGCTATATGGAGAATTTAATTAACAACTGTGTGGAAAGTTATTGTATTAGAGTTACTTCAGCTAAATGCCTACATTGTTCTGAATATAGAATAACCCTTATTATGGGCAGTAGTCATATAAATATCAAGTCCCACCACAACATTTTCCACCAATACAGTAATCATAATTTTCTACTTTGCCACTTAAACGCAATATTCTGTCCTAAGAGGATAGAGGGCACAGTATTTCCAGACATTCATTAATATAATATATATAACTAATCAAGCTCAAAATTTCACCTTGATTGAATCAAATTGGGAAATCTGCAATTTATTTGGTGCACGAAAGGAAACATGTAATCTAACATTCAATTAATGTTGTCACAATGGACATGGTTCAATAATTTAATTTCTATACCCTGAAATGAACAAGTTGTCAGGTCATCAAACTCAAAACTGTCTAATGATTGCTGACTAAGCAGCAGTTGCTCAAATTAAGTATTCTAAGCCTTAAATCTATAAAATTCATTTCAATTCGGCTTCAGCTACTTGCACTTTCAATTTGTATAGATTAAATGACCAACAAAATTCAGTGTTTTATACTGCTTACAAATCTCCAGCATTTGCGAATATGCAAAAATAAGCCATACTGGGCTATGGGGCACATTTTACTTCTGCATTTGTATTCTTCTGACAGGCAAACTGTAATTGCATCAGTAAGAAGCTGCAGTTTAGACATGCAATCTCTTCTAATAGTTGAAAACAGCTGAGAACACAAACTGCTCCTTTGTGTGTTGTTATTTTAATTGTACATCTGTGCTTTAGATTTACAATCCTATTATAACAATAGTGATTAACACGGCGTGATAACGCCTAAATAACAGCGTGGCAGGCGAGTTTTGCCATAGCCCAATCACAGAAGAAACAAGGTCTGTAATTGTATTTCACTATAATAACGGTGAATATACAATTTGTCTGCCATAACAAATAATTGTGATACTATCCATCTTCAAGATGTGAAAGTTAATTTATGGTGGATCTTTTTAAGAGTGCATTAATCTGTTTGATTGATAATACAGGTGTCATGAACAAATGGAAGGCCTCCCTGCAAGCCTGACACACCTCATTAATTCGGGTTCTCAAAGCATTTTTAATCCATGGAGAGCAAAGTTATACTAATGAACCACTACATAAACAAAATGACGTCAAGTCTTTTTCATTAACTGATGATTCAGACCATGCTGCACCACTGATTAGATTGTAAATGACTTAGTTCAGTTAAGTTTGTCACTCAGGTTGATCTGAATATGTCTGGCAGGTGTTGGTTGTCACAGCAGTGCAGTAGTTCAGTGCCTATAATAAATGTGAGGTTGTGCCTCAAATATGAAATCTGTTCTATAATAAAGTATTTTGATTTGCTGTCTAAAGACCTAGTGTGGAAGAATCTATTTTCCGCCCAATTTTCTTTTTTGTGTGCCTGTGCTACTTTCGGAGAGGAGTAGTACTAAAACGAAACCCTCACAGCATGTTTTTAGTTTATTTAATTTTATTTTACTGTAATTAAGTGTTTTGTAGTGCAGCATAGGTTTTATCCCCACAACCAAAACTTCACTGGTAGTGTCATCAGGTCACTATCGTCATCAGTCACAAGTCTAAATGTTGATAATATTTACACAGTTGTGTTAAAAGCAAGGCGGGGGGGTGATTCCAGATTTATCTCTATTTAACCCTTTCAGGCACAGTGGCCACTGCAGTGGATAGCTAGATGATGATTTCTAAGAATGCCAACAGTTCTAATCTTTTTTTTTTTTTTTTTTTTTTTTTTAAGAATCCTGATTGAAATAATCATATTTCATGCATAAAGGGGTTAAAGGTCAATGATTGTCCATATTTCCCTGGAAATTGGCAAGCGACCATTTCAGGAAGGGATGGACCCCTAACCCTAACCCTCGTGAGGATAAGCCGTGTAAGGAAAGAAAGAATGATTAAAAAAGCCAAATTAACTAAAATGGTCTATTCTGCAGTCACATTCATTTGGCAACCTCAAAGCAGCAAAACTAAATAGGCAGTTAGCCGAAATACATTATTTCAGTTTTTCAATTGTACAATAGTATAAGCGTTGTGGAACAAAAACACAATCCTGTATCGTCATAATTAACAAATGCATTGGGAAAAAAGGGACAGAGTTTTATTTTTTTTAATTATTTTTTTTTTTACCACAGTCCCAACAGTTTCACCTGGCAGCAAAAATGCTCGTCTTTCCCCAGACAGAAAAATCACCCCAGTTATTGCACTATTAAAGCAATATTTTTTGTTCCTGGATATTTTACTTTAGCAATGCTGTAATACAAGCAATAACAATCTGAACAATATAAAGTTCTCCTATGTGAACTTGCACAAAGCAGCTAAACAGTGATGAGTCTCCTTGTGACAATGCTCCAGACTGCACAGGGCACCAAAGCAATATGTGAAAAGATTTGAATGCATAAACTATACGACTAAATATAATTTAAATGTCACAATGCACTTTAGCGAGAGAGAGAGAAAAATAAAACTTCCTCTGTTCTTTGCCCTGTGGCAACGCAGTAATAAGTCAAATACACTGTAAACCCATATGTTCAAAATACAGGAATTAAATGGATTGAATGGTGTAAACTCAAAGTTTGACAAAAAGTTCTTATCAATATGAATGTTTTCATGCCCCTGAAGAGCATGTTACAACCGTATCTTGCAACAAACTCTAAATTTGTTGAGGTGACTTAATGAACATTTTAACTCATCAGAAATCAAATAGTACAAATAGTTGTACCAAATATATATATATATATATTTAAAAACAATATTTTTAAGTTTATTTAATTTCAAATTTTAGGGTAATTGATTGCCTCAAATTTTGCTGCCATAGCAGTGACCTGGTTTCAATTCCTGCTGTGTCAGGGAGGCCATCTGTTGTAATAACCTTGTGAGCCAAATCTGTAGGATACATTTCCAACTTACCAAAAAGGAAAATTTGAAATCATTACAATACAGTAACACAATCATTCATGTAATCAATCTTTCACACAAAGACAACTTCTAATGTTTCTACAAGCAGTTCAATACAGCATTCTTCTGCCATCTAGTGAAAGAAGACAACACACTTGACAGGCAGTGTATTACTCAATTTGTTACCATAAATGAATTAAAATTCATGTTGACCTATTTTTATTATATTTACACTTGGATCTAATTTTGCGTTTGACCATTCTCTGTGTCTTTTGTTTGTTGATTTAAAGAAAACTTAAGCTGGAAAGAATAGTGATGCTGTTATCATGGATACGCAATGCAGTTTTCTGCTTTCAAGCAGTGAGGGACTTGATATATCTCTTTCTCCCTCCCAAAATAATGTTTACATGCTTCCTGGAAATGATAAATTTAAGGTTACGCATTCAATTCGATATGGCTTTTGGGTCTATTTTTGTGTTACCAGTCCTTCTGGCAACCTTGCTGTATTGAGCCTGTTCTACTGGGTATCTAATTTCTTTAGTTATGTTTTACAAAGGTTTTTCGAACATTATCTGCATGAGACAGGCTCTTCCGCTCAGCGTTTCAGTATTGTTACATTGTGGCCATCCCCAACCTTTATGTCTGCATTCAAAAGGTAACCCGTGCTATGTACATTGACAGTCAAACAGAATTGATTATACTTTTATATAGTACTCTAAAATACCTTTAGCCATACATTAACTACAGGAAATTTTAGCTCATTCAGTTTTCTGACATAATGTACATTTAATGTATGACAACTCATTTTCAAATGCAAGTTTTTATCTTTTTGGTGACAAAATGATAATGTCCTTATATACATTTGCTAAGAGATATAATTATCTGCACCTCATTAGAGTGCAAGAAACTGTAACTACCATTTTTTGCAATCTGATCTTATTTGGGGCATGTGCACCCTGGACTTGTCATCAGCCAATTATAATGCATGTTCAGGTAAATATTCACATGCACAACAATGTACAATTGGGAATTTTTAATTAAACCTAACAGTCTTCTTTCATCAGGACCGGGGCACAGTTGAGTCATGCACGTTTCTGATTTATGGGACAATGTCTTATCCACTCTACAGATCACATTGAGCACATAGTTTTACACAGTGACGTGCGGTGAGGTTCATGGTTGGTGAGGCACTGACTCCTTTAGTGTCAGATTTCCAAATATGTAAACCAAAAAGGGTAGCTTATTCAATTGGCTACTGGTTATTTCATATCTCATCAGCATTCTTCACAAAACATGCACACACGGTACATATTATCGATACGTAAAAGTAAGAAAATAACATGCATTTGCTCTACACCCTGGTGTACAAAACCACAGAATTCAATTCTGACCTTTAGTGAAATATTCAGTTGTTTTTAAAACTTTTAATTCTGAAACTTTAATCAATTTATTACATATTGCTAAACAAAAAGTGTGAAAAGAAAAACAAAGAATTAGAATTAGTTTTTAAATATTCTATTGTATTTTTCTTGGTCTAAGCTCTTTTTTTTTTTTTTTTTTTTAAATAAGATTGAAATGAAAACTGTTTGTGGTCTTGCGCCTGTCCTTCACCACAAAAACCGGCGTTACTTTGGAAGGGCATAGGTTTGGTCTCGACATTCGTAGGGACGATATAACAGCATAACCTGCATGTAGGTACACTTTTTGCTGGGGACGGGACATTAATTAGACCAAACAGATTGGATGAAGGGGGCAAAGGGCCACATTTCTCATGTATATGAACCTAATTAATTAATAGGCAAAATGATCAATGCAAAATAAATCCTTATCTACTGATAATAACTTTTACGTGCATTGGTTCAGATGATACACTGTTCGATTCAAACCTTTGTTTTCAAAAAATACTAAAGAAACATTTTGAAAACTTCCTGAATAAATGTCTGGTTTTTATTAGCAAACATAAACATAGTGAAAATAATTCACTTAATAATGGTAGGGTCAATTCTATCCTTACAACATATGGAACTATTGAAAGATCTAAATTCTCTTTATAACTGAACATTGTATCATGCAAAAAAGGTAAGGTTGCTTAAAAGTTGGTAGGGACAATTTTAGCATGCTGAAAAGTTGGTAGTGTTATGTCCCTACCGTCCCTATGCAAACCTACGCCCTTTTAGTAAAAGTCCTCCTTATTTTCCTTTACTTTAAAAAAAATCTCTCCGCCTCAATGGAGAGGATTGCTTCAATTAGATCGTTCTGTGTTCTATTTGACAAGCCAGAAAACACAGTGGATGTGTCCAAATGTCTAGCTAACCTTTCATCTTTCTCAGCAAAACCATGTAATTGTTCTACATATATGCCACGTTTAGAAGAGCTTACACGCTCATCGTTACCACGAAATGTTACCTCCTGTTTAGCTAGGATGCAGGTTGCATTAATGAGGTCTTTCAAAGTCTTTCGGTTTTCCTTTACCTTAGCATTGTGGATGCTTCTGTTGAGCTTCCGCTGTTCGTCAAAGCCAAATCGATCCTTGAGCTTCCAAAAGTTTTTAAAGCAAACAGGCTTTGAATGTGAGTGGTCGAGCTCTCATGTTTGCTGAGGCTTCGTGGTAGTTTTTTAATGTCACAATATCTCGTGTTAGTCCAGACATTGGCACAAGTTGAGAAGAAAAGGCAGGGAAAGCAGCAAAGGCGATTTTTCGAAGGACAGCCACATAGCCAGTCTTTTCGGGTGTACCAGTCCGTTTGAAAAGCGCGAGTTATCCTCTGTCCCGTAGTTTGAAGCAAACCTTTTAGCTCCGGCGTTGTGTTAACCGCGTCCATTTTTAATGGAAAGTCCAGTTTTACGTACGCCCCCTTGCAGTGCGGCAGAGTACTATCTGCCGCAACCTGCGCCTTTTCACTGCGGTTTTATTTCCCATCAGCAAAACTAAATATGTCGCTAACAAACATTAAACTTTAAGGGTTAAAGACATTAGCAAGACTGAGGAAAATCAGGTCAAATAAACGTATCTGGAAACATTATAATGGCGACATGCAGATGTACGGCAACCAGCACGCTCCAATTCCATGTATCAACCCAGTTTGTTAAGGATTGCGCAATCAGAGTGGAGGCTTTACTTGTTGCTGTGCACCTCTCGTTTCATTTCTTTATTTGAACAGGAAATGGGCAAATTCAGCGATTTTGACTATAGAAAATGTTTGAAATGAGTCATACATAAAGAGCAATGGACAAATATTAATATAAATTTGATGCTATAATTATTTTTTTGTCATGATGACAGGTGAGGCTCTGCCTCACCTGCCTCCCCTGACCGCACGTCACTGGTTTTACAAGGTAAGATGCAAGCATTGTACAGTATAATATTTCAGGACACCGCTACTTGGAAAATATGCAGCAAGTGCTGATTTTGCTGTAAGATTTCTCCCAGAATTAATTCTTTCACAAACAAAATTTGCAAATTTTTTGGACTGTGTTGATATATGTTTTACATATACTATAGAGTAACTGGTGACATAAAGTGCACAAATATTTCATTATCTACTTGAGAAACAAATCTTGTTTTCCCATCTTTAAAAATGCCACTACGGTGTTGAATTGAATTTCCATGTAGTTTGGCTTGATATCACTAATCCAAACAAATGTCACAGTGAAGTGAAGATAAAAAACACTGCCATTGGAACTATAACTATTCACACTTAGCCTGCCAAGCTAGTGCAGCTAGTGATCTTGATGGTGTTGCCAGTCATAAACAACTTGAAGAAAATAAAGAGTAAACATATCCTTTGGTAGGGGTATGACTACAAACTTGACCTGTGTGAGAAATTTACATAGCCATGTAAAACAAGATTAAAGTTTGTTTACAGCATTGGTAATGTATATTACATTGGTATGTATGCAAGTGGCTAACATAGTGTTAAACGAGGCAGCATATCAGGTTACAGAGTCTGTAGAAAGGGGGGCAGTGTGGGCCACCCGCGCGCCCATCTACTGGCCCTCGGAGATGGCAAGAGGGGATGCACCACCAACCCCACGTCGTCCCCAAGCCCGTCCGCCCACCAAGCCCAGGGCAGGGCAGGGTCCCCCGCCGTAGCAGGCAACATCCAGCCGATACACATATTCAGTTCTTTATTAAGAAATATTCACATATCAATGTTTAATGTTGTTTTTCTTTATCTCTGGAAAAGAAAGTGATTTAACAGCAGGTAAACAACAACTAATTAAAACAAGTTTATCAACAAAAATGCATAATCTAACTGAGGAAAAAGTTTGGAAACCCTACCACCTGATAGCTAGAGTTACCCTCTTTGGCTGAAATAACTTCAGTGAGATACTTTTTGTAGCTTTTCTACCAGTCTTTGACATCGGTCTGAAGAAAGTTTGCCCCACTCCTCAACGCAGAGTACTTTCAGATGTGAGATGTTTGAGGGGTTTCTTGCATGTACAACCCGTTTCAAGTCACCCCACAGCATCTCAATGGGATTAAGATCTGGGCTTTGACTCGGCCATTCCAGGACTCATTTCTTCCTTTTCAGCCAATCTTTGGATTTACTGGTATGTTTTGTGTTCAGTTTCGCTTCAGTTTAAGTTTTTTCACAGATGATCTCACATGTTACTCAAGCACCCTCTGATACACGACAGAATTCATGGTGGAATCTATAATGGTGAGTTGGCCAGGTCCTGCTGCAGCTGGGCATCCCCAAACCATGACACTTCCACCTCTATGCTTCACAGTTGGTATGAGGTTCTTTTCCAGGAATGCTGTATTGGGTTTATGACAAACATGTCCTCTTTTCTGGTGTTCAAATAATTCATTTTTTGATTCATCTGTCCAAAGAGCATTATTCCAGAAGCCCTGGTCTTTCTCTACATTCACTCTAGCAAACTTCAGTCTGGCCATCATGTTCTTCTTGGAGAGCAGAGGTTTTCTCCTTGCACACCTTCCATGAAGGTTAAACTTGTGAAGTCTCTTTCTGATTGTAGAGGCATGCACTTTCACCTCAACAGTAGCAAGAGCCAGCTGTAGGTCTTGAAAATTTTCTCTGAAATTTTAGGGTTTGTGGAGACTTCTGTTAGCATCTTGCAGTCTGCTTTCGGGGTGAATTTGCTTGGACGGCCAGACATGGGCATCTTGGCAGTTATTTGAATGTCCTCCACTTGTAAACTATTTTTTGGACAGTGGAATAGCTGATTTTACATTCTTTTGAGCTCTTTTGAAATCCCTTACCAGACTCTTAAGCATCTACAATCTTCTTTCCGAAGGCCTCAGACAGTTCCTTTGCTCTCACCATCGTGTTTTCACTCACTTCAACAGTCAGTCGCTGTTGAAAGTATTCTGCGTTGAGGAGTGGGGCAAACTTTCTTCAGACCAATGTCAAAGACTGGTAGATGGCTACAAAAAGCGCCTCACTGATGTTATTTCAGCCACAGGGGGTAACAGTAGCTATTAGGTGGTAGAGTGTCCAAAAATTTTCCTCAGGTAGAATATATATTTTTGTTGATGAATTTGGTTTAATGTGTAAAACAATGGTAATTTTCGTTGTTTACCTGCTATTAAATCACGTTCTTTTCCAGAGATAGAGAAAACCAAGATCAGACATTGATATATGAACATTTCTGAATAAAGAACTGAATACGTATTTAATGGGATGTCTTAATTTTTTCACATGACTGTATATATATATTTTTACGATGTACTTCTTCCCACTTCCCAGACCTTTATGGTAGGTTACTCCAAAACCCTCAATTGTCCATTGGTGTGAATGTGAAGTTGAACTGTTGTACTGTATGTGTATTTGTGCCTTCCAATCGGCTGGCAAATAGTTCAGGGTGTCCCCCATCTCATGCCTGAAGTCAGCTGGGTTAGGCTCCGGCACCCCTGCGACCCTTGTCACGATAGGCGGTTCAGACAGTGGAGTACTTGAGAATCAATAATGCTTTATTTGCTAAGGAGTGAATAAAATGTATGTATTGTTAAGGAATATGGCTGTCAGATGAAACATATGATTGCATGAATTAAAAAAAAAAGTGTTGTACTTATACAAACAATTATTGACTGTTAGTGTATAGTTACCCAGCTACTGAATGAAAACTGATTTTGTACATGGCCTAGACAGAATGAATTGGGCAGCACTGGTTACAACTTAATCACATCAATACATTTTATAACTTCAATCGCTGTAAAACAGCCCTTCAGCTTAAAGTAAATCCAGTCACGCTTGAATTGGGCTGACAAAAATAATATTTTGATGGCTCAAAATGTAGCTTAAGTGTTGATTATAATTTGCCATTCACATTGCTATAAACTGTTTCGTTTCTCTTGCAGGTCATCAAAAGTTAGAACATGTCAAAAGAGGACACACAAGAGAAGATTGATGTCCCAGCATGCCTTGCATGCTTTATCAGTGGGTGACCAAAGCACCATGGCTTTGCAGAGGCAGCCATACACCCAAGGGGACTCATTTGACAGATACTGTATGTAAACAACACATGTAGCCTTTTTGTCTGATGATATGCTGATGGATTACAATCTTGGATCAAGTCTGCTTTGAAGATGAAGTAGATCACCAAAATGGCAGAATAAAAAGGAGTTTCTAATGGATGCAATTAGTCAAGCCCATAATTTAACATAAAAGCAGGCAGTAGGTTTGCATTCTTGAAGAATTGAAAGTACAGTATTTACTCATTGTTTGTGGTGTATAGGAACTGAGCTATGCTGAATATATTGACAACATGTGGGTAATTGAGGCCTCCACCTGGAAGGGTATTGTTTATATCAATAATTCTAATTGTACAATATCACAATATCATAATACTGTATAAAAATAAATGACTTACAGCTGATTTAATTCTAAATCCCAAAAATGCATGTGTATTGTTTCCATGCAAAATCACAATGGGCATCTGCTTGATTGATGATGCAGATGTCATGAACAACTGGCATCTGGCAACTGGGCATCAACTGTTTTTGTGTTTGGCACAGAAAGCCTCTTTCACTATCATTGCTGTATCTGATAGAGTTACTGCATTTTCCAGACTACGAAATCACACATTTTTTTCATTATGTGGCTGGGTTTGTGAGTACAGAGTTGATGGAGTTTTTCAGAAATTATGCTAAAGATGAAAATTTGATCGTGATTTTGAGAGACATTAATAGTTTGGTAAACAAGTACTGTTGTTTTGTTTTGGCTATAGTAATCTGAATAACTCTTAATATGTTACTTTAGTAGACACCTATTTTATTTGTATTACTCTAATGTATGAGATTTTTTCTCGGTGTCTTATAAAGTACAATTCCCCCAAAATGTAACTTGGGGGACTGTAACTGTAATCCAGTGAGAAACCCATGCCCCACTTGATTGTGCATTTTCCGGTTGGTGTGACTTATACGCTGGTGTGAAAAATTCAGTTGTTTCAATCATGGATATTTAACTGAAATGAAAGAGTAAATCATATCAATAGTCCTGATTATACGTAATCACAATAAAATTCTTTCTCAATGAATAGCAATACATTTGCGTGTTACTGTTCTAGGCTTGTTCCATGATGCTCTCCTCAGCACAGACTTTTTAGCAGTATTTTCGTCAGAAAGCCATTATATGCACTACAAACTGCACATTTGATCACCTGCCTCATCAGATTATTTGTTGGATAACTAGTTTTAAAATCAGGAAAATGCAATTTTTTTCCTCCAACTTTTGCAATACTTGTAAAATCTGCTGACATCGATGTACTAGACACAGTCTGGCTGCCATGCCTTGTGTTTGATACCTGTGGAGTATATGATCATGTCCAGAATGCATGCCTCAATTTTATAAATGTGAGAAACGTCTCAGTTATGGAGATTTTCCAAAACAGACATCATGACATTATTTACAGCTGACCAATGTGATAGACAGCTGGCTTGGATGTGTGTGTCTACAGCTGTGTGAGTGTCTCATGTGTGTAATGGTGTGCAATTTAGTGTAACCTTTGAGTGAACAACTGAATGAGCAGCGCCATGGCAACTTGTCAACATGACAAAGTGTTGGTACTATGGTCCAAATATGTTTCTCAACGTGATAGTAGCATGCATAGTTTAGTTATCTTTATAAGATGGTTGTACTGAGAGCTTTCCTATGATACAGCATCAGCAATGTCAGATGCGACTGGCTCCAGCAGCCCCAACCCTGACAAAGTTGTTGAAAATCCATGCATGAATATATATATATATCTTATTCTCTTGAAAGAAATAGTTGTCTTGCAAAATAGCAACTTCATTCACGTTTTTTTCCCACAAATAACACGCTTTTGTGCTTGTCTAATTTGAAAATGCAACCTTTTTACTCAAACTACCCTGACTTTATCAATTTTTTCATTTTATGTTGGAGAAATTTTTTTTTTTCCTCTTAGTGTTAGGAATTTCTTCAAACGTTTAGTTTGTTGTTAACCATGTGTAGTTTACAGAGCTTTAAAATGAAATTAAAACAATAAATAGAATTGAATATTGTCAAACACTTTTTATCAAAATATTAAAATCGCTATTCCAGTATTCTGACTTTTCTGAACAAAATATGACTAATATCAACTGTAATAGCACCCCTGTGACTTTTGTGGGGATAAGCGGTACTGGAAATAAATAAATGATTATTTATTTATTCATTTATTTATTTATTTATCAATCACTGATATTGTAATGGTGAATTCGCCAGCCTTTGGCAGATACAGTTTGGGATCTGTTCTCCGTGCAAATGGTTGTCTCGCTCTGTGTGGGTGTAGCTTGCCGTCTGCTCAAAGTCAGCTAGTTCCAGCACCCTGCGACCCTGACAAGGATAAGAAATTTGAAAATTAATAGATTATTTATATTTATATGTATGTTTATATTTTTTCACCGTGACCATTTACTCCCACGGACATTACATAGTGGGTTGAGTCAAAGGCATGCATACACTTTGCTGCTGGATTTACTTTAGCTTCATCAGTGTTTGTTTGACAAGCCTGAATGTGCAGTTGGGTCAAGGGGGAGCTGAAAGATAACTCTCATAGTATGAGTTGGGCCAAGTGAGTTGATGCCCTATGTCCCATGCTGAACATCCATTTGCTGCGGGCCAGCTGAGGTTTCATGCCAGGGAATCATTCAATCGAAGGGGGTTCGGAAAATGAGATGGCGCGATAGTCACACTAAGGTTGTACTGAGGTCACTATTCTATTCTATTCTATAGCTTCAAAGGGTTATATGATCTCTGCCCAAGAGAGTGGATGCAGGAATGATAATTGGAAGGATGGATTTGTATAAATATTTCTTTCCGTGCACCTGCTGTCACAGTCTAACCAGTTACAGTATCCAATCATCATAGCAGATGCTATTCTATTGAACATAAACTTTATATTTTTAGCTCTTTTGCCCCTACCACCCATGAAAATTCCATATAAAGTGTTGCTCTTTGCACATGAGCTTGTGGAGAATCTGCTTCCAAAAATGTGTGAATATTTATTTGTAAAAATGAAAAATACGTAAAAGTTGTAAAAGTATAAAACATGCCATTTGGATTGTTCAAAGCATTCTTTATTTAATTGTCTTTTGTAGTATTGTTTATACCAGTCACAATTACAGTAAATAAAAGCACCGCAAAATTCCATACTCCTTAATTAATTAAACTACACATATTTAAGAGACTGAATCAAGCCCTTACATGGGAGTTTGTATCTATCGCTCAAATTATTCAAAAAAGGTCCAAGCCTAAGCCTATATATTATATTCAAGTGACACAGTTAAAAGATTTTCACTCCTCAGGGTGACCTCTGCGGCTTCTTTATTGCAATCCACTCAGGCAAATGCAATGCTAACACCGCTCAGCCTTGCACATCCCAACCAGAGTGTCGTATCTTGCCAGACTGTTGTCAAGTAAACAGAAGAAAGCAAAGGAACATGTGCATACTACAGGGCTTTGCCCTGCTTATTTATGACACTTGTGATACATTTCTGGCTCATTTACCTTTTCAAAAGTACACTGGCGGATTTTTAAAATGATGATACAAATGTCTCAAAGACTTGTTCTGGATCTAATTCATGTTCAATAAAAATATACAAAATAAACACAATAACTGAACAAATTTTAAAAGATGACATTGATTAATTTAAATGCAAGTTAACTATACTGTACTTTTGACAACATTTTGACCAAAGCAGCAATAGATTGTTTTGTACATTTTTATAACTCATTCATTCATTTTCTAACCAATTCAGGGATTGATTTAAAACGTCCAGCAAATGGAATTTTTCGTATTGCTTAGCTTTTTATGACTAGCATTATACTTTGCCTTGTTTAACTGGCTGCTGCTCTTCCATCCCATATTCCTTCTTAAGCCAAGCTTCCCCTACATATTTTTTCACCACCCCTTCAGTGCACCTTTTTTCGGCATCCACAGCCAGGAGCTTACTGAACAACTCCATAGCTTCTGGGGTGAACTTTTTCCACAACTGAGGATTGTCCTCCTCAGCGTTCTCTCCCAATCTTAACCAATCAGCAAACTCCTGGTAGCAGTCATCCGTGTCCATGCAACGCTCCCAAGGAAAGTAACCCGTCAAGATGCAGAATATAAGCACCCCAAAGGCCCAAGTGTCAAGACTTGGCTCCACACTGAGTGGAGGAGCAGTGACTTCTTTTTGGCCCTCCAAGAGAGCAACGCTGCAAAGCTCAGGGGCCATATAAGGCAGGGTCCCTGTGATGAAACTGATTAGAGTACCCCTCTTTTGGGCAAGGCCAAAGTCTGCCAGCTTGACCTGGCAGCAGTCATGATCCAGTAGAAGGATGTTCTCAGGCTTGACATCACGGTGGACCAGGCCGCGGCTGTGGATGAACTCCAAAGCACTGGCAATCTGGACCACGCAACGTTTAGCAGATGGCTCAGGAATCCCCACCTGAAATAAAGGATTTACAAGTATTGAATTAAAGAATGGACAGTTACTGTACACATATGATCATCAAAGTAAACAAGTATAATTACTAAAATGCTGCAGAAACAGAAAGAGCATTTCCCCCCCCTTTCTCTGGTTGATTACCGGTTTTACCTTGGGCTGAATGACAGCAAACAAATCCCTTCCAATTACAAGCTCCTGGGCAAAGCAGTAGTGCTCACTCGACTGGAAGGCGATGCCAAACAAACCCACGATGCAGGGGTGGCTGGACAGATGCAAGGAGATACAGTACTCTCGCAGGAAGCCCTGGAGTTTAGTTGAGGTTTTCGGCATTACTTTCAAAGCCATGGGAGTCCCTGCAAAACATCCAGATTTTTAAAAATCTACTCTATATTAAGTAAAAAGGTAACAAATACATTTGGAGTATATACTGTGTCATACAATCTCGATGGAAACACACTACCCCACATTGCACTGTTTAATCCATCATCACTGTCAAGAGATCTCATTTGCACGTCACATGAAGCCAGAGCAAATTCAATAACTGTAGCTGAAGTATGATAAAATATACCGTATTGCATTTTAAATTTCATTTATAATTGTTTTTCATTAAAGTCACGTATTTTAAAGAGTATATTTATTTCATAATTTAGCAATTTTGTAGTATTTTTTAATTAAATCAATAATTCATGAATCAATGTTACTTATTCAAAAAAATTTTTTTTTTTTTTTTTTTGGGCAGTCAACTTATTGTTCGAAACAAAATTCCTGGATACATCGTAAATAGTATATCTCAAAATCATAAAACACCCTTTTTTTGAGGATAGCCCTCAAATAGGTTTGATCGAGTCCTAGGTGTACAGTGCGTTCGTTGTCATAAATATTCTATGATAGTATTACCTTATTTTTTAAATTAAATATATTAAATAATTGTATTATATTATAGTATTATAGTATTTTATATATATATATATATATATATATATATACACACACACACACACACACACACAGTATATCCTGTAAATTGCAGCAAAGGTCTTCAACCATTTTTTCCCACCATTTCACTCCCTTTCCCCATAGATCCCAATGTAATATAAACAATGTAAACTTTGTTTTAAATATCTCATCTGTTGAATAGTTTCAGTAAAGGTTTGATTGTTTTTCTAAAAAAAAAAAAAAAAAAAAAAAAAGTAGGGTCAGGGTTAGGCTATAAAATTGTAAAAGTCAATTTTTATTGTCTATTTCTGGAATGGTCATCCTAATCGACTTCAACAATTGTTTATTATTTCTTCTATCATATTGGTCTTTTATTTTTCTTCTCTTCCTCTTGGCTGTGTCATCCGTTCCATTGCCATATTTGGTGTTTTTGTTTATTCTCTTCCTCTTGGCTGTGTCATCCGTTCCATTGCCATATTTGGTGTTTTTGTTTGATTTTTATCCAATTCGAAAGGCAACCATTGATTTGGAGGACATTTTTTCACCATCGGGACTTCAATTCTTGCTCATAAGTTCGTGCAGACATAAGGATCTCTATTCGGCTTACCTGGCTCATAGGTTTAGCACAAGTAAATGAGAATCCCCGTTTGACTTGCATGGATGCCCTGGTTGACGACTCGAGCCGGAGTTATCCGTCAATTCCAAAGATGGAAATGTTCGTCAATTCCAGTGACGTAAATGTCTGCCAATTCCAACAACAGATGTATCAATAAACTCTAATGACATCTATAAAGAGGTGGGTAGTAACACGTTACATTTAGTACGTTATATTTACTTGAGTAACGTTTTGAGAAAAATGTACTTCTAAGAGTAGTTTTACTACTATTTTTACTTGAGTAGATTTGTGAAGAAGAAACGCTACTCTTACTCTGCTACTTTTGGCTGAACTAGTCGTTACATTTTTTTCTCTTAATTCTACAAATTTTTGCCAGAGACGCCAGCAGTGGCTCAATCAGTTTCACCAATGAGATGTCGCAATAGTCATCACATGAGTGACTCAAGCTTGCCGTTATATGATAACACCAGCCTGTTCAATCACATGGCGTCTTTAAAGCACAGTAAAAAATTAAGTGCTTGACATAGAGCGCCGCAGTCAACATGACTCAAAAGCATGGATTTTAATCTCTTTCCCAGGTTTTATTCGGCACAGATTGACCGCGGAAAACCGCAGATATGATCCTTTTAGTTTTATCATGGGAAATGTGTTTTTTTCTCCACTAGAGGGTACTCATGCTTTTTGGAAGAATAATGCTTAATTTCTGTATTTTTTTTCTCCCGCCAGAATTCAATTATTATTATTATTATTATTTTGTATTTCACAGGCTTAATGTGGTTCTGTAATGGTTTTTTTTGTTGTTGTCGTATTTCTTTAGGTTAATGTGGTATGTAATATGTTATTGTACAGTATAATAATAACAGTTCATATAGATGACTTCGTGGTGAGAAAAAAAATTACCATTGTCAAAAAAAAAAAAAAAAAAGAAAAATCTAACATCTTTCGCAGTTACTTACAATGTTAGTCATTACTTGAGTATTCTTTTCACCAAATATTTTTTGACTTGTACTCGAATTCATTTTTATGGGTGACTACTTTTACTTGAGTAACATTATTTTGAAGTAACGCTACTCTTACTTGTGTACTATTTCTGGCAACTCTACCCTCCTCTGCATTTATAGGTGTCAATTCCAATGGCGCACATAACCGTCAAATCCAGTGACGACTATATAAGTCAATTCCGTCAATTCTACTGATGGATAAAGCAGACAAGCTGTCAATTCCATTGGGGAAATGGGCAATTGTTTTTAGTGTTTTTTTTCTTTTAAATTAAAAAAAAAAAAGTATAATGACGTGGTCGTATCTCAGTCCCAGTTTTGGGTTGTCCTCATCTCGAGTGACAAAAGTCGTAGTCTTGGTGAGTTCTGGTCTCGAGCAGGTCTTGGTCTCTAATTTTGTGCTCTTTAGCGCAACACTCTTGTATGTTTTTACACTGAAGTCCTATGAGTACAACTTCCCAACACACGCTTTGATCTGATCGTAAGCGATGACAAAGATGTACCCTTAAAGCGATGTGTGACCAGCAACACTTTGCCATATTTTCCTCGGCCGATCTCCTTAATGACGTTGAAGTGTTCTTGGATCTCCAGTTGCCCAAGGCTCTGCGATGTTAGCACCATCAACTCATCGATCAGGCTGCCGTCGGTGAGGCCCAAGTCAATCATCTCTGGCCCACTCATGATATTAAGAAAAAAATAAAGGAAATACTCTTATGTAAGGTTTTAATTGATACAGTACCTGAAACAGCAACCCATAAATCCTCATCATGAGCTAATCACACAAAAGTCTAAGTAACGAAGTTTTTCTGTATTAAGTTCTATCGTACTTAAAAATTAGCAACTTTTGTGGCAAGTGAAAATACTGAAAATTTGCAACAAAACCATTATTATGTCAGAATGTCATGTTATTTTCTCGGTAATCTAATTTATCTTCTTTCTAATCCTACTTACCTATAATATCAATCTTAATACAGACAGTATGTTCATATTGAAATCTTACCTTAAGTGGAATACAACAGACACCTTCTAGTTGGAAGTGGAGCTACACCGATGGTGTCAAGACACTAAGTCGTTCACATCCACTGCTGCTGCTTGGATGAACATACCGATGGGACCTGAGAGCTTTCCCCTGCCCAGCACATAGCTCAACTCTCAATGGTTACAATGAGAGCACTGCACACAGCTGATTACAAACTGTGTTTTTAAAGGGCGCTCACTCGCTCTCTCACGCGCATACAAACACACACGTACACAAGTTCTGTACATGTACACTCTTAACACATGCTTGATTTTATGTATGTACTCAGTTGAAGGCATGGATAAGTTAGAATTTTCTTTATGTTCTTTCTAACGACTGACATGATAAATTGCAAAAGTGTATAGACAAATACTTTGGCTTTTGTTAATTTATGCCCAAACAGCTTCATGCATGCATCGCTTGGACTTAAATTACAAATCAGTTTCATCTGCATAAAAACACATAATACTGTATGTAAAAGTGGACAGTTTGATTCTTTAAATATACACCAAATACAATATGAATTTAAAGTGCCTGTGACACGAAAAAGCATGTTCATTTCATAATACACGCAGTATTTTATGCTGCTGAATGAAATGGACCACTTGGATGTGTGAAGAAGCGGTCGATACGTTTATTCAATTTTTTGAATCCCGTGCTACGAAAATAACAGACTTCAGGCTTCAGTTTTGCATTAAGGAAGAGGGCGCTGTGACGTGTACGGGAGAAGGAGTCCTCTTCACTACACAGCTGTACTGTTGTATAAGAAGGACTAAGGATTCAGCTGATTTTGCGGATTAATTCGTTTATCTTTTGCATCTCGCCAGCCAAACGGCTGCAGAAAAATCTTGCTGTTTTGGGGTTTCAAAAGGTTCCCTTTCATTGGTGGAGATTGGCCAAAACAAGCCCTATTACTCTGGGACCATGGGACTTACGAGGAAGTGAGTAAACATCGTGTTTCGTATTATGTTAAATACTGGGATCATTTCAATATGTTGGTGGCTTGCATTTTGTGGCTGACATGCTCCTTGTCCCCTCGGCCGACGACCGGCGGCTTGTCGCATATCCCCCCGCCGGGAGAGCACTATACCCGGCTTATTGCCGTCTTTGTGTGCCCGGTGTTCTGTCAAATTTTCCAACCGATCAGAAATTGCAACTTTGTGTTAAAAATAGCCGTGATAACAGTGATTACAAAGTAAACACTACAAAATTTCTTTAAAGGACTACTCACGTTTGATCATGTATGGGCATGTGAAAAGCTCTCCTCATACACATATCGTCATGTTAGCTGCATAGAAACTACTGTTTACGACTTCACCGTGTAGTAAAGCATTATTTTGCCATATTTGTGTTAACCATTTGGCAGCTACACGCTCCTCTGATGTCGGCCGGCATGTCCGGCGGTCATTGTTCAGCTGCTTCCCCGCAACGAGCTCTAACTTTTTCGCCGCCGGGTGGGTTGCCGATTGACGAAGACAATCGACAACCCAGTCGTCATGTGAAATGATCTGGGCTAGTTATGTGGGATTTTCCGCTTTGAAGACTTTGGAACATCACTCGGTTCGGGTTAGCATGTCGGCTAGCTGTCACGCCTCTTGGTTTGTTTACATTCTCCGAAGCCAGGGAAGGGAGATGACATAAGCCCGACCCGATAGGTGCGACAGTAAAGGGGAAGTCGACAGTTTTGACCATTATGGAGTCATTTTGCCATGTCGTCCTGAATAAATGCATTTTTATTATTTCATATTTCATTTAACACAAGACTGTTATTTGTCATGACCATGCCATTTATTTAGCTATTGGGGAAAAATACGTGTATAAAAAGAATATCCTGTAAAAATATTGGAGTAGAGAGATTGAAACAATTACATTTTGCGGATCTCTTCGTCGCGTTTTCCCTCGTTCTGAATAATTCCCCCCTCACTTGGCTGCATACTAAAGCAGATGAAATTGTTACTCCGCTGATGTCATCCACCTGTTGGGGACGCTAGAGCAGGGATCCTCAACCTTTTTTGCAACACGGCCCGGTGTTATTTGGGTCTTTTTTTCACGGACCGGTGTTCTGACAAATTTTGCAACCCATCAAAAATTGCAACGATGCGGTTCTGTGCATGCGCGTAACGTTAACCATAGCCGCGAAATGTGCAAATGCAGCGATTCCAAAGTAAACACTACAGACTTTCTTGAAAGAAAGGAATATTAACTTACGTTTAATCATGGAAGGACTTGTAGAAAAGTTCTCCTCAGATACTGTACATCCTGCCATGTAAGCTGCACCCAACAACTGCACACCACACATACCATTAACGACTTCGCCTTGTCGTTAAACATTAATTAAGAAGCCCGCTTCACAAAGATACGATGTTGGAAATTGTAGCAAGGTTTTCAATGCTCTTGTCGCGATGTCAGGATATTCCAGAATGACTTTAATCCAGAACCTCGGTAGAGTTGTTGTCTCAAATGTACGTTTAATAAGCTCGCCGTCATTTGCGATCTCTACAAGTTGATCTTCCTGTTGCACAGACATGCTCGGATCACATTTATTCACAAACGGGTCACGAATCCACTCCTTTGCAGTTCGTGGGTCTTCGAGGTTGTAGGCTCGTCAGGTGCCCTTTTCGCCGTAAAAATATCCTTTTCGCTGCAAAAATATCTCCAAAGACGTCTGTTTCCAGTTATCTTCGCTCGTGTGGGGGCTAATTATTTCCCGGAACAAATGCGTTGCGCCCGCGGCCTAGTAATACGTTATTATCGAGGACGAGCGCAGATAGATATATTATATACACAAACAAGATGTACTGCTAGCAGTCCAATTAATGGATTCCTATGACGACATTGTAATCTATCCCGTAGTATTATATCTAGAGTAAACAGGGATATTGGTGTGTTAAGCAGAGGCACGGGGTTAATTCGGCCAGAATGCGGTCGTTATTAAATTATTATTTCTGTGCGGCCCGGTAGCATATGCGCCACGGACCGGTACCGGTCCGCGGCCCGGCAGATGGGGACACCTGCGCTAGAACCCTATAATGGTAAGCGTGGCTAACCGGCAGATTAAAAGACTTAATTTCTCGTCATCTGCGCTTTGTATATAGTTGAATAGTCTCAAAATATGATTCTAATAATAATAATTCATACTTCTCCTGTTGTACGCACTTTAAACATTAATAGAATGGATAATGTTGTTGTTGCCTTGTCTGGAAATATGTCAAATGTTGTTTTATGCAAAATACCACATATCGAGTAAATTATGTTGTGATTGTCCAGTCATTCTGATGAAAACTTCACCCCAAAACATTTTGAATCATTATAACAGTTTTAATACCTTGTTGCATTTATCAATTTAACTTTGTATTGCCTCAGGGGGAAAAATGAATAAATAAAAATATAAATAAAGACCTCTTCATCAGGCTGAAAATGGGAAAAAAATGACTGTTTCCTGTAGATGAAGAGGAAAAAAAAGATTATTCTAGTACTGTAAGATGCAACTCTGACATGCAATTTTAAACATCAATGCAAAATGCTGGTTTTACAGTATATGTAGCAACTGAGTACATGCCATCATATAGTGGTAACACTCACCGAGCCCCTTAAGATGCTTCGTACAAATTGGGCACAGCCTAATAGGTTGTTCTCATTTGGTCTAATGTTTGTGTGTGAGTGTGTGTCACATTTTGAGCAAAGCCACCCTGCGCTGAACCCAGGCTTCTATTCTTGGCACACGGGCATCAACATGTGCAGGACTTGACGACACAAAGAAACAGATCCGTCGGTGTTTTTCCCTCTCGGGCTTTTGTAGGACATGTGGGATCATGACGTAGTTCTGGGCTGGGTTTGGCAAAAGTCTTTTTTTTTCATTTTAAAGTTATAGTATTTGCAAATTAATCCAAAATATGATTTGTGATCAAAATTCATTGTAGTACATTTCATTTTCTCTAGATTTTAGCCAATCACTTACTGATTGTCAAATACATGAGAGGGGATGACATATGACATTTTGCACAGGGCTTGAACTTGAATATTGTGTCATCTCCAAAAGTGTTTCGCTTATCATCTATCTGATGTGACAGCTGCATTGAGCACCATCCAGACCATTAGTGCTGAGGTGTTGTGCTGTCTTTGACAACCAATTGTCTTTACATGATGTTTTGACAGTTTTTCCTATTGCAGACACTTTTGGTTTAGTTTGGCATGCTGTCAAAGTGTTTGCGCCCACTGTATGAAAGACAAATTGTTGGCTGAATAAAATGGGGTCATGTTTGTACCCACTCAGTGGAAGCACCTGCTGTGAAAGTGAAGTTCCATTCAGCACCAGCGGTGATTCTCAGAATTGGACGTGAGCAACAATTCTGTACTATACTTTCCCCCATTCGAACAAAGACTAATGAATTTTAACATCAACATTAAAAAACATTACATGGACATTGATTTTATGGTGTGATGTCATTCCAAGCCAATGTGGTAAAGTCAGTAGTACTGACTCTGTCGCTAGTACAAAATGAAAGGTCTCCTGGCTGCTCTGCCAATAATGTAGACCAAGAGAGCAACAATAGAGCTGCTGTTATTACAAACATCTGTTCCCAAAAATAGTTTTGGCTCTGGGATTTAGTAGCACATTACTGTATTTACACTGTAAAGGGGACACGCCAGCATTGTTAATGTTCTTGCACTGCCAGAACTTTAATTGTTTTTTTTTTGTTCACAAATAGAGTAATCAGATGCTTAAACATATCGTCGATGGGTTGCATGTACAGTAAAGCCTGATGAGGCGTGTAATGAAGAAAGAAAATTCAATTAAATGGCTTCACTCTGGCATGTTAAATATTTCCCCTTCGGAGCCTTCCAACAGCACACATACGCAGCAATATTCTAGGCTCAAATTGAAGTGTACGTCCACGTTACTGTATGCATCACTATCTGATCTCTATTAACATAGTTGTACTAAAGTGATAATGCAGCGAAAACGCAGTAAACTGAGCCTGCTAAGTGTGTCATTTACTAAAGGATGCCAATGATGAAATGTATACATGTCAGCATCTACAAGATGGCCCTTAATATGGAAACTGAAAGGTTTACCATGAGTGTTGATGGAGTAACTAAAGACAGGCTGTTAAATGTGGACTAACATTGAGCTGCCCCTTACAAAGTAAAGGCATTCTTATAAGTAGTTTACCAATATCGTTTTCAAGAATTTCTGCTTTAATTCTTTTTCCAAGCTCCTTCTGTTGGAAACACATTGTTCGCTAAAACTGAATGAATAGTTCACCCTCCCCTGTATTTCAACACAATATTTGTTGTTTCCTTAACATTTATTAGACTATATAAAAAAATAAATAAAAAAAAAACGAGAATACCTAAACAACAAGTATTAAATACAATTCAGGATAAAAATCTAAGAAATGAAAATGAAATAAACAATGAAATTAAGGCTCTCCCATACGATTATTTTTTTGCCCAATTAGTCTGCAGACTTTTTTAACGATTAGTGGACTAGACTAGTATTTTGTTTTACTTTTTAACTTTTTAAAAAAAAAAATTTTTTTTTAACTAATCTTGCAGTTACATTTTTGTTGATAATTACTAATTCACAAAAACATTTTGGAACACTTAAATCCTTTATTAAAGTACAAAAAAAGCACATAAATAACAGTAATAAATCACAAATAAACAATAAGCTCCAATTCAAAAGATTGGAATTTAAACAGAATCAGAACACTGTGACTTCACTTTTCCAATCGGATTCAAAACAATTCTTACTTTCTCTATTTGTGGCATGTCTATTTTTTTCTCAGCATTTGAGTGAGGACCAGCAGAGTAGACAGATAAATGTTGCGGATCACTGGAGTGAAGTACGGGAAAAAACTTAATGATGCACATTGATGTGACGCTACAACAGAGTATAAGGGCCAAATAAATACATTAAAAAAAAAAAAAAGGACTATGAAATTAATGTCGTACTTTTGTTATGAGAAAAAAAAGTCGCATTATTACGTAGGGTTAATGTAGCTGTGAGCAGCTATGCACTTTTCATACATGTACCTTAGCTGGGTGCTACGACGAAGCATTAGTATAAAGTAGTGCTGTCAAACGATTGAAAAATTTAATCTAGTTAATTATATGTCAACTGTGTGATTAATCATGATTAATCACATTTCCCTCGGGATGAATACAGTTGCTCTTCAGGAAAAAAAAATCTAGGAAAATACTATAATTGACTTAAAACTTGTTTTAAGATGAAATGTATGATGTGTGAATGAATTAATACTTAACCAAATAGAGTTTTAAAATTTTATTTAACAACTTAGCTCGTATAACATTTTTAAAAAATGAAATAAATTGTCTGTATTATACAGCAAATAGTTTTAACAGATTAAAGCGCCTCAGACTAACAATGTGGCTCAAGTACCGTTTGGCATATTACCCAAAATTAACTGCCAATTTAAAGAGCAGACAAGCACATTACAGTAACAATAGCTAGTGTTTCAAAAATGTGTAAACAACTTGTCTGTTAAATTGAACATTTCACACAAATAAAGACAGCATTTGCAGTTTTAGACTAAATGGCCTGAAAGCTGTGTGAGATATAAAAAAAAATAAATTGTCAATTTTCATACACTTAACTGAAAAACATTACGCTAAACTGTGTGTAAAGGTGTTTAGAAAAACTTCTTAAGTTAGCCAAACTCTTAGTTTTTTTTCAACCAACAGCTCAGGCAAACTAGCTTGTTGACATTTTCAGATAACAGAGCAGACCTTTTCTTTTGAACAGTGTGCCCTGTCAAAGACAACACAGTCTCCCGCAAAGAACGGTAGTTTTAGGTGTGACCAGATACTTTTTTTGCTATGTGGGCCGGCTTACTGTGGGCACCATTGTGCGCAGACCACCACTGTAGTGGACATGAGTCAATGCTGGCACTGCCTTGTACCTGTCTAGTGGTTTGTCATTGGTTGTTGTTGTTTGTTGTCATTGGATTTTCAAGGCCCTCGTCTTCGACTATGTTAATGGGTCTACACTGTACAGTCTCTGGCTACCCACGTAGCGATGGCAGTAGTCAACCTACTTGTTGTCTTTTTGTTGGCAAGTCCGAGTCCGCACTCTGCCAGTGTAGCTTGATGACTGCGGCTTGTTCCCACAGTGTTCGCGTCATTGCTAACACTAGCGAAGATATGCTTCGCCCAAAAGTGGTACTTTAGGCTGGTTGAGCTTCGATCAAAGGAGAGTTCATTACATCAGTATGTGCACACAGCTTGGGTTTTATCCAGATTTCCATTAGGCAGCTTTTTAAAACGGAATTTGGTCATCATCCTCATTCATCCTCACTCATCGTGGCTGGCTGCATTGCCGCGAGTAGAATGTAAACATCAGAGTGTGGGACTACAGGAGGCAGTTGTGGCCAAACTTAGTGTGAGCGGTAATTTGCGTTATTTTTTTTTTAATGCGTTAATATTTCCAGATTAATCATGGTCGTTAATGCATTATTGTTGACAGGCCTAGAAAAATTCTTCTATTGATTATAATTTAATTTAGATGAAGCCAAATAATAAGGATTTCCTTATTTGCAAAACTGATTCTAAAACACAATATGCACAATATTGTTGATTTTAACAAAGGCGGCAACGTGCTTCGTAAAGTACTCAGCTGCTTCTTCAGCCATATTAGCCCAACATTAACCCCTAATGCTACGTCGTTCGATGCACTTAAAGGCAACATCAACAAAAAAATGTTGTCATATGGACTTATGAGCCGTCAGCTTGTTGTCTCCTGTCGCCCACCAAAATTAAACCTGGGTGACGGTGCTTCAGGTGTTCATTCATGGCCGACGTGCTGCCGTGGTATGCAAGCTCGGCATTGCAGAGACTGCACACGACAGTGACACCCTCTTTTATTTCATTAATATAAATCCAGGCTTGGCCACTAATATATATATAATATTTTATTAACTGTATTATGTATTGCTGTATTTTAAGCCAAAAGAACTGTTTTGTTTGATATATGTCTATATGCTGCCATAGCAGTTTCATGGCGCATTATGTCCCAGGACTATTTTTAATTTGTCCGTTTTACCCTGCAGACCCCCGTTTACAGAGAATCCGCAACAGCTTTGTTTCAACCCAGCCATAAAAAGAAGGTAAGTAATTAATTTATCATTCAAAGTGTCTGTCGTTTTTAGCTTAGAATAATTAATTGATGTCTAATATTTAGTTAAAAAAAAAAAAACTTACAAATTACATCACAATAAAAAAAATAGTGTCTGTAAATATGTCACGGATATCTACCTCATAATTATCGCTTAATTTTTTTTTTTTTTTTTACTGTCGCATTTTCCCTGATATTTTAGATGATAAATAATCAGTCCAAGCAAAGAAAATTAAAAAAAATAATAATTTAAAAGTATAAATATTTGAATAAGTAAATCTCGACCACTCCACGGTCTTTGTCAAATAGGGAATTTTTTACGGCGCTTTAACAATGCCACGTGATAGAACAGGCTGGCATGATCATAGAACGGCAAGCTTGAGTCTGATTGGTATGATGGAGTCATGTGATTATTATTATTGTAATTTGTGACGTATCATTGGTGAAACTGGTTAAGCCACTATTGGCAAAGTAAAATCTAATATGTAAAATAAAGAAAAACGTAACGACTAGTGTAGCCCAAACTAGCGGAGTAAGAGTAGCGTTTCTTCTTCACAAATCTACTCAAGCAAAAGTCATAAGTATGGCTTACTAAAACTACTCTTAAAGGTACATTTTTTCCTCAAAAAGTTACTCAAGTAAATTTAACAGAGTAAATGTAGCGCGTTACTAGCCACTTCTGGCTTTTATGCGATGTCATTAATTAAATGGTTAATTGTTTGAAATGACTTAATATCAGAAATAATACATTCATTTTTAAAAATGACATCAAATTATGGTTTATTGTTAAAATTTTAAACTGACCAGCCCATCTATTTGATTTAATATTCAAATTTTCCTTTTGAGAGCCAAAGATGCCCAAATCTCTATAGAAGCATGCAAACAGGCCGCCACCTAGTGTAATAACGGACAACAACTACCACAATTTCTGCCTAATACAGTTGCAAACCTGTTTCAGAGCTTTTGCATTTTTTTCTATTTGCTAGTTAATATTGATGAGAATACAAATCATATTGATGAATGGAAGGATGGACGGAGAGATTAATGGACGGACAGACGGATATTGCAAAAGCAATTTTCACTAAACCTTGTCTTAGAATCTTATTTACCATTTTTACTTCATGATGGTTTTTTCTTTATCATTACGGCACACTGTAAACACATTGGCCATTAGATACTGCATGATGAGAGCAAACGGACATGCTGGACTGGAAGCTTGTTTTACTGTAATTGATGGATCAAACAGATGCAGTAAATATAGGAAGGCGGTTATTTTATGAGGCATGATGGTTTATGACACTTCCAGGAAAGAAGAAGTTTGCTTAACTTTTGCAAAGATGACAGCTTTCACACAGTGTACTTCCTTTTTCTTCATAGTGTGTTCATTTTTCCCTTATGTGTCTGTATTCGGTAATCGTGTGTCGAAGTTTGCATGCACAAACGCTTCACAAAGTTACAAATGGACTACTCCTTCTAAAATTGAGTGGGAAAAAATGTGTGACAGTGTGAAATTTGTGAATGTTGTACCATGAATTCTCGTGAATAATTCAGATTTTTCGCGGGGCTGAAATAATTAGTTGTATACAACCAATTTAGGGCTTGTAAAGATGATATTTTCATGAGTTGATTTATTATTATCTTTTTAAGTTCAATTTGATGAATTATACTAGGAAAAAGGAACCAATAGTGTGCTGTAGTGTCACGTAACAATAAAAGGACGTTTTACCATAACATACAATATTTTTGTATAAGATTGCCAATTACAAAACTAAACACCGAAATTTTTTTAAAAAAGCCTTTTAAAATGTTATTTGTCATAGGTATTTGAGAGAGTTTGTAGGAGAGAGGGTGGGTTGGGGGTGTACATCCGCAATTTGTGCCACTATGACCAGCAAGAAGTATTTTAACACAATTTAATAAGGTATGATCGTAATAAGGAATCAATAATGTGCTCAAGTGTCATGTACTTTTAAAAGGGTGTTTTACCTTGACATCTTTTTGTATAAGATTGCTAATTACAAAACCACAAACAAACAAACTAACAAACAAACAAAAAACATTTTAAAGTTTGATTGACAATAATAAATTGGTGAAGCGTGTGTTGGGATCCAAACACGGTTTGTGCAGCTGTGACCAGCAGAGAGCGCTCTCACACAAGTTTAGTTACACTTTGATATTTTCAACCCTTTAGCGCTTTAACACTGGTGCCAAGTGTACATTTAGCGAAAATATTACTTTTAACACAGTGGTCAGTCAGTGGCCTACCTGGAAGAAAGGAAAAATTGTGAAAGGCAACCCTTTATCGCTTCCATCTAAAGGGGTTTCGGTATCTGATGATATGACGTCGCACTTCCTTTTTCCCGTAAACGAAATAATCTTTTTTGTCTGTCTCACCGCAGCCACCACATTGCTCTTTCTCAGGAAGAAATTGTATGTGTGTGGGTAGTTGTGTTTGCTTGCGTGTGCGTGTCTGATTTATGTAAGCAATTTGTTATGATCGTTCTTATTTCTTTTAGATTATTATTATTATTATTATCATCATTATTTTTACGTATTATTATCATTTCTATTAATGTTTTTTTTTTTTTTTTTTTTTTAGTATAGCGTGTCATTTGGTCGTAACAGAGTGGACACTAATAAATAGGACAATATGGGGTGCTGCGTAATGGCTGCCAGTTGGGACCTGGCAGGGGGGGCTTGGGGCTCCGATCCCGCGCCTCCTCGCGGCGGCTTCTCGGCGCTCTCTGCTACCGTCTTCCCCTACGCGCGAGTCGCTGGCTGGGTGCCAGTGGGTCGGCTGGGTATTGCCTGCTCCGTGTGGGGATCCTGCCCTGCCCTGGCCTTAGTCAGTGGCGCCACCAGGGGGTGGCCAAGGGTGGCCACGGCCACCCCTATAAATTGGTCGGCCACCCCACTGGCCACCCCGCTTGCCAGTATATCATTAGACTGTTGTAGCACCAGTTATGCTAGGGTGACCAAACGTCCTCTTTTGCTCGGACAAGTCCTTCTTTCACGCAGTATCCTCGTTGTCCGGGCGGGTTTTATAAATTCATAAAAATGTCCGGTTTTTATGATTTTTTTTTAACGGGACCAACTTGAAGAGAATTCCTCCAGCCGCTAGGGGGCAGCGCTTGCCTGCGTTGACGTTGCTCCTACTAGTAGGGGCGGGAGAAGGAGTAGATCTTCTTCTTCTTTTTTGTTGGCAGTTCACCCTTTGTTTCATGGGGAATTACCACCATCTACTGACGGTTTGGCGAGAGCTCAGACTACAGTAAGGAGTTCAATAAGAAGTTCTAAAAGACGTGGCTCCATACACCTTTCTGTAAGTTTCTCCTGTTAATGTCGATCACGTGTCTTCTGTTGTACATAGGGTTATATGTGTACACAGAGATGCAGTATATTGTATGAGTCTTGTAATTGTTCTGCATTAGTGGTTGAATGCTAGTATAGCTAAATGGCTGTGTTGCTTATGAGTTTTTTTTAACGATAAATACGTATATAATGGCAACTGTTGACTTCTGTCGGAGATTTGTACTGGTGTAATCTGTAAAATCCCGTTTGTTGTCGCATCTTTGCGCTGCCGATGGTAGTAAACTTTTATAGCAAAGTCTGATTTTGCCTCGGCTCCCGTATTCGCTAATAGGGTAGCAATCAGTGAGATCAGCTGCGCTAGACATTATGGGCAATGTAGTTTTGAATTTGAACTGCTGCGTTTGGAAACATGCTGGTTGAATCGCTCGTCAGTTTATTTCAGTTATTGTTTGCGTACAATTTAGAACATTGTATGAGAATAAAAATTGAGTGGGAATAACATTTTGTCAACGACAATTGTCGTGATCGTAATTTTAAAAAATGTTGAGTTGGCACATAGCCAACTGTGTGTGTGTATTAACTGGACTACATTTCCATGAGTCTGCATTATATTATTTTTTTTAATAATTATTCTTTTTTTTTAAATTTTTAACATTTTTTATTGTTTGATTATTTTTTTTTTAGGAAGAATAAAGCCTGTTGAGTAAAAAAAAGTGGGAGATATACGCATCTTTGAGTGATCTTCGAGTAAAATTCAAGTATCTCGAGGCCGGGCCGAGTGTCCTCTTTTTTGGAAATCAAAATATGGTCACCCTAAGTTATGCATTTCATCCCAAATGAATGCATTTATTTTGTTTTGTTAAATGTAGGGCTGTCAAATTTATCACGTTAACGGGCGGTAATTAATTTTTAAAAATTAATCACGTGAAAATATTTATCGCAATTAACGCATTCGCTGTACGACTCATTCACGCATTGCCGCAAACAGCCTACAATGGCGCCTTTTTACTTATATACAGAGATAAAAGGCAGAGTGTAGTAGATACAAGCATTCATTGGGGCTGTGCTTTTAATTGACAAAACCTTTGTCATCTGTCCCACAGCAACCATAAATATCGTGGGAAGCGATGTGGGGAAGAATGACAGGAGTTGATCTTTTTCTTAACACTCTGTAGTGTACCCAACACAGAAAATATATATCATTTGCAGCCACTACACACAGTCATGGTTGCACCACTTCCCATCATGCATTTGGGCAGAACAATTAAGTCGCTACAGTATCATTTACTGAAACCTCAACAAATACACTAGATGGCAATATTTAGTCACAATATACAAACTCATATTTATCCTTTAAGAATTACAATTCTATCTGTGGATCCCTTTCACTGAAATAATGTTAATAAAGCTAATGCCATCTTGTGGATTTATTGTTATAATAAACAAATACAGTACTTATGTACAGTATGTTGTTGAATGTATTTATCCATCTTGTTTTATCTTTCCATTCCAACAATAATTTAAAGAAAAATATGGCATATTTTAGAGATTAATTACGATTAATTAATTTTTACATTGAATGTATTTATCCATCTTGTTTTATCTTTCCATTCCAACAATAATTTAAAGAAAAATATGGCATATTTTAGAGATTAATTACGATTAATTAATTTTTAAGCTGTGATTAACGCGATTAAAAAATTTTATCGTTTGACAGCTCTAGTTAGATGTACACCTCATACCTAATATATACATAACACAATAAAACAGAATTGTTGTGGAACTCAAAATGTTGACTGGACAGTTATGGACTATGCACATTAAATCATTAGTAACATCAAATATTACACAATACACCAAAGTATATCAGTAGCCATGTCCTTAAGTCTTTCTGATAGATTTCCCCTGACCTTTTTACTGCAATAATATAATGAAAACCTGAAATGATGGCTTTTAGTTTTGGCCACCCCAAGATTTTAAGTGGGCCCCATCTGACCACCCCTATGAAAAATTTCTGGAGGCGCCACTGGGCTTAGTGGGCCGTGGGGGTCCCGCGGTGTGCCGTGTCGGTTGGGGGGCCGGGTGGGTGGCCGGTGGTGGGCATGCAGGGTTGTGGTACATCCGTTCATTCTATCCCTGAAACCCGGTTGATGGAGGTGCGGATGGTCCAGGGGACCACCCTGGAACCCAGGGGGATGACGATAGCTCCCTCGCTGGGCTGTGGGAGGAGGGATGGGCTGCACTGGCTCACCCCCCGGTTGGCTGGGAAGGGCCGTGGCCCTGGGGCGGCTCCCGTGCAGTATTTCCACTCGTCTGCAGGACTATCACATGTCAAATGGGATTCACGCATGACTCGGTGCAATTAGACACACTCAAGTCAAAAACTCGGTGTCAGCATTAGCGATCATGCAGGATAGAATAGGATGCCAACATACTCACAAGGGATTCACACAAATACTGGGTTCTACACCTTAAATGGCTGATTTGTGTACTCTCTACCCATCCAAATTCCTTATACCCCCCCCCCACCCCCCACCCACCACCCCCACACACACACACACCTCTTTCTCCTTGGTCATCAGGCCCCCTACATGGTGTCAACTGGAAATACAGCTAGCTAATGATAGCACCAACTTATTCAAAGTGAGTGTGGGCGTTCAATGTGTTTGTTGTTGTTGTTGTTGTTTGTGCTTCTTCTGTCTCTCCTTCTCTTTTCTTCTGTCACCCCCATTACCCCTTCCTGTTCGCTGCATTCTCCAAAGTAAACGAGGTATGTTGAATGATCACAATGGGAGTCATACGCCCATGTGATACATTAAAACTGTTCAGACCAATCAGACACTCAGATTTCCATTCTCCATGTAAATCAGCTGAACAGGACAGGTATTAAAAAAATAAAGAGGACATGTCATGCTAGCCCAAAGTTAGCCCACAGACTAACTTTGCTAGCATAATAGTTAATATGACTGGATAATTGATGAGAATTTTTTTTGGAAGTGATTCAATTAAATTAATTTCTTTGATATACGTATATATTTAGCATTAACAGAGTGGACACATTATGATCAACCACACTGACCATACCTTCATGAAACTGCAAAATATGAGGACACAAATGCCACCCTATAAAAAATGGCCCTCAGACTGATTCATGGGGTTAGGATTTTACAGATGTGATCAGCACCTCGTAAGCATATCTGAGTTGTGAATCTACTAATGGAAGCGTGACCATGGTGTGGTGGGTATACAATGGTAGTCCATTGAAAAAAAAAGTTATAAAAGGTATGTTAATGACAGTGTTAATTTCCTTAATTACTCACAAACTTCGTGCCAACAACAGAAGAAAGAAAAGAAGAAAATGGCGAAGTGACCCCCCCCCCCCCCCAAAAAAAGATAAAATCCCATCATTTAAGTTAATACATAGGAATGTGTTGTTACAGAACCTTTCTTTGACATTTTGCAGCTGCTCATTCCAAATTGACAAGGCACTGATAACAGTGGGAAGGTTTGCTCAGCTGGAATCTCCAGAATGGAACTTCTGATTTCAACCCATGACCTAGGCAGCCAACAAACCTTATTCAGACACATTTACAATTTTACTCAAACTTCTGAGTGTATTTAATCATTTAAAATCAGTTTAAAACATGTCTGAAATATGCATATTTTAAAATATGGTATTTTAATATGATCTCTTAATATTGTGAATTTTTGTTGGTGCTTCTGCAATGCACCATTTAACAACAAAAAAATTAAGGCTCACTGCATTTATCTTTGCTGGTGCCCTATAGCAGTCAAAGATTTGACATCCTGTGCTTGTCATTGATCACTAATCAATCATGATTTCATTGAACACTACCCAAAGCACATCTTGTTTGTATGAACAGCTTAAATTCCTGATTTATTGTGTTCAAACAAAGTAAAAACATTGGATGAAACACAATACACTGCTTGTAAACATCTTACAAAACGTACATTATGTTGGTTTGACACACTTGAACATTGACTCTGTGCTTTTAAAAATGGATTTATTTCGGTAGGCCAAGTGCTCATAAAATTACATTTATGAATCCCTCTTTGTGTATTTGAATTTATGTGTGCAATTGGAGTATGTGGGTTTACCCCAGTTAGAGGGAAGTGTCAAAAACAGTCAAAGTGTGTTGCTTACCTTCGAAGGCAGGTTGCCTTGGTAACATGAAAGGAAGTCCGCCACCCAATTTCTACAGAGAGGAGTCCCACGGTATTGAAACCTAGATTGACAGCCATCACACAAGCCCGCATATGGACAGATTGCATTGCATTTGCAACAAAGAGGTGGTTTGAACACCATGTGCTGAGAGTTCAAGTAGTGAGTGGAAGGGCATAACTCGACCCTATGTCCACTTCAAAAATAACTTACTTACAGTGGGGAGAACAAGTATTTGATACACTGCCAATATTGGTAGTTTATCAAATTCTCCCCACTGTATTATTAAGCAGTTGTAGCATTTTTGGAGGAGAAACACATTGTACATTTCCCTCTACAAGTACACATACTGTAGGACATACATGACTTTCTAAACATTTTGGTCTACGCATCAAACAAAAAGTGGCTCTTAATCTTACTCTGCCCCCAGTGGCCATTGGGTTCAGAGAGGAAGGTGTGTAAGAAGAGGATAACATACAGTATGTGAAAGAGGTCTGACATGGCTATGGCATGTAAAGCCCTAACAGTGCCTGCATGATCTCTAAGTACAATGGCAAATGAGAAGACCACTTGTGTATTCTCATACAGTAAGATACTCGTCTAACATTTTAAAATGTGAATTCTGTAAAATTGGGGTTACAATACAGTAAATCACTTTTTAAATACCGAGATATTATTTACTCACTACTGTGTACAGTATATACAATTTAAATAAAAGTCATTTTTAGTTACTTTTTCAGCAAAGAAAATCACACCTGTGATTGCTTTTACATTTCAAAATATTTTTTTAAATTTAATCATTTACTCATTACGTCGATTGCGATCATCAGGGGAAAAAAATAGTCCCCCCCCCCAAAAAAAGGTTTAATTATGTTTTCCAAAAAAAAGGTCTAATTATGTTTTGTTCTGCAACATTGCTGCTAAACTTTGAAGGCGCCCCCTTGTCTCTTTGAAAAGTAGACGTTAGTGCAAAAAATTGTGAGCACCCCCTGAGGTACAGCATTGTTCACAATGGTCCACTTTTCTACACCATACATGCTACTAAGATGAAAAAAGTAGAAAGTTGAAATAAAAAGCAATCTCCTGTCGGCTGTTCAATTCAGTATTTTCTAAATGTGCCACATCAATATTTCCTGCAACAGGTTCCAAACGCAAGGCTTGACCAGGCTGGAAATGGAAGATAGGTGCAAATGCTGACTGCTAAATATGCGGCTCAAAAAAGTACCGTCACCAATCCTCTAGTTTCAAACAGGCTGAGAAAGCAAATCAGCAGGTGTCACCTGCTCAAAATCTAAAATGTGCACCTATACTGTACATGCAATTGATTTGTTACTCCTTATTTCTATGGAGGAGAAATGTCAAGGCATTGTTTTGAAATGACAACAGATAACGGCACAGAGCTCCTGCTTTGTTTAAAGAGGGCTACTTTACTCCGTTTCTTTCCCAACTATCTCAAACCCTTATTATAATTTTCCTTCTTCACTTTTTAAAATGAAGTGGACTATGTTGCACTTCCCAGTTTAAGTTCTTTTTGAAATTATCCATCATTCTATTTGACATTTTTTAGGGATCTTACAGCAGTATCATTTGGTTTATTAAACATAAAAGTAATCAGGAATCTTTAATCAAGTTTGAGATGCCATCACAATTGAGAGACAAATATCTAAGCTCCATGAGACATTCAGTAATGCTTCATCACATGCATTTAAATTCACTTTGACCCCAATTTCAGCATGCCCTTCCAGCTCTCTTTGGGAGTCCTGCATCGGCTGTAATGGGATGTGACGGATGTTTGAGGGCAGCGCTGTGAGAAAACGTAACCCAGTGTGTTTTAGCGTCTGCAAACTCAATGGGAAGGAGAGCCTAGTCTAGCCTACAAGCCGCCCACTCCCTCTGAAGCTCCTGCAGATTGTTGTGTAGCTCTTCTTCCCATTACCTTCCCTTGTTTGACATCAGTCTTCCCCAGCGTGTTCACCCTCTTCTACTATGACCCGTAATCTCTCCATCTTCTCCCTCCCTTTCTTTTATTCTCTGCCTTTTGTTTCTAAGATCTGTCTGAGTGTGAAGCATGGAATGCTGCTGGCAGCCCCCATACTGCCTTCTTCTCTGGAATTCCCATGCTGGGTCATTGTGGGTGGGATTGAGTGAACGGAGGTCATAACCAAGGAAGTGAACTAGGAAGTTTTCCCAAGACTTTCCCTTTTCCACTCTGAGCTCAGTTTAAATGATGACAATAAAAACATATTCTTGCAGTAAATTGATAATGAATCTAAGATTTTCCCCATGACTGTGTCTTTTTTCCCCAGGAATTCCATTTTGCTCCCACATCTCAAAAACATGTATGGTAGGGTTGGAGTGTCTCTTTGTGCCCTGAAATTAGCTGATAACCCGTTCACGTAAAACTCTCTAATAATTTACACAACATATTGCTCACTCCACTACAACGTGTTGGAAGAAGTAAGAATGCTGCTTGTAAAATAACCACAGTTTGAGCAAATGTTAAAAAAATAAATAAAATAAAATAAAATAAACAAAGGCTCAGGCCTTCTTCCTGTGTGGGGTTTGCATGTTCTCCCAGTGCCTGCCTGGATTTTCTCCCGGTACTTTAGTTTCCTCCCACATCCCAAAAACATGTATGGCAGGTTCGTTGCTGGCTTCAATTTGTGTGCGTGACTGGTTGTTTGTCTCCTTGTGCCCTGCAATTGGTTGGCAACCAATTCAGTGTGTATCCTGCCTACTACCCATAGCTAGCTGGGATAAGCTCCAGTCCCCCCCTACCTACCCTTATAAGGATAAGCAGCTCAGAAGATGAATGAATGAATATTGGCAATTTCATGGGCTGTTACAAATGAGTATTTGAAGTTGCATTCTTATTGAAATGTTGCTGCAAATAGGAATGTGGAGCTACATGCCAATGTTATAACACACTGCCCATCAATGCATTTTGATACATTTCCATATATATACAAAGCAGTAGAACAAGTGCACTTTTATCCTGAATAGTTCACGCTGTAGTTTGCAGGGTGTGATGAGTCAAATTGAAGTTGTCCATGATTTCAAGACGGAGATGGAAATGCATGTACATTTATAATCATGTCTACATCATACTTTGTTTTATGATGATCGGATGAACTGATAATGGATGGAGCAAGTCGTTCTATAAAGATGATCCACTGAGATTTGCACATACGTAAATAAAAAACCTGATTCAATGTAGTGTTAAAATTTTAAACTTGAGATCTAATGGCCGTGAATGTGGCCTGCACACCAAAATGAGTTTGACACTTCAAACTCTTGTATTTGTTATTGTCACACTGCAAGTGGAGAAGCAGGCCACATGCAAGTTTTCTTTACTTACTGCATGTGTCTTCAAAAAACACCTTTCTCCGATTTTCCAAATGTTTTGAGTATTTCTCAGAGGAAATGTAATAGTGGTAAACATGCCCCGTCCCAGTTTTTTTTATGTGTTGCATGCCAAAAAAGTGAATATTTGCAGGAAAAAAATGTTTATTAGGTTTGAACATTAAAATCTTGTTGTGCATTCAGTTCAACATAAACGGAAAAGGATTGGCTCATCATTGTATTCTGAATGTATTTACTTTTTACACATCATCCCAACTTTATGGGATTTTATATATATATATATATATATATATATTTACATTTTGCACCTGCCTTCCATAACAATAAAATTTTTATCTGCTGGTGGTCACAACCCAATTGTGTAAATGTGGAAAGAAAAAGCGGTAGATGACACAAGGTGGGGGTGCTTGCAGATACCCAATGCATATCACACACATTAGTGAGCATGAGGCTGGTGGCTCCAACGGTCAGCACCAGTGAAAAGATTTGTCTGTTGTGGTCGCTGCCATTCTGCTGCCTTTCTTTCTGTAGCCTTTGTGTCTCTTCCAAGAAGAGCAAGTTCACTGAGGCACAAAGGGAGTGGCAAGAGGAGGGAAAGTGAGGCTGAACTCGCCTTTCTTTTCGGACTTCAAAGACGACACTTGCTACTTGGATGCCAATCATCCGTTTGAGGCCAACAAAACGCTTTAAACATTTTGCTCACACTGCATGTTGAGAAAGTAAGAGATGATGCTTGACGCAGGCACACTGAATGACGTGATTAAACCCGAGTGAACTGCTGCCCAGTGCATGGGGTTCACAGACTTGATTTCATAGGTGAGATTCAAAATTTGATATGTCTGATTTTTTTAATGCACTTTCAAATATGCATTTAATCAGAAGTGTAGTCTTCTGATAAATTACTTTTATAGGATAATATCATACAGAATAAGAAGACACATTCTCATCAAACAGGACTGTATTTTTCTTTTCCCACAGCAGTGTGCACATCTCAACAGAACTAAAAGTTATTTTCGTATTTAAAGTAAGCTATATTTCCGAAATGTATCTCACTGGCATTCACTAGTCTCAGAAAAAGACTATAATTTACAGCCAGCCTTAGACGTCAATGAGTTGCGCCTCTTTGGTGGTTGCACATACATATTTTCAGGGTTCAGATGGTAGGTGTGTGAGTGAATCCACGTGGGTTAAAGGTGTGCAAGTAAAAGACTGACACGAATAGGATTGTGTCTGTCACTGAATTGAAAGCAGTGTTGCACCGATACAATTTTTTGGGTCCTGATACCTGACTATGTAGTATTGGCTGATTCCGATACTGTACTGGTACCACATTTTTGGAAAAAAGTACACAATATACATTGATATACAGTGGGGCAAATAAGTATTTAGTCAACCACCAATTGTGCAAGTTCTCCAACTTGAAAAGATTAGAGAGGCCTGTAATTGTCAAGATTGGTAAACCTCAACCATGAGAGACAGAATGTGGAAAAAAACAGAAAATCACATTGTTTGATTTTTAAAGAATTTATTTCCAAATTAGAGTGGAAAATAAGTATGTGGTCACCTACAAACAAGCACGACTTCTGGTTTTCAAAGAGGTCTAACTTCTTCTAACGAGGCTCCACTCGTTACCTGTATTAATGGCACCTGTTTTAACTCACTATTGGTATAAAAGACACCTGTCCACCTACTCAGTCAGTCACACTCCCAACTCCACTATGGCCAAGACCAAAGAGCTGTCGAAGGACACCAGAGACAAAACTGTAGACCTGCACCAGGCTGGGAGGCTTGAATCTGCAATAGGTAAAACCCTTGGTGTAAAGAAATCAACAGTGGGAGCAATTATTAGAAAAGGGAAGACATACAAGACCACTGATAATCTCCCTCGATCTGGGGCTCCATGCAAGATCTCACCCCGTGGCGTCAAAATGATAACAAGAACGGTGAGCAAAAATCCCAGAACCACACATGGGGACCTAGTGAATGACCTACAGAGAGCTGGGACCACAGTAACAAAGGCTACTATCAGTAACACAATGCGCCGCCAGAGACTCAAATCCTGCACTGCCAGACGTGTCCCCCTGCAGAAGAAAGTATACGTCCAGGCCCGTCTGTGGTTCGCTAGAGAGCATTTGGATGATCCATAAGAGGACTGGGAGAATGTGTTATGGTCAGATGAAACCAAAATAGAACTTTTTGGTAGAAACACAGGTTCTCGTGTTTGGAGGAGAAAGAATACTGAATTGCATCCAAAGAACACCATACCCACTGAGAAGCATGGGGGTGGAAACATCATGCTTTGGGGCTGTTTTTCTGCTAGGGACCAGGACGACTGATCTCTGTAAAGGAAAGAATGAATGGGGCCATGTATCAAGAGATTGAGTGAAAATCTCCTTCCATCAGCAAGATGAGACGTGGTTGGGTCTTTCATCATGACAATGATCCCAAACACACAGCCAGGGCAACAAAGGAGTGGCTTCGTAAGCCAGTCTCCAGATCTCAACCCCATAGGAAATCTGTGGAGGGAGTTGAAAGTCCGTGTTGCCCAGCGACAGCCCCAAAACATCACTGCTCTAGAGGAGATCTGCATGGAAGAATGGGCCAAAATACCAGTAACAGTGGGTGAAAAGCTTGTGAAGAGTTACAGAAAACGTTTGGCCTCTGTTATTGCCAGAAAAGGGTACATAATGAAGTATTGAGATGAACTTTTGGTATTGACCAAATACTTATTTTCCACCATGATTTGCAAATAAATTCTTTAAAAATCAAACAATGTGATTTTCCGTTTTTTTCCCCACATTCTGTCTCTCATGGTTGAGGTTTACCCATGTTAACAATTACAGGCCTCTCTAATATTTTCAAGTGGGACAACCTGCACAATTAGTGGTTGACTAAATACTCATTTGCCCCACTGTATATATACACACATACAGTATTAAAAAAAACAAAAAACTCTTTCCTCCCCCTGCCCCCATCTCCCCTGGTGGGTGGCTGTTCATCTCAAGCTCGGGTCCTCTACCTGAGGCCTGGGAGCTTGAGGGAGCAGTATCTTTGCTATTCCTAGGACTGCACTCTTCTGGACAGAGATGTCTGATATTTTTCCAGGTATCTGCTGCAGCCACTTCCCCAGTGTGGGGGACACAGCCTCCATTGCTCCTATGACCACGGGCACCACTGTTGGTGTCATCTTCCAGGCTCTCTCTTTTCCATCTCTTTGTGAAGCCCTTGGTATTTCTCTAGTTTCTCGTGTACTTTTTCCTGATGTTGCCATCGTTGTGGATGGCTACATATAACGGCTGTCCTCTGCTGCTTATCCATGATCGCGATGTCCAGTTGGTTGTTCACGACATTCTTATCAGTCTGTATTTTTTTAATGTAAAATAATAATTGCTATCATGGCTCAGTCAGACACAGTTTATATGTATTTCATTATTTGCGAGTGCTCAGTCAATGCCATTACACCACACTAGTGTGTTCGCTAAGCCAGGCGTCACAAGTTCCAAAAATTAATTTCAGGGAGCTGTATGGCGGCCATCATGGGGAAGACAATTGATGTTTGGAAGCTAAATCTCAAAAGGTACATATTGCACAATATTGCATTACTTCTTAGTACGTGCTGATACAGATACCTGCATTTTAGTGCCAGGGCCATTTTCGATACTAGTATTGGTATCGGTGCAACACTAGTTGAACCCTTTCTGACTGAACAAGTCAAGGTGAATTACAGTAACTACTAACTACTTCAATCATTAACTAATTTAGCTTTTGTCGGCCCCAAGATAGAACGCAAGTTGCTATGGCCGATTCTATACATTTTCCTATTAGCACACATTGTACACATAGTAATTAGGGTGTGGTCCTAAAAAATGATCCTAAAAATAATGAATATGAAACATTTATTACTATTTTCTTTCTTTCTTTCTTTCTTTTTTTTTTTTTTTTTTTTTGCTGGTCTTGGTATCATCCACATCGTCATCAAAAAGCAGCAAAAATCAAGAATATAGGTTTTCATGTCTAGTAATAGCTCAGCAGAGATGATGAGGATCACTGATCACTAAGTTGACCAATTTGATTTGCAACAATGTGTGCGTGAACTGTTTGCCCCAGATGACCTAACACCCCCACGCACAGACACTTTCACATTTGGGAAGTAAAAAGGGCAAGCTGCACAGCAGTCAGTTAAGAGCTTAGTAAGAGTGAAAGAGACAAGAGCAGATGAGAGGAGAAAACGAGGTGAATGAAACAAGGCCGACAGCTTGGGCTTGCATCTCTACATCATTTTGATGTGAACTAATGGAGACAAGAGCGCGGATAGGGAAAACAAAAGATGAGAAGAGCCGAAGGTTAACCCCCATAAATGTGTAGAAGCAGCCACTGGATGCTCAGTAGGTGGCGAAAAGGGGGCATTGACCTCAAGAACTTATTGGATTATACAGGTGTTTCAAACAACTAAGCATTTTAAGTCAAACCTCAGAATGTTGGATTTTTTTTCACTGTATGTGTTTGTGTTTCGATTATGATTTTGATTGGCCCTTGAAGAGAAGTGAATTCACTCGAACTTTTATCTTTTTGGCCCTTTAAGCGGAATGAGGCTCACTCACCCTTTCATCACTCTCCTTCCGTCACAGCAGGGTGCTCGCTGATCAGCTACCATAGTGTCCAACCTCTTACCATAGCCTGTGTAAATAAGAGATGTAAAAGAGTTGCTGAAATATTCATTAGTTATTCCTATGTAAAAATAGCGCGTCGACGTTGTAAGCCTAAATGATAGTTGAATGCTAGGAGCCAGCCCTAGGAGCTAGCCACTAGTGCTAACTGTTGCTTTCTTTGATTGTAAGTGTTTGAACTAATTTGATGATGCTTCGCTTGGTTGTTGAGCAATGTTGCTATCATTATTATTCTCCTGCTAAATTAACATGTTGGTTATTGTCCATGATGATCATTATACTCATTACATTAGCAGTGTATTTCATTTATATTTATGACGATTGACCCAGTTATTATTTAATCAGCTATATATGTTAGACTACCAACATGTTGTATATGGTTATGGTTGTGGTGTATTCACAGAACATCATTCTTTGACGTAATTACATAAAACTCCTTTATTTGTTATTCCTAGTTTTAGAACATACACTTTCTTAAATAAGAGTAATAATTTTTTAGAAAAAAAAAGGATCATGATTGAAACAACACAGACTGTTTATGGTTGCAGTACATGCATCTCATCTTAAAAAGAAATTAAACTGCATTATATCTGAACAATTTCCGTGCCATGGCGGGATGGAACCACATCTGATTAACATAACAAGCTGTATTTTTCTTCCTAGTGAAGGTAGTGATCATTTTATTATTTCATTCTGCTTAAATATTCAAACATTCATTTCTAAGAAGCTGCCATACAGTAAATGCTCTCCTCCCCAGCCCCCAACTGTACAATAAATCCAATTATGTTATCTTATTTCATGTAGGATAACAAGCTTGAAATTCAGTGAAAAATTAATATCTTGTTGCCTGCCTCATTGAGTATTTTTTTTCAACCCATGCATTAATTTATAACATTGTAATTGGGTAGGATTCAGCTCTGCGTTATTAGGTGTGCATGTGAAATGTAAATTTATCAGATCCAACAGAGGTGCTTGTGTTTGTTTCGCATTAGTGGTTGTGTGTTATGGTTGTGGTGGCTGCTCTCCATCGGATAGTCAGTACCCCAAGTGGCCAAATACTGAGGGATTGGCTAATGAAATCAATGGTGGTCCCATCTCAAAAAATTGCATTCCGCTTTAAAAAGCAACATGCTACCACTGAAAATACAGTATATTCTTGAGTTCTGAGTGCTTTACTTTTGTAATTTGTATATTATTTTTTTACTTGAAAACATTTTACTGAATATTATATAGAGTCTGTACATGAAGTCACAAAGCCAATAGTTGTTTTGGTGAATGCATTTCTAAATCTCATTCGCCTAACTCTAATATTGGATTTGTAAACATTTTCATGCCATCTTATAGGACTATTGTCAAATTTGAATTCTGTCACGTTTTATGTTACATTCACAACAGAACATTCTGCAGACGTACTGTATGGAGATAGGTCTTTTCCTAAGCACTTCACTTTACATTTGCAACATCTTTAAACCTGTTTGACACATTTATTTCATGAATGAAACTAATAAAAGAGTATTGCTCATTGTATTAGATATTAGGTTTTCCACTTGTTCCTGTCTATTATGCAAAATTGCAGACCAAATGTATGACGATCTATCCTAGGAAGTCTAAGATGAATGACCTGATTGATGTGCTTGGACAGAAATATATGCACAATTCCCTATGAAAACAAAGATGGGTGTTAGCTTGTGGGTGTTCCCCATTCTTTCTGTTTGGGGCATATTTATTTCATGACTGTAACTAATAAAAAGCTTATTACTCAGAGTCAGGGCGGCTGGTAATGAAAAATATTGAGGGGGGGCACACAGACAATTCTATATGATGGCTGAGAAATTTTAGGAAAATAGCATATTCTGAACACTTTGCTAAAGGGAAAAAACAGCATTTGCTACAACACGAACACAAACTGAAAACAACAATTACAATACTACAACAAAAGGAGACATGAAAACACCGATGATAATTGCTATAACGCAAAAGCAAAAGGACGTCAACGGAAGTTGACATGATGAGATACGCATACACATACACATACACATACACACACACAGCAACACACCCCTACCACCCCCACCCCCATTCACAGAAATCCAGTCTCCAGTGCCGCTCAAATAGACCCCCCATTTCCCTCCTCGCTGGTGAACAATCCTCGGGCCACATGGTCCCCAAAGTGTTCACATCAATCCCCCTCTGTGCCCCCCCTATTTCAAATGCCCTCATTGAACTCGTGAGTGTGCGTGCATGGCCCGCCTCAGTGACCGCCACAATGTCTGCGGGTCACCCGAGGCTTTTAATGGTGGGTAGGGGTCTCTTTCTTTGCGTTTGTGTATTTGTGTGTGACCGAATGAATTAAAAAAAACACACAAACACCCGAACGCACCACCCCTTGCCCACCACACACAGTTTAATTGTAAGACCATGATAAATAATGTGGGAATAACGCATCATCGGTCATGCTTTGTGAGCAAATTGGGACTTCAAAACGAACCCTGAAGGTTTCACTTAGGCCGTAGAACCACATGCAACCCAACTAATCAAAATTGGAAAATGAATCATTTTTAATGTCACGTGAGTGCATGATTACAAATCATCATAATGAAATGAATTATTAACAATGAACAAATTGAAATGGCCTTCAGATGTAAAAATAGGTAGTCCCATTTGGTGAATTGACGTAAACCTTTCATTATCGTTTGTTTCTTTGTTTTTTTTTAATTTTTTAATTTTTTTTATTTTTTATTTTTCATTTTTATATGCTGTACTATCATATACAATCTCCCCCAATGGACTGACATCATTTTTCCAAGAAGTGAATTGGTCTGCTTGTGTCAAACATTTTCTTCCAGAAAATGTTATTTATTTAACTGTACAGGCAAGTGGCATTCATTTCAACTATGAAGGCAGGCAGTTAATGATTATATTTCAGTGTCATTGATAATGATGAATGTCCAATCCATTTAAAGTGGGAGGGCTGCAGTGATGAATAATCACTACTAGACCTCCCATTTCAAATGGAATGGACGTTCATCGCTGTCAATGGCTTCGGATAAGCGTGATGGGAAGATGATGTTGCAGCAATGATTGTGCAAAAACTGCAAATGGATGAAAAAGGTTTTAACGGTGTATAGAATATAAAAAATGAATTAAAGGATGGTTTTGGTTTGTTGTCTGTTCACTGATCACTATATTCACATTTGTGTTCAAAACAAGACAACATACTGTAATCTTGTGACTGAAAATGTTACTTCTATTTTAGTTTTTTGATGAGTCAGAGACGAAAACAAAGTTGTCCCTTCAAAAAGGCGCAATCATTGACCACATGTGATTGGATCCCCCTGGTTAACACTCTGGCACTGTTTAGGGACATTCATTCAGTGTTTCTAAGTATTATTTATGTGTGCCTGCAAGATAAAAAACAATTTTTGCCATGTCCAAATACCTGGAAGAGGCTGCATTCAGCCTTGAGCTTGTGTGGTCCTTTTGATAACAAAGGTATTTTGTGTGAGTTAAAAGGCTACTTGATTCCAATGATCCAAATGTCAAGGCGTGCGCTCATGCTGGCCCAGAAGGCAGGAAATTTGCTTAAATCATCCTCCTTGAGCCTTGTGACAGCTCGCAATTTAAATCTGTTTAATTCACTGCCTCCATCATTATTTTATTTCTTAAAATTTAACAATATTTTAGATGTACACAATTCTATGGGATGTTACAATAAATACACAATGTTATATGTACGTGTGGAATACGTAGTGTGAAATTTACACATCTCCCAACGAGGCATTACGATTAGGTTTAATCATTATTATTATCATTAGTTTAACATATTTATTGTTTTCATTCTGCCCTTTTGCACTCTTTAATTGGAATCATAATGAAAGCCTGATCCTATAGACAAGTTTCCTGAGCAAAAATTGGACCATCCTTGACATTTTCTGCTCCGGACCTCCGGTTTAGACAGAAGACCATCATTTCGTTGATCGTTTGTGGACAAATTTTAACAATCTGTGCTGCCTAAATAGTATGTCATTCTTTTTTATTGCAGATATTAATTGTAATAAAACTTTTGGACAACGTGGTTCGTTTTATTGTTTTATTTTTAAAACAATTGGTGCATGTGCAAAACAGGTCAGTAAATCATAATTGCATTAAATTACTAGAAATATATTAACAAATGTGGAACATACATCGAGGCTTCCATCAGCAAGGTAGAATGCACGTAGTCTCGATATGCTGTACCGTATGTCCATCAACGTAAGTGTTGTGAGGCACATCAAGTTGTCTTCCCTTGCCTAACAGGTTTCCACTTGTAAACAAACAAACAAACAACGTTTAACACTTGAATTTATGCATTTAGGGTAAAAAGCCCATGTACAGTGCCTTGCAAAAGTATTCGGCGCCCTTGAATCTTGCAACCTTTCGCCACATTTCAGGCTTCAAACATAAAGATATGAAATTTAATTTTTTTGTCAAGAATCAACAACAAGTGGGACACAATCGTGAAGTGGAACAACATTTATTGGATAATTTAAACTTTTTTAACAAATAAAAAACTGAAAAGTTGGGCATGCAATATTATTCGGCCCCTTTACTTTCAGTGCAGCAAACTCACTCCAGAAGTTCAGTGAGGATCTCTGAATGATCTAATGTTGTCCTAAATGACCGATGATGATAAATAGAATCCACCTGTATGTAATCAAGTCTCCGTATAAATGCACCTGCTCTGTGATAGTCTCAGGGTTCTGTTTAAAGTGCAGAGAGCATTATGAAAACCAAGGAACACACCAGGCAGGTCCGAGATACTGTTGTGGAGAAGTTTAAAGCCGGATTTGGATACAAAAAGATTTCCCAAGCTTTAAACATCTCAAGGAGCACTGTGCAAGCCATCATATTGAAATGGAAAGAGCATCAGACCACTGCAAATCTACCAAGACCCGGCCGTCCTTCCAAACTTTCTTCTCAAACAAGGAGAAAAATGATCAGAGATGCAGCCAAGAGGCCCATGATCACTCTGGATGAACTGCAGAGATCTACAGCTGAGGTGGTAGAGTCTGTCCATAGGACAACAATCAGTCGTACACTGCACAAATCTGGCCTTTATGGAAGAGTGGCAAGAAGAAAGCCATTTCTCAAAGATATCCATAAAAAGTCTCGTTTAAAGTTTTCCACAAGCCACCTGGGAGACACACCAAACATGTGGAAGAAGGTGCTCTGGTCAGATGAAACCAAAATTGAACTTTTTGGCCACAATGCAAAACGATATGTTTGGCGTAAAAGCAACACAGCTCATCACCCTGAACACACCATCCCCACTGTCAAACATGGTGGTGGCAGCATCATGGTTTGGGCTTGCTTTTCAGCAGGGACAGGGAAGATGGTTAAAATTGACGGGAAGATGGATGCAGCCAAATACAGGAACATTCTGGAAGAAAACCTGTTGGTATCTGCACAAGACCTGAGACTGGGACGGAGATTTATCTTCCAACAGGACAATGATCCAAACATAAAGCCAAATCTACAATGTAATGGTTAAAAAATAAACGTATCCAGGTGTTAGAATGGCCAAGTCAAAGTCCAGACCTGAATCCAATCGAGAATCTGTGGAAAGAGCTGAAGATTGCTGTTCACAAACACTCTCCATCCAACCTCACTGAGCTCGAGCTGTTTTGCAAGGAAGAATAGGCAAGAATGTCAGTCTCTCGATGTGCAAAACTGATAGAAACATACCCCAAGCGACTTGCAGCTGTAATTGGAGCAAAAGGTGGCGCTACAAAGTATTAACACAAGGGGGCCGAATAATTTTGCACGCCTCACTTTTCAGTTTTTTATTTGTTAAAAAAGTTTAAATTATCCAATAAATTTTGTTCCACTTCACGATTATGTCCCACTTGTTGTTGATTCTTGACAAAAAATTAAAATTTTATATATTTATGTTTGAAGCCTGAAATGTGGCGAAAGGTTGCAAGGATCAAGGGGGCCGAATACTTTTGCAAGGCACTGTATGACTTGTACAGTAGTAGATGAGTGCTTGTTTTCCATTTCTTAATGTCTTGCTTCCACATCTGCCTTCATGAACACAAAATTCCCATATTCATGTAAACGGACACATTCAACTGGATGCTTCGAAGCTTTTCAGGTCCCTGATTACGTTTCCATCCACTGCCATTAAATCAATAAAATACAAAATTACGTTGGTATGAAAAAGTATCTGAATCTTTTGGCGTTTCTCATGTGTCTGCATAAAATCCCATCAAATGTGATCTGATCTTTGTCAAAATCACACAGATGAAAAAACTGTCTGCTTTAACTAAAACAACCCAAACATATATAGGTTTTCATATTTTAAAGAGGATAGCGTGCAAACAATGACAGAAAGGGGAAAAATAAGTAAGTGAACCATTTCATATTTTTTGGCCCCCTTTGGCAGCAATAACTTCAACCAGACGAATCCTGTAGCTGCATATCAGTCTGGCACATTGATCAGGACTAATCTTGGCCCATTCTTCTCTACAAAACTGCTGTAGTTCAGTCAGATTCCTGGGATGTCTGGCATGAATCACTGCCTTTCGGTCATGCGACAGCATCTTAATGGGGTTCAAGTCTGGACTTTGACTTGGCCACTCCAGAATGTGTACTTTGCTTTTCAGAAACCATTCTGAAGTTTATCTACTTCTGTGTTTTGGATCATTGTCTTGTTGCAGCATCCATCCTCTTTTTAGCTTCAACTGTCTGACACAAGGCCTCAAGTTTTCCTGAAAAACATCCTGAGAAACCTTTGAATTCATTCTTCCAGTAATGATTGCAAGAAGTCCAGGCCCTGAGATAGCAAAACAGCCCCAAATCATGATGCTCCCTCCACCATGCTTCATGGTGGGGATGAGGTGCTGATGTTGGCGAGCTGTTCCATTTTTCCTCCACACATGACGTTGTGAGTTACTCCCAAACAATTCAACTTTGGTTTCATCAGTCCACAAAATATTTTGCCAAAACTTCTGTGGAGAGTCCAAGTGCCTTTTTGTAAACATTAAATGAGCAATAATGTTTTTTAGACAGCAGTGGCTTCCTACGTGGAGTCCTCCCATGAACACCATTCATGGCCATAGTTTTACATGTAGTTGATGTGTGCATAGAGATATTAGACTGTGCCAGTGATTTCTATAAGTCTTGAGAAGACACTCTAGGGTTCTTTCTTACCTCTCTGAGTATTCGGCGCTGATCACCTGCCATCATCTTTGGTGGACGGCCACTCCTTGGGAGAGAAGCAACAGTGCCAAACTCTTTCCAATTGTTGACATCTTCTGTGACTGCCGATTGATGAACATCCAGACTTTTAGTAATGGTTTTGTATCCTTTCCCAGCTTTATACAAATCATCAATCCTTGATTGTAGGTCTTCAGACAGCTCTTTTGACCGAGCCATGATGCACATCAGACAATGCTTCTCATCAAGACATTTCTTACTAAGTGTGTGTTTTATAGTCGACAAGGCAGCTTTAAACCACTCATCAGTGATTAGGCACACACCTGACTTAAAATATTTGGTAAAAATGGGTTTCAATTGCTCTTTAAGGCTCCTTAGACAGAGGGTTCACTTACTTATTTTTTCCCGCTTCTGTCATTGTTTGCATGCTCTCCTCATTAATATATGAAAACCTATAAATGTTTGGGTGTTTTTTTGTTAAAGCAGATACTGTGTTTTCACTTGTGTGATTTTGACAAGGATCAGATCACATTTGATTGTGATTTTATACAGAAATGTGAGAAATTCCCAAGGGTTCAGATACTTTTTTCATACTGTCCTCCCATGTCATGATTATGGAAGAGTGACACAGCATTTCCAAATGGTCTTTTTTGAGGGATTTAGATCAGTAATGCCCCTCTGGCTCCACTGTTGTTTTGGTTAGAGAAAGTGTAAAACGAAAGTCACGAGCAAAAATGCGGAAGTACCTCGGAAACTTGTCTATACCCAATTTGCACAACAGGAACACATAAACATTAATCTTAGAAGCAAACCCCACTCTGAAAGGCCAAGACAAAAACAAACCTGCGAACTTGATAAAAATAAAAACATTTTTGTATGACACCCAAAATTTCATGTAAAAATGCAAAAACGACTGTTTAATTAACAGTGTGCTACTAAAATAAGAGATTTCATAAACCACACTCTAATCTTGATTTTGGTCCTTCTGTAGAGCATTTGCATGCTCTTTTGTATTCCAGCTTTCTCCCACAATCCTAAAATATACATGTTAGGTTAATTAAAGAATCTAAATGCCTACAGGCAATATTGTCATTGTCATCTGTGCTTACTCAGGCTATACATAGCATACGATAAAGTAATTATAAAATAATCAGTTGAAAAAAGGTAAATGGCAGCAGTGTATTTGAGAGTCAGCAGATTAAGAGAAAGACCGTGAAGGATTCGTGAAGTCAAACATGAGTATATCCATTTATTCATTAGCCATACTGTTTATGCTCATGAGAGTTGTGGTGCTAGGGGCTATCAGGTGACTGTGGGCAGAAAGCAGCGAAAACTCAAAACTGATTGCTGGCCAGTTGCAGGGCACAAAGAGATAGCCATTCACACATAGGGACAATTTGGGGTATTCACGCAACCTACTATGTGTGTGTTTGGGATGTGGGAGGAAAACATATTAAACCTGAGAATACTGAGGCACAGGGACAACAAGCAAACTCCACACAGGCAAGCCAGAGCCCTGGATTTAACCCTTGATCTCAGAAAGATTAGGTGAAGTACTGACCAGTTCTCCACCGTGCCATCCAAGCACAATTAAGACTGAGCAAAAACGTACACAGGGCTTTAAATAATTGCACACCAATCTTGGTATTCCAATGGAAAATACAGCATAGGACATTATTATACAATATGTGCATATACTATATGTAGGATTTATCATACAAAACCACAAACACACATCAAGCCACCCACCCACCTATTCATACGCAAATGATGCATTTTCATTTGCCAATTTCCTTTATAATCTGTTTGCATATGACAATTGGGCTTTCCTTACTTGTGAAGGCATATAATTGCCTGAGATAATCTTGCAAGTGACATGTTAATAGAATAATTGGGTAACCATGGCGACAGAGCACATACTATACACGCGCTCATGCATGTATATATACTTCTGAAATCAATGCCACTATACCCATCCATAAATAAAAAATGTTAATATTCAAGGTGCTTTGAGGCTGAACTTTGTCATTGTTTATTATTTTTCTCGAGCGTGACGACACGAGGCAAAAAAAAAAAAAAAAAAAAAAAGGCTGTGCATGAAAATAAGTGCATAAATGCTTAAGGCAGGGGTCCCCAAACTTTTTCCTGTGAGGGCCACATAACTTTTCCCTTCTCTGATGAGGGGCCAGGTCAGTTTGTAACAGAAAAAGTGTGACGATTGCATGAGTGCCTAAATGTAAAAAAGTATTGTTTTTCAGAAAGACACAGTCAAATAACCCTTTCTGGATTCTTCACGGAACAAAAGTAAATAAAATAAGGATAATATAATATAATATAATATAATATAATATAATAATAAAGCTATTAATTAAATAGATAATAACCAAATAACCCTCTCTGGGTTCTTCACAGAAAAAGCTAGGAAATAAATAACAGTTGCCACATTTACATGGAGCCAAATATTCCAATTACAATCGGAATATTTGTTCAAACCGAATAAATGTGTTCCATATAAACACCTCATTCGGAATGAACAGGCCCAAACCGAATGGAATTTCATTCCGATTCACAGGGGTGGAATATTCCTTTTCCCAAACCGATTAGAAGTAAAATTATATCATGTAAACAGGGAAGCGGAATGGTGCCTGGTTGCATTCTTTCTGCACATGCTCCGTACTGACGTGGTGACGTCACTTTGTGACGTAAGTAACGTCACTTGCAACATGGCTTCCAAGCACAGCGCACCTAATTGGAGTCCGGCGGAAAGATTGTATTTAATTCAAACTTTAAAAGAATTGAATATAATTGCTCGCTTAGACGGGCGTAAAACGAGGAACAGTGAACTATTTAAAAAAAGTTCACGAGAGGTTACACGAAGCCGGAATAGACCGGAGCGTTGACCAGATTAGAAACCGGTGGAAAACCGGCTACTACAAGGCAAAAGAGCAAAACAGCAGAAGCGGATACGACCCCACAAACACAACAAGTGGGTTAAAGTTAAAACAGCAGCACTCTGACGATCGATCTCCATGTTTTGCAACGTGACGCTTTGTTTTGATTAATCTGCGCATGTCAGACGGCAGTTGTCAAACGTCCTTTCGGAATAAAGGCAGTCACATGTAAACGCTGGATCGGAATAGATGAAGTGACATGTAAACAGCTGATCTGAAATTTCCATTCGGAATGATTTGAATCGGTATGAATAAAAGTTAGCATGTAAACGTGGCTAGTATTGATTAAAAAAATATATATATATATTCAGGTGGCCGGACCAGAAGTGGAGGCAGGCCGTATCCGGCCCGCGGGCCATAGTTTGGGGACCCTTGGCTTAAGGGGTTGTTTGGTTTCAAGTATTTAGAGTGACTTGTGTGTGCTGAAGCATAAATACCTATGTGCTACTGCAACAAATTTAACCACATGAGAGATTAAAAAGATTTTAAAACTGGTCTTGGCATTGCTTGAACAGCTTTCAGTGGTAGGAATGGATGCCTTGAAAGATAATGGAAGATAAAGGCCTCATAACCCGACTCAAAAACAGCAGAAAATACATATTCCATGTTATTCATGAAAAAAAAATCTCTCACACATTCAGAAATATAGCAGATTAGTTGATCACTTTTCTAACTTTACTGGCTGCACTGCCACCTAATAGCAATTATACGATAGTTTAACGTGTAAATACACAGGCTTCATTGTAATCATTTGAAGTCATAACTCGCAGAACTTCCAGGCCAAAATGTCAAACAAGATTAAATCAGAACTGATGTGATCCACGTGGGTCTCATGGCGGTGCTTGTCCTTATCATTCTTCACACTAGTAGTGACATTTGTGGCTCGTGGCTGCTGTAGGCTTTGGACACGTTACGGTACCATGCAGAGGAGGCCATCTTACCACCAAACTAACACCGTGCATGTCATGAGTTCTTTACAAGTCATGCTGGCTTGCATGCATGCAGTGGGAAGTACTGAGGTGTGTATTGAGTTTTTTTCATGGACGGTTGAGTCTGATATTGATGTCATAAACCCCTTTCGCACACTCTGAAACACCAGGAGTATCGCAGGATTTAACCGTGCAGCAGTTGTATGTGAAAAAAATTTCCCATGTCGACTGACACAGAGATTTCACGGGTCGTGTCTATGTATGATCACCGGGCATGGGATAACATTGTGTGACTTCATGGAGGCTCCTTTTTCCATATAAGAATACAGTAGCTCGTTCAAGTCATATGACTGCTCGTGTGTAATTAGCAAGATTGCAAAACAGCTGGCTCTCCAGTGAGTGCAATGCAAACTGCACAAATTCTCATCATTACTTGATTTTGCTTCAATAAGGAATTAGATACAATACACACAATGATTTTTAATTGCCATATATATAGACCATGTGGATTATTGTACATTATTGACCATTTATTAACAGGAACAGCCATGTCTATTTTATCAATATTGCTACTATTATGGATCGCATGGTGAATGAATGGTTAGTACTACATCCGCCTTAAAGTTCTGAGATCAAGGGGTTCAATTATGAGCTCCGGCCTTCCTCTGTGGAGCTTGCATGTTTTTCCCATGCCTGCGTGTTTTTTTGTCCCAAGTACTCCGGTTTCTTTCTTCCTCCAAAAAATGTGCATGGTAGGCTGATTGAACACTTCAAATTGTCCCTAGATATGATTGTGTGAGTGACTGATTGTTTGTCTCCTTCTGCCTTACAATTGGCTGGCAACCCCACCTACTACCCAATGCCCTTAGCTAGCTGGGAAAGACTCCAGCGAACCTTGTAAGGATAAGCAGTTCTGAAGATTAATGAATAAATGTTACTGTTGTTATAGTGGCAAAACACCTACTCTCAGATCCTAAACAAACAAAAAGAATAACTGAATAACAAAACATTGAGGAAGTGTACTCAACAAGTGGAACAAAAAAGAAATAAAAATGGGGAGCAAAGCCACAATGGAAACAAGACAACGAAAAACAGAATTTCAGTGAGATAAGGCAGAAAGACATGAAACAGAAAATCCCAGTAGCACGGATACTTAGAAACTACTAGCGATTGTAATGTAAAATGCAATGAGAAACAAGTACAAGATCGCTAATGCTGTGCCAATTTAAATCTCCAGTCATAATCTGCTGTTTGCCTTCTGTATTTTCTGTGTCTGAAAACACTGCAAACAGTATAGACCCTACCCACCGACGTCACAAAATCACGTGCTCGGTGTATGGTTCCGCCCCCTTGTCCGTCATTTTGTGTCTGTATTATCAATGGTCTCAATTGATCGAGCAATTTATAATGCATTTCATGGAAGACCCGGTGCTTTCGGATGCCGTAAACTCACTTGATGCGTTGCATAAAAGGCGTTATGTGGAAAAGCTTCAGTTTATCCATTCGCCAGATCCATATTTGATGCCTAAATCGATGTTTTTCGACCCGCTGTCTCCGCCGTATTTGCCTGACATCTGCTAGCTGCCCTGATATGTACAACTATCTTGTCCACACAAAATCAGCCTATTCTCACGAAAGTTTGAAAAACTTTAAGACCTTGGAGGCTTATAAATACTTCGTTGCTGGTTGGGTGAAACAGGTCCTCGTCCACGAAAATTTGGCAGGAATCTATCTTGTGCTTGGAAAGGTGAGTTACGAAATTTTCAATTCAAAATCTTTTGTTATTTCTAACATCCACTGTCAAGTCTAATGTATTTCATGTCGTTTGTCAATGGAATTAGGGCTTTTAATGTTTATATGGTTTAGCGATAGCACTCTCACTACATACATACGTGTATGTTGTCGGCGATTAGCCTAGCAATGATCTTAATTGTGGTTGTCAGCCCAAAACCCTCTAAATATATATTAAATGCATCTTACCAGATATAAAATGACTACTACATAATCTATGGTAATCGTTTGGAGCCCAGTTTTCTCGTCGAATTGCAGCAGCCCATCTCGCTCTCTTCTCTCCGGGTCTCTCGGAATCCGGTAGAACTTCAAGTCTCTCCGTCTTCTCCGTCTATCTTCTCTGTTATTGCAACCGACCGCCACACACGCCTTCACCATTTTGATTATTAATGTTAACGAGCAGAAAAACATGTCGTAAATAGGAGGAATGTACGTAGCCGTAACAGGGCAACATGATGTGTTGACGGACAATTGGGCGGCACCAGTCAGGAGGAAGGAGTTGTGACGTCACGTGGGTAGGGTCTATAGAGTGACACAGGAGGCTCGAACTACCAACACTTTCCAAAGGTCCTTTAAACCTTTATTGCCAAATGTATTTTTTTTTTTTTTTTTTTTTGAATTTATTGAATTTATTGTCATTTGTCATCATCATCATCAACATCATCATCATCATCATCATCAGCATTAAAATCCACGTAAAACAAAAAAGAAGGAAAGGGGAAGAAAAGAAATATTTGTTTATCCAAGAAGATGAAAAGAGACATGACAAAGGGAACGGAAAAAAGCCAAAGCTTATCGGGTCCCGTCCCCCTTCCACCAAGGTCGCACAAGCAACAGCTCATGATCAGTCCAATGACAGTCTAGCGCCTACTGTTCAAAAAGTCATTAATTTCCATGGAGATTTCACAAATAAATTTATGTAACTTTGATCAGTACATGTCCTTGATTGGTGAGTGGTGAAAGCTAGGGGTGCTTTGGAGGCTCGCATGTGTTGCATCCACTTTAGAAGATTTGTAGTCAGCATCCCATTAGGAGTTTAGTCATCATCATCTCTGGCCCGGTTGGCACGAGCGAGTCTCTCTTGATCACGCAGCTCCGCGTCAATCTTTGTGGCCAGTCGTGCGGCAGCGTCACTTAGCATTGCCTGTTCCTTCACTAACAGTGCCAACTGGTCGCCGTTGCGTCGAACGATCTCCGCTGCGTCATGGAGTTGGTTCTTCATCCTGATCGAGAAGCGACGAGCCCAGAGAGCAGCCAGTAGCATCAGGAAGGCTAGCGCCAGCAGCGTGCCAAAGATGTATAGATCCTCAGCATCTTCTATCAGGAGGGACGTTAGGCATAGCGGTCTCCATTTACCCCAGGCGTCCTCCACATATCCAGACGTGAAGGTGGTCACTGGGCAAGGCCGTTGTCCAGAGTAAGGTCGCATCGTAGAGAATATTCCATCCCTCGAACTCAGGGCCCAGTTAACCAGTTCCATAATTGCCTCCAAATCACATTTGATACACCTAAAATTTCATGATTTTGAGACTAATTCAGAACTCTGACAGTTCTTTTTGGGGAAAAAAAAAAAAAATGATGGATGCAATATAACATGCATCTGCAGGTTCCATGAGAAAAAACAGGATTTAGCAAGGGTGATAGATATCAGAGCGCTTATTACACATATTCATTTTGACTTTTCTTTTTACAAATTTGAAAAAAAGGTTTCATTAGGACCCTCATTTTTCAAATTTTGGGATTTTCTGATTATTGCTTCATGTTGCAGGTATTTAAGGGTTAAGAAAAAAAGATACAGCTGCAGAAGGCATCAAAAAATGGCCATGACAAAGATCCAACATGAATCTTGACATTCTTGAAAACATTGTTTTTTGTTGTTGTTTTTTTTAAATTATGGTGATAACTATTATTATTATCATTGATGATTATAATAATAATAATAATGATCAAGAAAAATAAAGAATGAATACATTTCTCATATTTTGTGTGGGTGGGGTTATCCATTGTGGGGTTTGAATTAGTGTTAGGAATCTCTGGGATAAAGCTTATTCCATATATAGACAGGTTACGATTCGATTAAAAAAAGATACATTTTTAAGCCAGAACGATTCGATATGATTCGATACAGTGTGAAAACGATACGATAGTAAACATTTGTTGGGTTTGTTCTTAGAGAATTTTAAACAGATATAAAAGACCACATTTCTACAATCAAAATTAAAAAACAACATTTCATACCAATGTATGTTTATTTTTTTTGAGACACGATAAAAAAAAAATAAATAAATAAAAAGGCTTACTAAATAACCATCATTCTGTTGGATGGGGTTGATAATAAAATAAAACAGTGACAGACAACAATAAAGTGCAGTAATTCAATCTCTATATTTCCTGGTTTTTTGAACAAGAGGTAGGTAATTAAAGTGCAACCATACAACGTAAACATCTTACAAACTAAAATTATATGCAGCAGCTCTAGAAAAAAAAAAAAAATTAAACCTGCCAGTGTAATCATAATAAATTGATAATAAATAAAACAAAATGCTATTATGCTTTACCGCTGGTATAATTGGGGGAATACAAACATGGCATTTTAGCCAGACAGGTAAATGATAATTACCTTAACCTTATACACAGCAAAGTCATTCACCTATGCCTGTGCTTCCACATTTTTATTGCTTATCACTGTCCATATCGTTTTTTCACCGTCCAATATCTCCAGCAGGTCGTGCTGCCCTTTCTACCATTGTAGTGGGTTATTTTCAGGGTTAAAAACTCCTGATCTCTGTACCGTTTCACATCTTTACTAGCTCTGTCCCATACAGATCTGACTGCCGTCTTCACTTCAAAGTCTGACTTTTGTTTTCCTGTTGCGTTGAAAATCAATCGCTGTGATTCACCACTTTTGCCAGGCAAGCTGGCGCTGGCGTCGGTGCTCGTGCTGTTTGTCCATTGTCTTAGCATGTTGCTGCATTGACACTACTCGTTTACCTTTGGGCTGTGAAGAGAACGCTACGGAGCATGCGCGAATGTGGTTTCGTTAGCTCTCGCGTTGTTATGACATGTCTGTCACGATTGGGTAATGATAGCGACTACTATCTGTTCTGCCAAAATGCATGATGGGAAGTTGGGGCAACCACGACTGTGAGTGGTGGTATCCATGTTATATGATGTGTGCCGTCTCGCTGTAAGTGCGCTAATCCTTGGGGTCGAGCGACGTGTAAGGCACAAGCGCAGCATGTGGGAAGTAGAAGCTAATTTTATATCACTATTCCACTTGTTGCGTGACACATAACCAAATCTCATTCTCGCAATGGCCGAATCCTACCTCAATTATGGATTCATTGAAGGTTTAATGGCTGTTTACTGTCTAATGGTTAGTTTACTATCGATACAGCTGTATCGCTCGCCTGTAAAACCGAATATCCGGTCGTATCGGTTTATCGTTCTCAAGCTTAGTTTGCATGTTCTACCTTTCCCTGCGTGGGTTATCTTCAGGTACTCTAATTTTCTCCCACATCTCCAAAACATGCATGGTTTGTCGACTGTACACTCTTAATTCTCGTATGGTGTGATTGGGAGTGTTATAGGTTGTATTATTGTCTTACCATTAGTATTGTTGTTGTTGTTTATGTCGCCTGTGATTGACTGGCAACCATTTCACGACCCATCCATCCATCCATCATCTTCCGCTTGCTCTGAAGTCGGGTTGCGGGGGCAGCAGCTTTTTGGGCGGGATCCCAAGGCGTTTCCAGGCCAGCCGAGAAACATAGTCTCTCCAGCGTGTCCTGAGTCGTCCTAGGGGCCTCCCACCGGTGGGTCATGCCCGGAACACCTCCCTGGGGAGGCGTCCAGGAGGCATCGAACCAGATGCCCGAGCCACCTCAGCTGGCTCCTCTTAATGTGGAGGAGTAGCGGCTCGACGCAGAGTCCCTCCTGGATGGCCGAGCGTCTCACCCTATCTTTAAGGGAGAACCCGGACACGCTGCGGAGGAAACTCATTTCGGCCGCTTGTGTCTGGGATCTTGTTCTTTTGGTCATGACCTACAGCTCGAGACCATAGGTGAGGGTAGGAACATAGATCGACTTGTAAACCGAGAGCTTCACCTTTCGGCTCAACTCCTTGGTCACTACTACGGACCGGTGCAGAGTCCGCATTACTGCGAACCTTGCACCGATCCGCCTGTCGATCTCTCGCTCCCTCCTACCCTCACTCGTGAACAAGACCCCAAGATACTTGAACTCCTCCACTTGGTGCAGGATCTCATCCCCGACCCAGAGAGGGCACTCCACCCTTTTCCGACTGAGGACCATGGTCTTGGATTTGGAGGTGCTGATCTTCATCCTGACAGCTTCACACTCGGCTGCGAACCGCTTCATTGAGAGTTGGAGGTCACGGCTTGATGAAGCCAACAGCACAACATCATCTGCAAAAAGCAGAGATGCAATGCTGAGGCCACCAAACCGGACACCCTCAACGCTTCGGCTGCTCCTAGAAATTCTGTCCATATAAATTATGAACAGAATCGGTGACAAAGGGCAGCCTTGGCGGAGTCCAATCCTCACTGGGAACGAATTCGACTTACTGCCGGCAATGCGGACCAGACTCTGACACCGGTCGTACAGGGACCGAACAGCCCTTACCAAGGGGCTCGGTATCCCGTACTCCCGGAGCACCCTCCACAGGACTCCCCTGAGCACACGGTTGAACGCCTTCTCCAAATCCACAAAACACATGTAGACTGGTTGAGCGAACTCCCATGCCCCCTGGAGGATCCTGCCAAGGGTGTAGAGCTGGTCGACTGTTTCATGGCTGGGACGAAAACCGCACTGCTCCTTACAGACTTCCCAATGGACCCTCCTCTTCAGCAGCCCTGAATAGACTTCACCGGGGAGGCTGAAGAACATGATCTCTCTATAATTGGAACACGCCCTCCTGTCCTGGTCTTAAAAAGGGGGACCACCACCCTGGTCTGCCAATCCAGAGGCACCGATGTCCACGCGATGTTGTAGAGGTGTGTCAGCCATGACAGCCCCACAACATCCAGAGCCTTTAGGAACTCCAGGCGGATCTCATCAACCCCCGGGGCCCTGCCACTGAGGAGCTTTCCAACCACCTCAGTGACTTCAACCCCAGAGATCAAAGAGCCCACTTCGGAGTCCCCAGACTCTGCTTCCTCAATGGAAGGCGTGTCGGTGGGATTGAGGAGGTCTTCGAAGTATTCTCCCCACCGATTCACAATGTCCCGAGTTGAGGTCAGCAGTACCCAATCTTCACTATACACAGTGTTAATGGTGCACTGCTTTCCTCTCCTCAGACGCCGGATGGTGGACCAGAATTTTCTCGAAGCTGTCCGGAAGTCGTTTTCCAAGGCATCGCCAAACTCCTCCCATGTCCGAGTTTTTACCTTGGCGACCGCCGAAACTGCAGTCCGCATGGCCACGAGAGGCACCAACCACCTTACGGCCACAGCTCCAATTGGCCACCTCAACAATGGAGGTGCGGAACATGGCCCACTCGGACTCAATGTCCCCAACCTCCCCCGGGACAAGGGAGAAGTTCTGCCGGAGGTGGGTGTTGAAGCTTTTTCTGACAGGGGATTATGTCAGACGTTCCCAGCAGACCCTCACAATACGTTTGGGCCTGCCAAGTCTGGCCAGCATCTTCCTCCCCCATCGGAGCCAACACACCACCAGGTGGTGATCAGTTGACAGCGCCGCCCCTCTCTTCACCCGAGTGTCCAAAACATGCGGCCCCAAGTCTGACGACACCATTACAAAGTCGATCATCGAACTGTCTTAGGGTGTCCTGGTGTCAAGTGCACATGTGGACACCCCTATGTCTGAACATTGCGTTCATTATGGACAAACCATGACGAGCACGGAAATCCAATAACAGA